>NW_006438906.1:3256217-3365156 GCF_000325575.1 Pteropus alecto
TATGTAAAAAATTGCTTTTTCTAATCACTAAAGTTTACCTGTTTTAGAACAATGTGACTTCCTTTTTGTAAGTTTCAATCAACTACAGTTTCCTTGTAATATAATAGTCGAGAACACACATTGCCCTGCCCTATGTCCTCTTCAGATAAAGTGCTTGGTGCAGGAAAAAGACGAGTGTGTCTTTTACTGACGTGGATTCCACAGTCACAGCAGGGACACACTTGGTATATAGACACATCCATTGATATTTGTTCTTCCCTCCTTTCCCAAAGGAGCCAGTGCATCAATCAGATGAAAGAGGTGAAGGAGCAGTGTGAGGAGCGGATAGAAGAAGTCACCAAAAAGGGGAACGAAGCTGTAGCTTCCAGAGACTTGAGTGAGAAAAAAAACCAAGGCCAGCAGGTAACTCTGGGGTTTTTTTTTTTTTTTTTTGCCAAGGATTTCCAGAAGGTATTCCTATCCCTTCTTCAGGCATTTGTTTCTTATCGGCTGTCTGATTTACTCTCCGCTGCTCTCCCTTGTGGGTTTGGTTCCCTGAGACACAACAGCCTGGTCCCAGGGTGATGGGACTCTGACCTGGAAGGCTAGACTCTGGCCTCAGTCCCTGTGCTTGAGACTTCACCAAGATCACTTCAGCTGAAGCACATAGCCACTCTGGGAGAGAGTTGCTGTTGTTTTCTCGTTTCGAAGGTGCTGAGGCCCATGGAGATAGTTAAGTACTACGGTCAGGGTCATACCACCTGGTCAGTGATGGAGTGATCAGAGCCTATGCTGTGAGGCTACCTTCTTCGTAAAACACAGCCCATGAAACTGCTGCTTGAAGCCTTCTGGGAGATCTTTAGTTTTGTCTTTAAATATAGCAGCTTTATCAAGATATAATTTATATACTATACAGTTCACCCTATGTAATATTTATAATTCACTGGTTTTTATTATATTCACAGAATTGTACAACCATCATCACAATCAATTTTAGAACATTTTTATTACGCCCAAAGCAACTCCATACCTATTTGCTCACTCCCCAACCCCCAGAGCCCTAGACAGTCATTAATCTATTTTCTATCTCTGTAGATTTGCCTTATCAAATCATACAATATGTGGCCTTTTGTTGTCTGGCTTCTTTCACTTAGCATAATGCTTTTCAGGGTTTATCCATGTTGCATGTATGAAGACTTTATTCCTTTTTATGGCTGTATAATATTCCATTGCATGGCTGTTCCACATTTTGTTTATTCATTTGTTACTTGACAGATATTTATGAATAATGAATAATAGGCAATTATGAATAATGCTATGAACATTCATATGCACACTTTTGTGTGGACCTAAGTTTTCATTTCTCGTAGGTGTGTACCTAGGAGTGGAATTGCTGGGTCATATGGTATCTCTATACTTAATGTATTGAGAAACTGCCAAACTGTTTTCAAAAAGTGATCATACTCTTCTACATTCTCAACAGCTGTTTATGAGGGTTCCAATTTCTCCACATCCTTGCTAACTCTTATTATCTTTTTCATTATAGCCATCCTAATGGGTGTTAGGTGTCTCATTGTGCTTTGGATTTGCATTTCCCTAATAACTAATGATGTTGAACATCCTTTCGTGTGCTTTATTGGCCATTTGTATATTTTCTTTGGAGAAATGTCTATTTGGCTCCTTTGTCCATTTTTAAATTATTTTATTATTGAGTCGTAAATTCTTTATATAGTCATATATATAAAGATATTAGATGATTAACAAATATTTTTTCCCATTTTTTTTTCTTTCATTGTATTCATTAAAGAACAAGTTTTAAATTTTGATCAAGTCCATTTTATCAGTTTTCTCTTTTGTCACTTGTTCTTTTGGTGTTTTATTTGAAAAGGCTTTGCCTAACCAAGGTCATGAATATTTACTGTATTTTCTTCTAAGAGTTTTAAAGTTCTTAGCTCTTACATTTAGTACTATGATCAATTTTGAGTTAATTCTATTTTTGTATATGGTGTGGGGGTAGATGTCCAACTATTCTTTTGCATATGGATATTCAGTCTCTATCATTTATTGAAAACAAACAAACAGACCAAAACTATTCTTTTCTTCAATGAATTGTCTTGACATCCTTATCAAAAATCATTTTAAGCATGATGTTTTATTTCTGGGCTCTCAATTCTGTTCCATTGGTCTGTTTGTATGTCATACCACATAGTCTTGATGACTGTAGCTCTGTAGTAAGCTTTGAAATCAGAAAATGTGAGTGCTCCAACTTTGTTCTTTTTCAAGATTATTTTGGCTATTCTTTCCGTATGAATTTTAGGATCCACTTGTCAATTTCTTCAAATCCAGGTGAATTTCGACAGATTACAATTGAATCTGTAGATTAGTTTGGGAGTATTGCCATCTTAACATTAAGTCTTCTGTTCTAATGTGGGATGTTTTTCCCTTAAAGTCCTTTATAATTCTCTTTCCACAGTGTTTTGTAGTTTTCAGAAGCCTTGCACTTCTTTCATTCAGTTTATTTGTATTTCTTATGCTATTATAAATGGAATTGGTTTATTTTCAAGTGGTTTATTGCTAGGTGTACAGAAATACAATTCATTTTTAATTTTTATCCTGTATCTTGTAACCTTGCCGAACTTATTAGGTCCAATAATATTTTTCGTGATTCTTTTGTATCTCCTATATACTATATTATGTCATCTAAAAATAGATATGGTTTTACATTTTCCTTTCCAATTTGTATGTCTTTTATTTCTTTTACTTATCTTAGTACCCTGTCTAGAACCTCCAGTACGGTGTTAAATAGAAATGGAAAGAGCAGACATCGTTGTTTTTGAGCATAGGATAAAAGTATTAAGTCTTTCACCATTAAGTTTATTGTTAGCTGTATGTTTTTCATAGATGGACTTTATCAAGTTGAGGAAGTCCATTCTATTCTTAATTTGTTGAGTGCTTTTATCAAGAAGAGGGGTTGGATTTTGTCAAATTCTTTCTGTGCATCTATTGACATGATCGTGTGTTTTTTTTGTCCTTCATTCTCTTGATATATTACATGAATCAATTTTTGGATGTTTAACCTTGCATTTCTTGAACAAAGTTAGTCATGGTGTATAAAATCTCTTTGATTTGATTTGCTAGTATTTTGTTGAGGATTTTGGTGTCTATATTTATGATATTGGCTTATAGTTTTATTTTCTTGTAATGTCTTTGGCTGTGGTATAAGGGTAATATTAGCTCATAGAATGAGTTAGGGAGTATTCCTTCATCTTCTTTTTTTTTTTTTTGCAAGAGTCTGTGAAGATTTGGTATTGATTCAACTTTAAATGTTTGGTAGAATTCACTCGTGACACTTTGCGGGTCCAGGCTTTTTTGGAGGAGAAAATTTTAAATTACTGAGTCAATATTTATAAAGTCTACTCAAATTTTTCTGCTTCTTCTTGAGTCAGTTTTGGTAGTTTATGTCTTTCTAGGAACTTGTCTATTTCATCGAAGTTAAACCTGTTGGCAAACAGTTGTTCGTAGTATTCCCTTCTGTATAATACTACTTTTTTATTTGTATGAGGTTGGTAGTGCTGTTCCCTTTCATTTTCGATTTTAGTAATTTGAGTCTATACTTTTTTCTCAGTTAATCTGGCTAAGGGATTGTCTATTTTGTTCATCTTTTCAAAGAAGTAACTTAGTTTCATTGGTTTTTCTCTATTCTTTTTTTTTATTCTTTATGCCATTAATTCCTTCTCTAATCTTTATGATGTCCTTGATTTGGGTTCAGTTTGCTCTTCTTTTTCTAATATCTTTAGGTGGAAGATCATGTTATTGCTTTGAGATCTTTGTGTTTTTGAATATAGGTCTGTAAATTTCCCTCTAAGCATCCTTTAGCTGCCTCCTATAAGTTTGGTTTGTTGTGTTTCTTTGTTTTAATTTTTCTCAGGATACTTTCTAATTTGCCTTCTGATTTCAGTGACCCATTGGTTATTTTGAAAGTATGTTGCCTAATTTCATTCTCAAATTTCATTCTGCTACTGACTAATAATGTCATTCTACTGTGACTGGAAAACATATTTTGTATGATTTCAGTCATTTTAAATTTGTTGAGACTTGTTTTGTGGCCTAGCATCTGTTTGTCCTGGAGAATATTCAATGTCCACTTGAGAAGAATGTGTATTTTGCTCTTGTTGAGTAGAGCGAATCAATGTCTGTTCAGTTTAGTTGATTTGTAGTGTTGTTAAGATTTTCTTTTTCCTTGTTGTTCTTTTGCTTGCTTGTTAATCCATTACTGAAAGTACTTTCTGGGAGATCTTGACTCAAACTCAGATCTTCTGATTTATGTCAGGTGATAAGGCACAACTAGGGCAGATTGTGGCATTTCTCAGGGTTTCAATGTTCTCATTTGTCAGAAGGCTGTGGTGGTCCATTGCATTGCTCGGGGTTGTTGGAAGGTTTCTGATCATGGAGCCCCTGGCCTGGCCATCCTGTGCTCCTGTTTCAGCTCCAGGCTCCCAGTGAACCTAAGTTGAAGTCACAGGAAGCAGCATTGTCCCAGTCAGAGGAGCCACAAGCAAAAGCAAACATACCCAGTAATGGCGAGCCTCAGACACCAGTCCCCAGTTCTGAGACCGTTTTGGATTTGAAAAGACAGGTTGAGAAAGGTAAGTGAAGCTTGATAATTACACATTTAAACCCTCTTCAGAGCCCCATTCAAATAAAAAACATAGTGGCAGTTCATGCCCTCTACTCCGTACAAATACTTGGAGGGCAGAGTGCGCTGCTGGAGGCAGTCGGTGAACCTGGTAATGAGGCTACAGGTGGCAGGTGAGTGTCTCTCTGGGCACCTGGAACTGGGGCCACAGGGCTTTTTCTGTCTTACTGGTCACATCCCTGTAAACTAAGTGCCTTGTTCTTTGGTAGCTGTGTAAAGAAAGGTCCAAGCTGTGCCTTTATCTGGGCATTGGTGGGACTGTGGGATTTAGGAGAGGTGCCCGAGTCCTGGGCGCTGTCAGTGGCTCCCAAGAATTTGTCTCAAACAGATATGATGATCAGATAACCTCAGCAATATACCCTTTTCTCCTTGTATGTTGTCTCTGTAATTATGATAACTCTGTCTAGATTTTTTTTTCTAACCACTTTTCTCCTCCTTGTGGTTCTGAAGATGAACTGCAGGCATAGAGAAGACTAGAGTCTTCTGCTGATGTCACAAAATAAATTACCCCGCTGTCCCACCCGTGCACAGTCCTTGAGAAGGCTCTGGGAGTTGAGCGGTATTAGGATTTTTGTTTTTGTTTTAATGAAATTAAATGCTGATGGGGTCACAGCTAACTCTGTTCTATGCACAGAGGAAACCAGTGACATTCAGGTCCTCAGTGAGGGAGAGCTTCGGAGGGACAGCCTGGGGCTGCCACCAGCGCCAGACCAAGAACAGGCTGTGGAAGAAGATAGACATGCAGGTGGAAAAGGCATGGGAGATGCTGGTGGCCTTGGCCTGACCCCACAGGTGCCAGCTGCCCTCGTGGTGAGCCATGGAAATCAGAATGCGGAGGACCTTGAGCAAGACCAGCTTGTCATCCGGGATGGGCAGGAGGAGGAACAGGATGCTGACAAACAAGGTGAGCGAGAGGGTCTGGGGGCTGCCTTCCCCTAGTCTCCCTCCTGATGTGGGACGGGTTCGCCCTGAAGTTTACCAAACAGCAGTTCACAATCTGGTGGTTCATTTTGTTTGTTCCTTCATTTAATATCCATTATCAAGTAGGAGGCAGGAGAGAAGAGCAGTGCACTCACCAGCACCTGGGGGTTTCAGAAATAATATTCACAGGGTCGAGCGGGCTTTTCAGGTGGCAGACCTTGATGGGTGCTTAGATCGGGTAAAGGTGGGCCTCCTGGCAGGCAGACAATGTGCCTTGTCTTTGTCTCTCCACTTCCTCACAGTGTCACCAGTCAGTGCCTGGTGACTGGAGGAAGGAAGGATTGGACAGATGGAGGTTTGTGCATATTTGAGTGTTGCAGAAAAAGGACATGTGAATCCCACCTTCCTGGTTTGGTTGACATTTTTCTTTTTTAAAGGAAAATATGGGAAACTGAGATCAACAGAATATTATGGGATGTATTCTGGTTTCTTAAAGATGTGAAAAGTTTCAATCCTAGCCGAGCCAGGAGCACTTATGGGGACACCTGTGTTCTGGGATGACCAGTAACAGAAATTGGGGACTGTGCTTATTTGCAGAAGTTATCTGGATTCCATTTAAATATAATTTTCATTCAAGTTTCTTCTTCTGAAGAATGTGTTCTCACAAGTTCTCAGTTCAACAATTAAAGAAAAAAAAAAAAAGGGAACCTCAGTGGCTGATCCAGTGGCACTCAGGTTTCAGACCACTTAGCAGGTCACAAAGTGTAAAAGCTCCTGAGGGGCCTGTGGCCCTGCAGGGCGTGAGGGATACACCTCGTTCTAGGTGTGGCTGTAATGATCTACTTTGCAGAATAAAATACAGGGCACACAAGCCTGTGCTTCATTTCCAGTTCGGGCAGTGTGTGCAGAGAAATATCACTGGATCTGACTTTTCCAGGCATGCTTTAAAAAAGATTTTGTTTACTTACGTGGAGACATATATAAAATGTTCACATTAAACCTTGTGAATATGTCTGTCGAATGCATTTTGTCCTGATCTTTTCTGGTTTGTTCTCTTCAGGGATGATTGTAGTGATGAATGATCTAATTCTGTATGTATGATGGAAAATTTTACCCTTTGGCTCACAATAGCCACTTCATGACCTTTTGGAGCAATGAGACATCCTCAAGAGATGCTGTCGTTAACTAGAAACCTGTTGTTTCCAAAAGCAGTGGTGTTTGCTTTTAACCTTGACTGTCTCTCTTAAAAACTGGGACTTTGGTTTAGCTAGCTTGCTAGTTACATAATTTTATATAGATTTAGAGTCGAAGTGGATGGACACAGAGAACTCCTATTTGGTATGTGTACTGGAAGCAAGCACACAATACCTGTCATTTCCTAAGATGCAGCAAAAAGATCTGACTGTGAAACCAGGATTGAGATAATCCCGGTACCTGGGCTCTGGTGTTCCTGTGGCATCAAGAGAGAAATGATGTAGCTTATGTTTGATGTGTCTGTACTAATTTTACAGAGAGAAACCAGAAACTGGGAGGAGACGATGAGTACAACATGGATGAAAATGAGGCAGAATCTGAGACAGACAAGCAGGCAGCCCTTGCAGGGAATGACAGAAATGTAAATGGTAATAACTGGTGGGGTCACCTCATTCTAGGTGCAGTTGTAACAATCTACTTTGTGTTCTTTCATTTTTGGAGTGACCGTACAGTGAATCCCAGCAGAAACATTATAAATGGTCTGTCATTTGAAGGACATTTTCTTTTCTTCAGAAGCCTTTGAGCACAGGGACAGTGGAGGGAGGTACAGGGTTTAAGTGCCCAAGATGAAGTCTGGGTGTTCAGTGGGGCTCAAGCCCTCAGGAATCAGTTGGTGCATTTGTCTTTGGTGACATTTAGGGATTTCCTTAACAAAATGGTCTGTCAGTTCACCACTTGATCATTTTACAGCAGGGGTTCCCAACCCGTGAGTTGTGGAGCAGTACTGGTCCATGGCCTCTTAGGAACTGGGCCACACAGCAAGAGGTGAGTGGCGGGCGAGCCAGCAAAGTTTCATCTGCATTTGCAGCCACTCCCCAGCGCTAGCATCACCGCCTCAGCTCCACCTCAGATCATCAGGCATGAGATTCTCATCGGAGCACCAGTCCCTGGTGCCAAAAAGGTTGGGGACTGCTGCTCTACAGCACTTATGAAAAGCACCACTATAAGGCAGCTTTTTATAGTAGCATTTTGTATTGTTGTTATTTTGGATTTTGAAGAGTCCAGGCCAATGAGTGTATCAGATTCTGGCTTTGTGTTTCCTTGTGATTAGATTCAGGTTGGACATTTTTGTAGCTGTGGTTGTGTTCTTCTTGCTGCACAGCAGGAAGCACATAACGTCTGGCATATTTTGTGATGTGAGCAGCAGTTGATGCTAAGTGCCTTTATTAATTCATTGGTGATATTCTAATCCAGCCTTTTCTATTTCATTTGTTAATCGGAGTATTTTTATAGACAAGTCAGTGATTTTCTTTTAGTGTAGGCAGGATAAATGCTTAATTATTTACTTCTCACAATAATGAATTGTCATCTTCTGAAGGTGACAATTTAAAAAATATAACTATAAACATAGATTTAAACATTTGATGGGTTTCACTCAGTTGTATTTATCCTTTTTGAAGTTCACGTTGTCCCATCTTTGGCCAGTGGGGCCTCCCCCGCCCCCTTCCTCTTTTATCTGAACCTTCAGATTCCTTTGTTTCTTGTCCCTGTCCTGCTTGGCTGCTGCTTCACTCTACACTCAGCGCTCTGAGTCTCTCCATGGGCCGTTCCTGGGAAGGAGCTCTCGAAAGGAGCCCTGGCAAATCAGTTTTAGAAGTCCATGGGGCTCAGCCTCCACCTGCCCCCTGGTCCTCACCATGGTCACCTTGTGGGGCACCTGCTATGGTTGCAGCAGAAACTCCCTCACTTCCAGCAGTTCACCCACTGCTGGAACTCTCTGGTACTCTCTGGTGCAAATCTCTTGGCTGTGTGGGGTTCTCCATCAGATGCTCTTGTATAGGGACTGCAGGATTCTTTGTCATCTAGTCTTGTAAATGTCTATGGTTTTTGAGTTTTTTAATTCAGTTGCTTTATGTAGGGACTCTGAGAGGTTCAAAAACTATGCTACTGTTGCCACCATCTTTCCAGAATCCTCTTCTGCTTTTATGTTTTATTTTCCTCTCGATTCATTTCAGATGTATTCAGGTATATGGAACTAGCTATAGGTACAGTTTTCTTAAGGGCTGTCCAGTTGGCTCAACACCATTCAAAGCCAGTAATTTCATGCTACCTTCATCAAATAGTAAATTTCCACATGTACTTGGGTCTAATTTAGGGGTTGTTCCTGTTCCATTGGTTTCTCTGTTTATTCACACTGTACCACACTGTCTAGCAGCCTTTTTTATTTTAAATATCTGGCAAGGCCAGTCCCTCTGGAAGAAAATCTCAGCCAATATCTTTGAATAATGCTTCTTCCCTTTTTGATTCCTTCTTGAACTCAGAAGTGTTAGATCTCATTCTATTCATATTTCTTATCCTTTTTCATATTTTTCATTTTTGCCTCTCATCTACATTCAAAATAATTTCCTCAGAAATATCTTCTAGTTCAAAGTTTTCTCTCACCTCTGCCTTACCTATTCTTTAATTCATACTTTGTTTTTAATCTTAATTATTTTTGTATTTCTAGACTTTCTGCTTGGCCATTCTTTGGGCCATTATTCCTTGCTCATGCTTAGACATCTTTTATTTCTTAAAATATATCACACGGAGTTGTTTTATATTCCACTTCTTCCAGTTGTTTCCTTGTGTTTTGTGCTTTTCAACTGTGAACTGTTTTCTGGGAACTTAATCTGTGGGAAGTCTTTGGGGACTGAGTTACAGGTGTATTCCACTGAAATAGGTAGTTTGCTTCTACCAATCTCAAGGCAGGCACCACAAACTCACAGCATCTTTAATAAATTCTCTTCTTTAAGTTTTTTTTGGATCACACAGGAAATGAGTTAAGATTATATACCTGGCATGGTCATCTCATGTGGGTAAGAATCCCCTCCATTCACACACTAGGTTTTCTTGCTTATTTTTATTACAAGTCAGTTTCTCATTACCTTTAAACCAAGGATGTGAGCCTTTGGGGTTTCAGCTTTGTATAGGGGTCCCCTTCATGACTCCTCACCTCGAGTGAAGCCCTAGTCTTTTTGGTTTTTGTACTCCTGTACCTTTTGAAACCTAGTGTCTTCAGGCTTCAGGAGAAGTCCTCAGGGGAGAAGCTCGCTTTGATACTTCATTACGTGTAGGAGTTCTTACTTCCACTTCATTTTTGGCCTCACCGAGTCCTTTTATTACCATTATAGGCAATGCATTTTTCTTAACTTTTTTCTTAAAATTCTTTTAACTTTCCATTTAAAAATAATTTAGATTTTTAGAAAATAATAAAAGGAATTTCCATTGTATCCTTCATCCAGGTTCCCCAAAGGTGAACATCTTATGTGACCACAGTACAATGATCAAAATGAAGAAATTAATATTGATACAATGCTATTGTCTGACCAGTAGACATTATTCAAATTTAGTGAATTGTCCAACAAATACCTTTTCTGGTCCGGGATCATTATTACATTAATTGTTATGCCTTTTAACAATTTAACCTGGAGCCATTTGTCATTATCATTTATGACATTGATATTTTTAAGTGTTCTGGCCAGTTATTTGGTAGAAAGTGTTTGATTCAAAAGTGCATTCTTAAAACATATATTTTATCCCCATGTCAGCTATTACATTTGGCAGAGCTGTTTGAGGGTTTTAGAAATGGGAGTCCTGACATGATTTTTGACATATTTCCAGGCTATTTAGGTAATATTTTTTAAAATGTAGATTCACACATTAGTGTCAGAATTTTAAGCAAATACAAGGTCTCCATTTTTTTGTTCATCGACTCCACTTATTTGTGTTGTCATATCTCAATTCTTGAATAGCATGTTTTCAGATGTGGTTAGAGTATTACATCTCTTTACCTTTCCTTTAATTCAGCGTCCCCACCCTTTTCGGCATCAGGGACCGGTGCTTCTATGAGAATCTAACACCTGATGATCTGAGGTGGAGCTGAGGCGGTGATGCTAGCATTGGGGAGCGGCTGCAAATACTGATGAAGCTTTGCTCGCTTGCCTCCTGCTGTGTAGCCCGGTTCCTAACAGGCCATGGACCAGTACCAGTCTGCGGCCCAGGGTTTGGGGACCCCTGTTTTAAATGAGGCCAGTGTCCTATTAATTGTTCAGCTTTGCAGTGAAGGCGTGTGATCTTTCATCCCTTACACCCAAGTGTCTTTCTAAGGATTTGATATTGTGCAAGGCTTTAAAAAAAGTGAGGAAGTAGGCAAAGTAGGATAAATGCTGTCAGCTCTTGTAAGAAATAGTTTTAAGATGAAATGTCAACATAATTTTAAGATTATGTCATTGAAATAAACAGTTTAAGACCCTGCTTGCTCCAGGAACATTAGAAGAAAAAAGGCATTAACTCCAACTTTTTTAGAGAACTTTTAAAAGATAGTAGTACTTTATGGCAGTAATTTAATTAATAAAATCATTAACCATTTAATGTAGTTGTAAATCAGATATTGATTTTAGGTCTTATTTGTTATGTGTCTTTTTATGTCATCTGTGTGTCCGAGAACAGAGTAAGAATGGTGGAAGCCACAATCAATTTAAGCTCTATCAAGGAAGCACTTAGCAAGAGCTGACCAAAGCTGCAAGTGGCTCTCAGGAGGCAGTGTGCTTCCTGATGGAAGTGCAGTAAACAGGGATTCACACAGCATGCAGGGCTGTGATAGTATCAAAAATTTTCTCAGAGTGCATTTTATATTATCCATTTTATAGAACATGGGGCATTATTTCACTGTTTCAAACAGTTATGGAGTTTTCAGATGTTTTAGCTTTGTTTCATGGCACCCTGTTGGCCATACACATGGTCTCTTGGTATCCTGTCCTTGGTTAGGAATGCAATTCTCCATTATAATGTCGCGATGGGAGATAAAGTCCTCTTTATGAGAGTTTCTAGACAATGTCAAGTGGGACCTGCCTGGGCTGACTTCTTAAAATGTTCGATACAAGAATATTATGGGGTTTTTTTTTCCCCCCTTTTTAGATCTTAATGTGGAAAATCAGAAAAGAGACATGATAAACTTACTTGATCAACGTGAAAAGAGGAATCACACACTCTGAATCAAACTGGAATCACATACTTCGTGTCAGGATTCAACAGATCACTACAAAATATTCACGAGGAGTTGAATACTGTGAAATGTACTAAGTAAAAAATATATATCTAAAGATGATTATTGTGGAATTTTAGTATGTACTCTACGTAGGAAAATGAGATTGTCTTTTAGATGGTTTTTTGGGGGTACTTTTGAAGCGTCTGTATTAAAGATGTTAAAATTTGTTGGTTAATAGGTATTTCATGAAAAGATCAACAGCAAAAGTAGAACACAAGTTCTCCTTCAAGCATAGCGACAGTGGCACTTATTCTACAGTCTGACTTTGTTTAAAACAAAAGCCTGTAGGAAGAATCCACCTTCTGACATGAAGGAGACCCGCCGCACTTAAGAGAACTCCTTTTTCTCAGTTCCTTCTGGAGTCATTCTCTTCTCCACATGCTGTGGCGAGTGATGGTAGCAACCATTATTTCTGTTCTCCCTCGTCAGCACTGAAGGATTACTGCCCTCATGCGCTCTCTTCCAGTTATGACACTCAAAGGGCCTACAGCACCGACTGTTAGCACAAACACCACTAGTAAGTTTTAAGTGAGTCTAAATACAAAGGTGTTTTGTGGGAGAATTTTCAAGGAGACTACTTGTATAATAGCCCTTGTCATTAATGTTAAGTGACTTGTAATTTGAACACTTGTGACCTATACTTACGTTGCTAATATGTGTGGGAAATGCAAAATCTTCTGTAATAAGCCCATGTTTCCAAGAAAAGCCACAAGTGGATTCGGCTTGATACAAGGCCAGAGCAGAGGTGACCCCCCAGGTGCCTGCAGCAGAGCAGTGAGGGCAGCACAGCACTGTGGGGTAGGTCTCTTGTGGAGAAACTGCCTACTTCATTAGAGGAAAAGAAGAGAAAATTGATGTTGAAGGATGTTACAAGTTGGAAAAGTTCAGAAAGGCGTGAAAAATGGCAACAGTGTTTTGTCACAGTGGTATGTCGCTTGTGATAAATGACTATCAAAACTGATTTCACTTGTGGTAAATGACTATCAAAACTGATTTAAAAATGAAAAGTTAAATTGGAAAATGATTAATCATAATTTACATTGGTAAGCGATGTTAGGTTTGATTTGAGTTGGTTGCTACTGTTTCAGGTAAGTAGGCTTGTCATTTGCAAATGACAGGCAGTCACACTAATGACTTTCAGCGAGGCTCTCTAAAGGGTAAGTGGGTGGTGATGCTTATGAAAACATATTTTGAGTTAGAGAATTTGAGATGCAGGCTCCTCAGGTCATCTGGTAGAACTCTCGTTTCAGAGAGAAAACGGGGGCCCAGAGAAGTTAAGGAGCTGAAGCCTGGCCTCACACCCACTGTGGAGTTGCTGTATATCCCTGGCAGTCACTGGAGGCAGGACCTGGTTTGCATTCAGGTTAAGATCACCAACTTGATTGTTACTCATGTATGTTTATCTTTTTACCTAATCACTAAGATTAAATTTTTCACTCAGAAGAGAGCATAAAATTAAAGCATAAGATTTATCTAATTCCTTGTCCAACCTCTCTCAGTCTTAGGGTTGATATTTTCCCTTGCTTTCTCAGATAATAAATAAAGCCTCGGTTCATCTCATGTTTAATCAGTGTGCAGAGAGTTGCTGAGAAATGAAATACTCTCTGTTTAGCTTTTAAAACTGTGCCTTCAGTTTTCCCTTTATCCCCCATTTGCTCGCTAAAGAAACAGCTTTTAGATCGTGGAGATGGGATATCAATATAATTTAAAACCATGATGATTTCATCTTCATTTGCAGAGGCATCAAAAGGCCATTTGTTCAGGAGGTGTATACTTTGAGCTATTTCTCCAGGCAGTCATGCTTTATTACCACTGGCTCCTTTGGAATCACAGGCACCTATTCTGAGGCAACAATTCAGAGGTATCGTGGCTGTTTAAAAAAACAACCTGTGTAATGAGCATCAAGTAGATATCAAACCTCTGACCTTTATCTTTTGGTGTCCAAAATTAAATCAGCAGTTATTTCAGTTTTTAAGAGATGTAAACTCTAATTCACTTTCTCAAGTGTACAGAGGAGTGATGAATCATTTGATCTTTTCTCCTGAAGATAAGACTAGGTGGAGGTTCCCTAAGCAATGTTGGATTAGATTTCCTGAGTAACTATGGCTCATAATGCATGTGTGATGAAACTTGAGAAATAAACTATTATTTGTTTAGTATGCTGTCATTAAATGACTAGATTGATAATTAGCATGATTGTTTTAATTGGTAATAGCTGGTTATCCATTTATGATGGTGGAAGAGAATTGTGAATTTACGTCAAGGTCCAGGGGATCAGTCTACTCACATTGTTTTAGCCTAAAAGATTCTTAATTATAAATAATTATAGTTTGCGGGACACTGAACAACTTCTAACAGTTGCCTGAAATGAATTTTAGGAAAAATATATTTAAAATAGGTTCCATTAACTGTGGATTAATTTTTTTCATATGGTTAGACTTTGAAAATGTTCATTAGTGTCAGAAAGATGGCAAAATAGTTTGTGTGTGTAAATGTTTGTGTGCTATCAGCTCAGGGCAACACTTTCTTAAAATGTACTAAGCCACTGTCCCTTAAAAACTGTTTTGTAAAATTGTGATAATGTATACACTGAATGGTTACTTAAAGTATCTTCCCATGTACTTAAAACTAAGAGGCTTTTATCCTTGGTAGTGTGCAGCATTGGGAAAATCAAATGACTTTAAATAGTCTCATCTTTAAACTATACATGTAAACTTAAGATAATGAGTTTTACAAACCAAGGCCCTAACTAGTTGAGACAAATGTTTATCTTTACTCCTTAGAATAAAATTATACCTTGTCCTGAGTTGAGTGACATAGACCATACCTTGCTTATACAACTTTATACTCCTACAGAGATTCTAGTACTGTGATGGGTGCTTAGTGAATACTTGACTGTTAAGTCCAAATAAATGATTGTGATTGATTAGAGATGTGGTCCTAGATAACCTCATTTTCCATATAACTGAAGCTTGCCCTTTAGAACCTTTATAAGCAAATTTAGATGAACAAATGCCTTTTGAATGAAGGGTAAATACACGGGAATTAGGATGAAACCCACTTAGCCTTAAGAGGTAAGCCAGAGTCTTTGTGAAGGTGTTCCTGATGTTAGCTTGCTTTTCACTAATTTGCTTCTCTCAAGGCTGTAGTGAAATGACAGAAATGGAACCTCCAGGGTGATGTACCATGTATGCCTTTATCCAGAACTCATATGCTCATATATAAGGGTTCACCTAAATGTTTAACTCTCCCAAAAAGCTGCTGCATGACAATGTTTAACATTTGAGTATCATTTTAAAGCGTAGTTCTGTGACCTTAACCAGTGGCCTACAATTGCCAGTTCTTTTCCCATAAAGGACTATCTTGCTCTGGGTTTTTGAGATCGGCTCAAATTATTCTGGAAGTCAATGGTGACATGTCTGTGATCAACACAAAGCACCCCACTTTGCTTTAAGCTTGGCTTAATGTATGAATTGTAAACAGAAGGTTCCCAGTACTGCATCTGTTTCTTTGCAATAGTTTAAAATTCAGAGTTGTTGTACAATAACTTTACATGATCTTCCAAAAGTGGATACATTCTTTTTAAATGGAAGGAATGAAAAGCAATATTAACATAGGACTACAGAAAAAAATCTTACAATGTAAATGAATGCATACGTGGACTGGTTCAAAATCTCAGGTCATTATATCTCTTCAAAAGCAAATTTTGAAAACACCTTTGGCAGCTGTAGAACAACAAAAACATTCAGTCATCCAGTTTTATTTAATGGTTCCTTATTGCAAAAGCAACAGTTCTGGTTCCCTACTTTTATTTGGAAGTATTTGATATACCAACTTGTACTTAGACTGATTTGCAATTTTCAGACAAATCAACCAATTTCATCAGCTTTGGCAAACTGTTTAGGGAGCGGCAAGGCCACCTTCAATACCTTCTGTACTTCCAGCCTTCCTGTGTTGTCACCTTCAAGTGTTTCTACTACTAAAGTTAGCCTACCTACTGTCTTAGGGGCCTTGTTTTCCCCAGGTTAGCAGCAATGCCATCAGGATGTCTTTTACATCTTAAGCAGGTTCTGGAAAGATGAAGTCCCTTTTCTCAAGTTTATACTACAGTTGGGAAGATAGAAACAACTACTTAAATTACAACAAACTAAAAGGTAGGTAGATAGGCTGATATGAGCCGGAGGGAGAGGACAGTGAAGGGTTAACAGGCCCTGAGACCAGCCCACAGAAGAAAATACACAACCAGGGGTCTAACAGAATTGTAGAGTCTCCCTCATTCCCCCAAGGTCAGAAGCCAGATAGGCAAAAAATCCTAGTAGTGCCTGGCTCTCCCTTTTCCTGCCCTTCTCCCAGTCAGTTAACTGCAAATGACCATTATACAGCCTTATTCCGGGGGCACTCAACTGGTATGGGCAAAATTACTTAACTGGGCATGTGCCTACTCAAAATTCCCACGGTGCAGGTGTATGACTTCCCATCTATGGGTGCACACTGCGCAGGACCCAGCTTGTAAGGTCTAAGGGAGGAACAGAAAATTCGCACCATTTGAGGTAGTATGGACAGAGGAAAAACAAAGAAACCTTATGGCCCATATAAACCCTGACCCTCAACTTCTCGGGGCCCTCAATCCTCTATTGAGGTGCCCACTTGGACTTTCTTCCAAGTGTACTTCACTCTGGCTACTTAATAAAATCACTTGTTTGCTACTTTTCGTCAGCTCTTTCTTCTGAGTGTTGGACCTCCATGTAAATCTTTCGTGGGGGACCCAAGGACTGAGCTCCTGACTCCCTACAGTGCTGCCACCTGATTGCTGGTATCAAACGTACCAGGTACTTTTAGGGGCTTGGCTTAAACAATCTTTTAAAAGTGCCAAAGGTAACAGTTAAAGGATGTTTTTTAAAAACTATATTCTTATGGATATATAATTTAAGATGTCATTACACAAAATCACAATCCCATGTAATTTAGCCTCCCTAAATAGCTTAGAGGTCCCCCCAAATCCCTTTTAAATGTATTTTGCCAAAATCCCATACAAGTGTTTAATAAATCCCTTGATTTAAAACTTCTTTTGGATGATTTGTTTGAATTACTCAAATGTTAGAGTAAACACCTTCAGTTCTTAACATGTGTCAACAAAGTACTGTTTTTCATATGCAGTAGTGCATTTTTGTCAAGAAATTTATTAACCTTTACAAACACTATTTTCACTCAATCTTATTCATAAAAAATGATTTATGATTAAATCTGTAATAAAACCATATAACACTCATCAATGCATTCAACAAGACCAGTTTCATCCATGGACATAATAAACCACTTTAAAACAGCAGTTTTCATTCATGTCGCTGTCAAATTAAAAGTATTCCTTATAATGGGTTGTTATCCAAGAAATCCATTTCACTTCATGTTATGTGGTAAGACTGATGGATGGATAGAATCTGAAATTCGATTTTACCCTTTTATGGTCACCCTTCAGTCTCAAACAAGTTTCACAACAGGAAAGTACTTGTGAGCAGAGAAATCAAATTCGGGAGGTACCTATAGAGAAAATCAGAAAAATCAATGTATCCAACAAATATGTGGACATAAAGATAATTTTTATTTTAGAATTTTATATTTTTAAAGACAAGGCAGCACAGAAATAAAAACTGGTTTAATGACAAAACCATTAAGTTAGGAACTAACCTGGAGGGGAAAAAATTAGCTTATCTCTGGATTTATGAAGTTCATTAGAAAACATTCTGACCATCTGTTTTTTACCTTCAGAGTACAGTTAACACAGGAAAATAGACTTTAATTACAGGAAAAGATCATGGGTCAGCAAGTTTTTTTACTTCCAGTCACTGATAGTACTGACCAATGAAATGAGAGTCACTGGTAAAAAGCAGGGCAGGAGATAAGATAGAAAAACAATGGGAGTGAACAAATAAAGATACATACAATGGGCATATGCCACCAGAAACGCCTCAGCAGTTGGCTTCCAACCAATGCAGAACTTCTGTGTCAAATGTTTATATAGCACTGATGATATAACATTACCAGGGAAGCTCAAGGAATGTTTCATCTCCCGAACCATTAAAAATGTCTTAAAATTACTGAAGCATTCACCTTTCTAAAGGCAGATGACTTTTTAAATATCTCTCCCATAAATGTATTTATACACATTTTTTTGTTATCCCAAGTCAATCAGTAATTTACACAAGAGGATGGAGGGGAACAGAAGGGCAGACTTTTGAAATTTTTAGTTGACAAAATGTATGTCATGTCTCAAGGCAAAATGGCAAGCTCTAGTTAATTTCTGCTGCTCAACCTCTTTTAGGGTGATCATTTTTATGTGTTCAAAATTTTTGTAATTATACTTATACATCTTATTGAAAAAAAGTGAAGTTTTACAATAATTTTGGACCATTTATTTTCCCCACAATGTACTTACCTTAGATTCCTTTTTGTGTCCTCCTGCCAATAATTTCATAACCACAAAGTTGGGTTTGGCAACCTTTAAAATTCTATTGACCTAAACAATGAGCAACATTTAGCTATCAAACATACATAAAATTGAATCAAAATGTCATTATTATGGATACTAATAGGAACTTTGCACATTTTAAGGTGATTTTTTTTTAAGGCGAATAAAAAATATGAACAAATATCGTACTTCTTTCAGTAACAAAGAACTCTATTTTAGTCGACCCTGAAAATTTGAAAGGGTTATGGTATCTCGCTCTCATACAAACAAAACATGAGCCTGCAAAGTCCTGCAAAGGCAGCACTGTAAGAGAGTATTTGGGGCATGGACTCTGGAGTTGGTGTCTGCTTTCAAATTTCAGCTTTGCCACTTAACTACCTCTGAAACCTCTGGCAAGTTCTCTAACCTCTCTGTTCCTCAGTTTCTTCATCCGTAAAAATGGAGATAATTTTAACCTACCCCACAAGGATTTGTTGTGAGGAATAAATGAGTTCATATATGTTGGGCTAAGAACCAGGCCTGGCAGGTAGTAGGATCCTTTAAGTGTTAACTGTTGTTATTTCTGACTACCACTTGTCTAAAAGGCTTCACTTGAACACACGAATAATGGAGCACTGCATTTCTCTTTAAGAGGGGAGTAATGTGCAATTTGCAGTAAGAAAGTTCCTAGTGTTATTTTCTTGCTGACCTCTCTCTGAAAAACATACCAAGTTCATGAACCATTCCTCCTCGACTATGATCACACATCCACCCACCTAGATGGCAGCTCCACCTGGGCATCCAATAGGCATGTTCAAAACTGAGCTCTGACCTTCCCAGCCCTGCCTCTCTACTGGCAGTTTTCCCCACATGACTCAATCCATCCTGGTGCTCAGGCCAAAAACTCTGAAATCATATTTGACTCCTTTTACCCAAAAGCCAATCCATCCATCAACCCTGTTGGCTTGACCTTAAAATATACAGAGAACATGATGACTTCTGATCACTTCTACTGTCACCAACTCTCATCTGGGTTACTATGGCCTACTAAATGGTTCTCATGCTTCTACCCTTAGCCCCGCCACAGTCTATTTTTAGCAAACATCCCTCTAACATCTCTAACATCCCTCACTTATGCAACAGTACTCCAAGAAACTATCATGAGACAGTTAACTGAAGCAAGTACTATTTTACTATCAACGTCCATGATAACATTGAGTTGTGCTCTGAGAAAAATAATGGCATTGAGTTGTGCTCTGAGAAAAATTTTTAGCAAAGTGGCCAGAATGGTCTTTTAGAATATAGATCTGGTCACTCTACTCAAAACTCTCCAGGAGCTCACCCTTTTCCATCCCATTCCAGCATACTAGTCCTTAGCTGTTCTTTACTCCAGGCACACTCCTGCCTCGGCACCTTTACACATGTGCATCCCATACCCTAGGAGGCTCCATCCATGGACGGCCACTTGACTTCCTTCTTCACTTTCCCAGATTTGCTCAAAGGCCACTTTATTACAAATGCCTAATCCTTTCTACCTCTCCATCTCCTGTAGCAGCCACTATCCCCATTCCCAGTTTGATAGTTCTTCATAATACTTGTGATCTTCTAATATATTATTTTATTTTTACCTATCTATTCATTCATTTACTTATCACTGCAAGCTACCACTCTCCCCAACCCTTCAGGAGGGCTGGGATTTGTTTTCACTGCTGGAATCTACCACAGTGTTGAAAGCATAGTAGGCACTCAACAAATATTTGTTGAATAAATGAAGTCCACTAAAAGAAACATGCCACTTAGAATAAGTACCTTCGTCTAATTTTTATACTTCTCCCTTTCATTTTTATTTATTACATGGTTATATATGATTTTAAAAAAGTCATTTCTCTCCTATCCCTATTCCTTAAGGCACTCAGCTCCCCTCCCAAGATGCATGTCTTTCTATATATATTTCTGGAAATATATAAGAAAATACACGCCCCTTTTGATTGAAATGGCAGCATTCTATATACACTGTTTAGTACCCTGCTTTTTGCATTTCTTGTATCCTGAAGAACGTTCCATTACAGTACATGAAGACCTTTGTTCTTTTAAAGGCTGCATAGTATTCCCTTGTGTGATATACCATAATTTAACAGTTAATGAACACTTAAGTTTCTTCATTTGTTTTCTATCAGAAATCCTGCTGCAGTGAATATTCTTGTATATTTATTATTTCCCTCACTTCCCACATGTGCACATGTATCTATAAGAAAACCCTAAGAAACAACTGCCTGAGCATTTGTGATTTTTGAAAGATAGCTCTTCCATGGCGGTCGTACCAAGATATAATCCCCAAAATAGTGTATGCATTACAGTTAACTCTCATTTAAAGAATAAATGCATTTCAATAAGATTAGATATATAGCAAATTGTGAACATAATGAAAGCCTAAAAATATTTTGCAAGTTCTAACCTCTGTAAAATGTTATCTCAAAGTCATAAAAAACAAAACATTTATTTTAAATGGTCAAGTGGATAAGGTGGTTTTTACTGCCTGTGATAACTGACCAGATCATTTTTTAGATTTAAGATTTATATAATTATATTTTAATAAAGTAAATGATAGATTAAAATAAAAATTTTTAACATTGTGAGCCGTGGATCAATCTGGATCTTATTTCTGTTCTTCATACTTCACCGTTCTGTCTTAATTTCTCTTTGCCTTCATTTCCAAATTTAGACAAAAGATGTATTTATGTCGGCTCTTTCATCAAAAAATTTTAAGTATGACAAGATTAGGTTAGCAAAGCCATATGACATCCTTGACAGAAACATGATAGGCTTCATTAATACTATAAAGTTCATTTTTATAAACTATCATCTAGTAGTTAAGATATGTACTTCCTGCCATGCTTTTCCTCTAGAATTAATGTGACTGCAGTCTTACCTCATGGTCTGGGTTTGGGATATTTTCCAATATCATTTTTGCCTGCTGAAAGTGCTTACTAGCTGCCACATACAGTTCTGGAGACTGAGGAGGAGGGCTGTATTTATTGAGGTCAGACATTTCCTACAAAGGGGGAAATATTGTTATTCAAAACATGTTATATGAACTCTAATACACATTTTTAAATAATTCTACATTGACTATCCAGTCATATATAGACAATGAAGCAAACACTCATCATGTCCCTATTTTTTCCTGTGTAATATTAAATTCTCAACCTTCATATACTACTTCATACTATTCATACTTAAATAACTATTAACATAATGAATGCATCCAAAAAGAAGCCGAAAAATTTTCACATTATTTAAATTGCTATTTTATCGCCCTGTCCCACTGGTCCAACAATAGTTTGACTATTTTAAAAAAATGGCTAGGTATAAACATCTCTGAGAAGGTCTAAGACTAAATATTTTATGGTGTTTTTAATGAGCAGGTTCACCTTGAACTGTAGATAGTGCACTGGTGGTGGTGTCATTACACTGTTGAACGGAGCAAATCTGTGCTCATATCGAACTTGTTCACTATCCAGCTCAAACTTGGGTTTTCGTACTTTGCCATCCATGTCAAATGCTACCATGGTCTAAAGGAAAAAGAGAATAAGAAAAAAGATGGTATCAATATGAAAAAGTGAACATCCTCCTTAAGTCAGAAAAGAAAATAAGAAACAGCAATTTACACATAGCTAAAACAATTTAAGGTACAGAAATAGGAAGAGAAAAACTGGCTTCACTATTCCTTTTTGTGTTATGTCATCTTTTATATTAAAACTTTTCAAGGTCTAGTGTTTATGTTACTGTTTTTTTCCCAGTGAAATTATACCACATGCACATTATTTTTCCATGCCTCATGCTTTACAATAGCTTTGAAACTTTCAAGTAAAAACTTCTGAAGAAACAAGTAGCATATGATTTTTGTAAGAAAAGCATAGGTCTTGTTTTTCAAGGAGTCCATGTTCTATATATTTTAACATAAGGGTGCCTCAAATCATTTCCTGAATTGCCAAGTACAACTTAATACTACACCTCCTTGAAAATGTCTTCTTTTGTTTAAGCCATTCATCGTGGAGCCTACCTCCTTCGTAATATACTCCTAAAAAAATCCAAACCCCATTTCTTCCAAGAAACCTTTCCTAATCATCAATCAGAAGTAAACTCTTCCCTCTCCTATTACCTGTGTCACACATATGCCACCTGGCCTGTCATTCTAGGCACCTGAGACAAGGATCACATCTGATTAGACTTGGTATCCTGTAGTGTACTCAGTACAAGATATATGGCACACCACATGGGTTCAAATATTTAGTAAAGGGGTCAAATATTTGGTAACAGAAGGAAATTTAACTATGGGTGGTGAATACGCAATGCCATATATATATATGACATGCTGTTGAATTGTACACTTGAAACTTGATTTTAATAATGTCACCCCAATACTTTTTAATAAAAAAGTTTGGTAAACAAATTAATGAAAACAACTAGACTTGGAAAAAAGTTAACTACAAACGATGGTTAGTAAAAATAAAGTTGAAATTAGAATCCAGAAAAGAAAATCACAGAAAAGAGTTCATTTTAATTAAACTATTTAAATGTAATGTAGCTAAAAAGTAAAAAGAACTTCAATGTCAACAACTAACCTTAAACATTCCAGCACACATGTTCTGATATGCCTGGCTCATTGTGATCTCTCGGCTCAGTGGGCGAACTGTAATAGAAAATCATCCATACGCTTTCCCCTTTCCTCTTGCATTATTGCAGGAAAAAATCTAAAAAAAAATCCTATCTTGTTTACTAAATTCTAAACATTTTTTTCTTACAGGATAAACATTATTTTATGGCCAAATCTACAAATAATAAAATATAACTGAAAGGCTAAACAAAAATCATGTTCCCCAAATAGCTAAAACTATAAAATTCTAGTATGAAGTAATTTTAACTTCTGAATTCATCATACAGAGACTTAAATAGGGAACCCATGAAAGGTTATTGAATAGTCCACTCAAAGTATTGAAATCCTAAGTAAATACGAAATATTTTTTAACAAATGTAGGAATATCTGTTCCCTTCCACAAGTGATCAGTAGGGCAGTCCTTCAGAAACACTTCTTTCTCCTCATGGTCCCTGAGTGGTGCATCGAGGCGCGCTGTAATCATCTTTCTGCGCGGACTATAAAAGCACAACTCCAGATCTACTTCCCTCCTGAGCTGTCAGCCTTCTGTCAAAAGATCAAAGGTCTCCTGCTGTCTTGTTCCTCAACCTATCTTGCTTACACACTCCATGTGCCTATTTCTTGTCCTAAGGTCCTCTGACACATGGAATTGCAAAGCAGTAAAGCAAAATAAGGAATGGAAGCCAAAAAACTTGTATCATTAATATTGGGGCTCGGTTTCTACCTTCTACTTTCCAAAGAGAAGACAGGGGAGAATTAAATTATGAGTAATTCACCCCTTATGAGGCAGAGGTAGCTCTTCATCTATTTGTAGAAATTAAAGTGTACTGCAATGTTATTTTTTTCTTAAGGTTAAAAGTAATCCACAGCACCTTTCTTCTTTTTCTTTGTCTTTTTACTGCTACGGCCTTTCTGCTGCTCTTCCATTATTCTTTCCTCTGCCATTTGAGAGCCATCGGCACGACTTAATGTCGACATCAACCATGCATAAAGGAATTCAGAGAGATACCTTAAAGGATAAAAAATGTTAGTTAATAGTTAATGTATAAATGAGATAGCTTTATCAACACATGTACTGGTACTAATAGTTATTTTCCATAATGCTATAAAGTCTTTTAAAAACAGATTACCCAATCAGATAACGGATAGATTATATAAGAAATGAGCATTACAAGGAATTAACTTGACCTTTATTGTAGCCATGTTGCCATACAATACTGAAAAATTTGTTTAATTTCCTACAACAACATGGTTTTACAACTTTACAAAAGATTTCTTCATAATCATATATGCATGGAACAAATGTCCATTACACTGGTTTCACTATATCAGAATGCGTTTCACCTCAACCTATTAAGTAAATATTTTATTTTCCTGTTAATTACAAGAAAGCCAATAAATCCAATCAAGAGCGCAAAAGCTTCCAATGAGCTGCCTCAAACCACAAAGAATGAACTTGAACATTTCCCCCATCAACTGTCTTCTTTGAATAGCAGTGTCTACTATGGGTTAACAAAATTTATCAAGACCTTCTGGTTAAGAGTTATTTGTTATCTATATAAATGTTGGAGAATATATCAAATAATATTTTTCTCATATTACTATAGTTGATGTTGAAATTCAATTTTCATAGCTAAGAGTTATCTGTTGAGAACCCCAGCAACCATGATAACAAGACCACATCAACAGTGTGGAAGAGAATTACTTTCCTTTCTCCGTTAAGTTATTCCAACATACAGTATCTTACTTACTCATGTAAATAATTTAAATGAATTAAAAAGATGAACTATATTAATATCTAATATACTAAACTTAGTTTGTTATGAACAATAGGTCATTATTATTTTTAAATGACCACCACACTCTGCCAGACTAAGAAAGATTTAAGATAACTGAATTTATTAGTGCACAATTTTATTTTTTCTATAACAGCTTTTCTATGCCTGAAATATTCTCAAGCATCCACTTACTAGGTTTCTTTACCTTATCTCCAAGTGAAAGCACAGAACTACTCTGCTGAGGATCATCTCTTATCAGCTCCAAAGCTCCTGAAACAAAGCCTCAGGGCCACAGTTTGCAACAATTATACTCCCAATGATAATCTTAGCCATGATTTCTTCTCAGAAGATCTAGTTCAAATTTTTAACTTAAATTCACTTAAGTACATTACACAGCTAGCATCTAAGTTCACTGAAGTTAGGGCAAAATATGTTGTTAGTTTTTCTCCCTAGAAACAGATAAGAGCTCTTCAATTAATCCAGTTACCTTGGTGCTACTTTTAGTAGTAATTTTTAAGAAAATATTCAATGGCTGAAAAAAAATTTGTGTGGTGTTAAGGTACTTAAAGATGTTCAAAATCACGTAGATCTACTTTTCAGTACTTTCCAATCGTCCCACAACTAATGTTAAAATACACCAAATGAAAAAGTACCTTGAAATTATACTCTACAGATACTCTCCCAGATCTTTTCTACTCCAGCTACTACCAATTTTAACTCATATTTTTCTCTTACCAGTATATGTAGTAGTACTCATGCATGCTGTAGAGTTCCAATTCAAAGCCACTTAGAAGATACTGTATCATAATTCGAAGGTTATGGTAAAGGACCCAGGTACCTAAACAGGCCAAATGTTGCCTTTGGGGTTCTTGTTTTAACAGCATAGTGTGAAGGGCTGCATCCACCTTCTCTGCCTATCAGAATAAAATATAACATTTACTTTCCTTTATAGGTAATGAGAGAATTAAACAGCTAAAAATAGCATGAGCAGAAAATGTAAGTCTCGCCACCTAAAGAATTCATACTTTCAAATACATTTTAGTTAGGTTTACCCAAATTTCTCATTTCACAATGGATAACATTTAGCTAAAACTCTTTAAACTAAAAAGACATCCAATTTATATGACAAAAAAAACCCCCCAAATAATTGACTTCAGGTCTTTAGTTATATTATTAATACTGCTGATGTTCACAACTTTACTTATGGTTAATATATTTTTACTATAATATGAACTTGCTACAGAACTACAGTTCTACAAATATTTTATAATTTATCCTGATTATCGAAAGAAATAATTTAAGTTGTTTCTCGGTTTGGATGATTGTTTTATTTCCTTTTCTAAACTATTACTTTGGTATGAAACTGTTACACGGTAAATGAAAAGAAAATTCATTATATTGAAAAATTAAATAGTCAAAATATTGTTCCAAACAACTATTCTTAAAAATCTGATCGAGGTATATGAACTGCTTAATATTATAAGGATGGCAACTTGTTGGCTCTTACCTCATCCTGCAAGGTAGCAAACTCCTCAAGAATATGACCAAGCTTATCTCTCTGTCGAGCCCTATTATGTCCATGGATCTGAATAAGACTACAGAATGGCTGCAATACAAATACAATTTATTAACTGTCAATATGAAATTTCCTGATACTAAAGAAAATTAACATTCCAAGTTTCCAAAATCTAGCTTTAGGAAGAAAAAAATGCTGTGTATTTAAGAATTATGCCTATGTCATTTTTCACATAGGTGTTTCTTTTTAAGGAATTCAACACCAGTATTTATCAATAGCTAGAAGAAAGTGACTGTTTATGAAACTTGTTTTTATAGCAAAAATATCTTCCTTCAATCTTTAGATATCTTCCCACCATTTCAAGAGGACAGTTTCCTTTTCTGCTTATTTCAAGCCAAAAAGCAATATTGAAGGCTGACATTTCTGTGTTGCTCTAAATATACCAAAATGCCTTATAACGTTTGAGTAATGGCTAATACCTATAAGTTCTGACAAAAATTCTTCTATTCCTACTTTCTCTATACAGTATTCTCATATGAAATACTATAATATGTCACTAATGAGATAATACACATGAAAAGTAGGATGCTCTGATTTAGGAAGTATGAATTATGAATTCAACTATAATATTGTTTTATAATGGTATGCTCTGACAGATATTATCTCATTTGATCAATAACTAGCCTATCCTCTTAAGAGGTATAGAGGTGCTATTAACATTTCACCTTTTTAAAGACTAAGAAATTTATAGAAAAGTAAAGTGATCTGCCTATGATAAAATATTAATGATAAAAAATGAAATCTGGTCTTTTATTGATTCTCCTTTCACCATACCATGCTGCCTGCAAATACTGGAATCAGGCCCAAAATAGCTCTCTATAAAGAACTTATAATTAAATAGGAATGACTTATAATTAATTGAATCCAACACAAGGTTTGTAATTTTTTCCTAATTATTTGAGATTTGAAAAAAGTTTGATTTCATCTAAATTAATAATTTTAATTTTACTATAATCTTATTAAGGTAGTACAAAAGTAACTGCCTGGGGAGGTTACAAATACTCCTTGTTTATAACGTCAAAATAAGTAAAGTTTTTGAGTCCATTTAAAAAAAATGAACAACTGCTCTTTTCCCAGATGGGGGTCATAATTTATCCTGTTTGTGTGGTTCTGAGAGGGCATCAAATATGCCTCCATATCTGACAATCTTGCCAGGAAGACTGTGGGTTATTGAAGCTATCTACTCAAGCATAAGACAGAAACCTCCTATTTATTCAGTGAAAATGAATAAGAAGTATTAGATGGAAAACAGCACAAATTAAAGTTATTGAAAGAATCACGCCCCACAATTTTTAAAGTATCCTCACAATGATTAAAATTTTAGTTCTTACCCGAACACAGTGAGTAACAAATGAGTCAATACAGTCCTTAGCCTGGTGATTATTATATAAGCAGCACCTGTAAGATAATAGTCATGTCATTAAAATCAAACTATTTGGCCTACAGAAAGAAGCAGTGATTACTGTAGGTGCCTCCAACAGACAGGGATGGTGGAAAAAAGAGAAAATGGAATCAAATACATTGCTAAGTTGAAGACTGGTAGCATCAGATTAAGAAATATTTCACATTACTATGTTGGACAATTAGAGTTGAATTGCATAAGATCAGATTAACAATGAGAGAAGGAAAATTCCAAGGCTCCATGCTTCCTGACCCTACTCCAATGTCATTTTTCCTACAACTGATACTCTCAGGGACTGTGCTCATAACAGTAATTTACAAAGAAAGCACTACACAGAATCCTCATTTCTTCAAGATGTATCTACATTTCCAACTACTGGCCAAAATCATCATCTAGACTCTGGGCACCTCATCATCTTCCATCCTCACAAAGTGGTTCTCCTGTGGCATTCCTTATCTCAGTTAAAAGTATCGCTTCTGACTAACAGCCTTCCTGAGCAGTCTGGAAGGATCTTCTACCTTTCTGGCTCTAGAGGAACTACAGGGACTTAATAGATGAAAGATATTCTTTTTTTTATCCCTGAGATGGGAGGTCAGTAGCCTTTGCACCTAAGGAGATAGGGAGAAGCAGACAATCTTCTGGTGCACTGAGAGGAGCTGACAACTTGCTGCTCCTAAGAGGTTGCCATAACTGAGCAATGTGACCAGAGCCTCAAAGATAAAGAGCCACGATGATGCAGTGAAAAATTACAGTGCATGTAGGAGCCAAGAGAAAGAAAAAGCAGAACACTTGAAATAGGTGGTCACAAAATAGAAGTGCTGGAAGGTCCATTACATTTTTATCTCTACAGTAAGAAAATTACTGAAGGAGACTAAAATACAGCAATTAAAAAAAAAAAAAGGTTTTCTGGATCTAAAAACTACAATTTAAAAATTTAAAAATTTAGTAGATGAAAGAGTCTCACTAAGTAGCCTTGAAGATCAAGAAGAAGAACTTTCTCGAAACAGCAAAAATAACAAATAAATGTCATGAGGGATATGGAGAAGAGATTTTAAGAACATAGTATATAAGGAGCTCTGACAAAGAGGAAAAGAGATGAAGGTGAAGTAATAATCAAATAAAAATATAGGAAACATGGTCTGACTGAAGACTTGAGACTTTAATAACTTAGTTCCAGATAGGATTATCTGAAAATCACACATGAACATTCTGGTAAAACTCTTGAACTTCTAAAATAAAGAGAAACTACAATCCTCCAGAAAAAAAGTATCAAATCACTACAAAGGAAAAAGAATCAGATCAGCATCAGATGTCTTATCTGTAACACTGGAATTTTTAAAACCATCTACAGGATACCATGCAATGAATTTTGCTATATACATAGTCCATTCTCAGTATAGTTTTGTGATCGTTTTCTTCTATAAAGTTGCCATGGACACTGAAATAGAGAACTCTGAAACACTGCTGCTATGGTAAAATATGGGGGTTATGTTCCTACCAGTCTCTGGTCACATTTTCATCATCAACTGATCAAGACATAACCTTGTTTTATGTGTACTTCTGTTTCAAGACACCGTACGTAATGTATGTTGTTGATTCACAGCATTGAACTCATGCATCCAACACACACATTCTCTCTGTAAGGCGCACCACAGTCTTCTTGTGGTAAGGAACAGTACACACCACATCACTACCCTCAGAGGACATTTTAAACTATGGAATCATTAACAAAAAGCACAAAAACATGGCAGCTAACAGTGTTATTTATAATATAAGGGCTGAAACAAGAAGGCAAGAAGAAGGTTGCCTTGTTCAACCTATGTGTTAAGAGACTTGAATTTTTTACCACTCTGCACATGACCACGAAGATGACGACAGCAGAGTGAAAACTGATTTGAGGGTTACAAATACATTTTAGCAAGTAGGCAAATTTGCAAATATGGAATCCACAAATAATGAGATGGACCATAGTTAAATCTAAATGGATAATAATGAGTGACAATGTGTAATCTAATTGCTAACGGAAGATTGTTGAATAAAGGCAAATGCAAATTAAGATACAGATCTATTTCACATGTATCAGATTGTCAAAAATTTAAGTCTAATAATGCCAAAGCCTAGACTACAGGGAAATTGGAATCCTTATACACTGTTGGCTGGCGTATGAATTGGTCCAATTGTTTTGGAAAGCAATTTGGCGCAATTAGTTAAGTTGAAGATGCACATACCCTATGTTCAGCAATTCTATTTCTAAGTATATAGCCTATGTGCATAAGGGGAAATGTTCAAAGATGTTCATTACGGCACTGATTTCAGTAGTGATACATTAGAAACAAGTTAAACATCTAATTGTAGAGAACTGGCAAAATGAAGTGCAGTATCTTCGAAGGGTAGATTTTAATGAATGAAATAAGTCTGCATGGATCAACTTGGTTGATTCCAAAACATTAAAGTTGAAAAATAAATGCTGCAAAAGGATGTCGCACTTTTTTAAGTGACAAAACTTAAGTGAAATTTAAAAACATAAAATAAACTGATATATTGTGTAAGGACACATATATCTGGGTAAAGTGAACAAGCATTCATAAGAGTGATATATACAAACTTTAAGGACTGGAGTGAGAAGAAAGAATACAGTAGAAAAGAGGATTTGAAAGTCTACTCAGTTTTCAAAATGTGGCCTAGGTTACCCTCGTGGTAGTGGTAGGGCTGTCCTTGAGATGCTTCCAGGGGAGAACACAAGGTCAAAGCTATTTTCATAATAATAAGATGTTATTTGCCTTTTGCACTTATTCTCTCACAAGTGTATAGCTATCTTCTATTAAGACAGACATGAAAGAGATTTGGCAAAATGTAAAACAATGCCACTTTTCTATTTTTTCTTAAAAACATAGTTATTGTCCATAAAAATGTTACTTATGTTAATATGTAATGGGTTATTGTTATTTTTTAAAGAGTTAATACATATGACCCTTACAAATAAAAGCTATTTGGTTCCTTAATAACTTTTAAGAATGTAAAAGGGTCTTAAGACAAAAAAGCTTGAGAACTGCTGCTTTATGTATCTCTACCAATTTAATTCATTAAAATTAGCTGCTCCTTCATATCTAAACTTAGCCCTACTCTGGGACCTTTCAGTTGTTGACTGTCAGGTAGCTCCACCCCCTAATCTTACATGGCTCACTCCCTCTGTTCACTCACATATATTACCACTTCCAAGTGGCCTTTCACAACTCTCATATCTAAGAGAACCATCTATCCCTGTATCTTACTTTATCTTTCTACATAGCACTTATCATGACCTGACATTATGAAATTTATTTACTGTTTAGTCTTTCCTACTGAAAGGTAAACTCCTTTTCAGCAGGTGTATCCTTCCTTACCCTAGAATCCAGAAAAGCACCTGGCAACAGCAGGTACTAATTTATTATATTTATAAAATAAGAGAATAAAATGTATTAAATCATATATAGTCAGTATTTATAAAATTTTATCAATTCTCTTATCAGTAAGGAAATATATAAAAAACAAAATTAGTAATAAAAATGTTGCTTTAAATGGATGGTGGTACAGGTGTCTGTCAGTTTATACACCTGAATATTTGATATATTCAATCATAACACTATTTAAATAATTTTTAGCTGTTTCTATTTGCAGGTGACATATTACATGTAGAAAACCCTGAAGATCCCGCCAACAAATGGTTAGAATAAATTAATTCAGTAAAGTTACATATGGCCAATTAATTTTTAACAAAGGAGCCAAGAATATACAATGGAGAAAGGACAGTCTCTTCAATAAATGGTGCTGAGAAAACTAGACGGCTACTTGCAAAAGAATGAAAAAGAATGATGCAGGAGAATATGTCTTAACAAATATTAAAACTTAAGACAAAGCCACAATACAGAAAATATATATTACCACTGGAACTGAAATAAATTCCAAAACATAACGGTTTAAGTATAACAAAGATAGCCTTTTAATCCAGTGGGAAATGATGGTTTATATTGTAAATGGTGCTCACCCAATTGGCTGTCTATCTAGAATGAAATCAAGTTGAATTTCTATCTTCATATCATTTATAGGAAAAGAATTAAGAAGGATTAAAATTTTTAAGGTACAGAATAAAGCCCTAAACATATCTAAAAGATTTAGTGGTACAACATATGGGCTGGAGAAAATTATCTCAAAGGAGAAAGCTGAAAGTTACATAGGATCGAAAAAACAAAACAAAACTCATAAAAAATTATCACTACAGAAAGCAAAAATTTTAATGTAGCAAAAGAAAGATTAAGAAAAAAAAATCTGCAGTGCCTATCACAGATAAAGGATTAACCTCCCATAATATATGTTCATAGAAATTTTCCAAAAAAAGTCAATGGGAAAAAGATATGAATAAGCAATTAAAAAAATTTAAATGTCCAATCAATATTGTATTGGTGCTCAAATTAAAGTTCCAAGGAGGTATCGCTTCTTACACAACACACTGGAAAAAAAAAAAAGAATAACACCTGGGAGTGGCTCCATAGTGTAGTGGTTAGCACATCTGCTTTACACGCAGAAGGTCCTAGGTTCGTGCCCCCGGTGGAGCCACGGACCATACCACGGGTGCGCTAGGCCCCAGGGCACCTGGCCCCAGGTACACGCCGCAAGCGTGTGGGAGGAGACGCAACGCCTTCAAAGATTCAATTCTTAAGGGGAAACAGCAACATCCATATGGCAGGGGTGGAACTGTGTGTAGGGGAATTAAAGACAGGGAAAAAAAAAGAATAACACCTACTGCTGGTCAGTACGCAAGGAAAGTATAATCTCATATATTGTTAGTAGAAATATGATTGTTACGATCTTTTAGAATGCGAGCTGGCAATATCTATTAAAATTAAAACTACACATGCCCCTCCACTCAATAATGCTACTCCTTAGAATACATTCATATTAGGAAATATTTCGCAGCCATTAAAGAGAATTGGATCTATATCAGGTAATATGAGAAAAAATCATGATGTATCTCTGAGTGAAAAAGAGATAATTTTTAAATAAAAATAATTTAATTTAAAAAAGCAATCCACAAAATAAAAGTTTACAAAAACAGTCTGTTTAATGTGATCATATTTATATAAAGCCATATATGTATCTTTATAAACAAAGATATATACGGTGATGGTCATCGAAATGTAGTTATCTTAGAGGTAAGATTTCAGGTGATTTTTATGACTCTTCACATATTTTTCTGCATTGTTTAAATTTTCAAGTGTGACCACATATTATTTACATAAAGCAGTCCCCCCTTATCCACAATTTGTTTCTATGGTTCCTGTGGTCAACAGTGGTCCAAACACATTTCATAGAAAATTCCACAAATAAAAAATTCATAGTTTATGTGGTTTCTTTCTCTCTTTCAAATCTTATTGTACTGTATTGACCCTTTCCACTTAATAAGAATTACTAGAACACAAGCACTGATACCTCAACAGTTGATCTAATAACCGAGATGGCTACTAAATGACTAACATGAGAGTAGCATATACAGTGTGGACACAATGGACAAAAGGATGATTCATGTCCTGGGCAGGACAGAGCAGGACAGCTTGAGTTTTCATTATGCCACTTAGAACGGTACACACTTTGAAACTTATGAATTTTTTTATTCCTGGAATTTTCCATTAAATATTTTCAGACTATAACTGACTTCTCTAACTGAAACTGTGGAAAATGAAGGCACAGATAAGGGCAGGGGTGGGGGTGTGGGAACTACTGTGTTTTACTTAATGGTCCCAAAGCTCAAGAACAGTGAGTCTGGTGAAGAGAGAGCAGAGTTTGCCACCCCAAAATATGTCTCTTTGAGATATTATTTTAAGCCGGTTACTTTTAAGAAACAAAAGACTCAAGAAGAAACTTCGACTTCCCCCCTAACTGCTTAAAAGAATTCCAGGAAGGGAGCTATCATCACAGATAACTATAGTTTAATATGCATCCTTTAAGTGAAAAGGTAAGTATATATAAGAAAAAATGTAGGGTTTGGGACTATCTGCGGTTTCAGGCGTCCACTGGGGGTTCTAGAATGGTCCCCCATGGGAAAGGGGGGACTACTATAATCATTTTTTTTTTAAAGCAACTTAATTACCTTCTTTTCCCTATTGAATTAGGTGTCACATCCTATTAATTTTACTAGTGAAATTATTTCTATTAATTTTACTACTGAAATTTGTTCTTTTATATTCCCAGAGTTTAATCCTTCCTCATCTCTCACTTGTATTACTGAATCAGCCTAGCTAAAAACTTTACCTCTATTATCACTACAGATTTGCTTCCTATTAAAAAATACATACCTTACACTGAATAGACTTGAAGGCAGTGAGGGAGTCAGCCCTGATAATTTTTGAGGAAAATGCCCTCCACCCCCAAACCTGTGTAAAGGCCATGAGAAAGAGCCTGTAAGTTCTAGAAATAGCAAGGAGGCCAGTGTGGCTGAAGCAAAGCCGGTGAAGGGAAAAACTAAGAGATGAATGAGGTCAGAGAGGCACCAGGACGGGGTCTAGCCTAGAGCACATGGGGCCTTGAAGGTTCAATCATAAAGATTTTGGCTTTTACTGTGAATGAAATGACAAATATTAACTAACACTGAGGATGCTTGTGAATTTATTTCCTACCAGTTAAGGGGCAGTTCTTAATTGACAGGTGTGTGGGTAAATTCTCAAACTCCCTTGTCCCTGACTAGGACAACTCTGAGGTGTAACCTACACTGTCTCCAGAGCTCCTTAACAGGACTGAACCAGAGGAACTTTCCATGGAGCACACCTTTGGGTGGCTTTCTTACTCTTCATGTCTCACTTGCCCACACCTCTACCGGGTTTTCCTGGGAACACTTTATAATTATGTATACATAAATCTTTGTCTCAGGGTCTGCTTCTGTGGAACCCAACCTAAGAAAGAAAGCTACCAGGGAGTTCTATGTGAGACGTGGCATGACTTATTCAACAAATTGAACGCTGAATCACTAAAAACTGTTCTAATAATACATAAATTCATACAGTCTTCACCTATGTTCGTTTAAGAAATAAAGACTTTTCTTCCCTCTACACTGGAGAAACTCTACTTATTTTTCAAAATGCCAACTCAAATGATGATTATTTCTGCCTGAAATACCTTCCAGCTCTTATGACAGCATGTTTTCAGGTTAGTGACACTATCTGAACATAATTTAAAAATCAATTACCTGCATTTTCTATTTCTATGTAAACTCAGATCATTGAGAAGAGACCTTATTTTTATAATTATTTCCCATAGTGCCCACGTAATACAGTGCTTTGCATGTAGTAAGAGTCAATAAAACTTACTGAATTTCTGATAACTCCTTGGAAGTTTTGCTTTTCATAATAGACCTAATGTTAACCTCGCAAAAACTTCAGTTACAGAAATCAATTTTATGAATGTTTTTTATACAGAGACTTGATTCCAACAGTTTTTATGCCTTAGCTATAAAGAAAGAAGACAGAGAATTTGGGCTTTTAAGAAATACATATGCTATAATGTCTTATGATACTTACTTCGGGGAAAGCACCGGAGGACTGACAAAAGACCGAAGTGCATCTTTCACCATGTCTTGCATGAGATGAGTTCCAAAGACTTTTTTGTTATCCACCAGGAAAGTGGTCTTAAAACAAAAGTTATATATTAGTAATGCTGTCATGATCCTGACATATTGTACGTATAGCTGCCATACCGTGTGACATGAGCATACCTCTTATAAATACCACAGAATAAAAAGAGATTAAAATATACAAAGTTGGTGGAAAATTTTTATAAATCACTGCCTCCACAATGGGTATTACTTATTAATCCCTATTTAAGGTGTATTCTTATGCAGAATAAAAAATGTGCAGGAAAAAAATCTCCCAAAAGTAATATTGAACTAGTCAAAATGAACTGACTATTCTATGTCAAGTGAACTAATATATAAGGTAGAGCTCCCTGAGTTATGAAATATTAAGTAGTTATAAATATTAAGCCAGTCAACAATTTTTATCACTAATGAACACTTTGTAACGCATACAAACTTTCCAAACTTGGAAAAAATAAATGATTAATACATACAGTATTAAATTTAAAATAATTATTTAATAACTTGCATTTAATTTTCTCCCCTTAACAACCTCAGGGGTTGTTAACCTTAGTACATTATACCTTACTTGATTTCCTAACACATCTGAGTTTTTTCCAGTTTTTGATGATCATAAACCAAACAGCTATAAATATTCACATATGGGTTTTTCAGGAGAACATCAGATTCTACATCTCTTAGGTAAACAAGGGTAGGATTTGTAGATTTAATTTTATAAGAATCTGCCAAATTGTTTTCCAAAGTGGCTGTAGCACTTCACATTTTCATCAGTATTGCATCCTTACAAGCACTTGGTATTTTGTACTTAAGATATTCTGAAAGGTGTATAGTATTATTTCATTGTGGTTTTCACTGGCATTTCCCTATTACTAATAATGCTGAATATTTTTTCATATCAAAGTGTTCAAATTTTTTGTCCATTTTAAAAATTGGATTTTATGGGTTTTTTAAATTATATTTATAGAGTTCTTTATATGTTCTAGATTCAAGTCTTTTGTCAGACACGATTTGCAAATGCTTTCGCCCACTGCGTAGTTTCTTTTCATTTTCTTAAGTGTATGCCACAGAATTAAAGTTTTAAATTTATCAATTTATCATTTTTTTAAGGATTGTGCTTTTGATGTCACACCTAAGAATTCTCTGCCTTTTCCAAAGTCACAAAGATTTTCTCCTATTCTTTCTTCTAAAAGTTTTATAGTTTTACATTTTACATTTAGGTTTATGATGTATTCTGAGTCAACTTTTCCTTTTTGCATATGCCTGTCCAATTGTTCTTGCATCATCTATTGAAAAAGACTACCATTTATTTCTCCATTGGTTTGCCTTTGTGCTTTGTCAAAAATTGACAATATTAATTACTGATCAAATGATTAACATCAGTCAATTAATAAAGGACTGTATAATATAAAACTATATTAGGACTAATTTAAAAACAGGACTTTTCTGGACTTTCCCCTTGGTTCCACTGATCCATACATTCATCATTTTACCAATACCATACCTATCTTGCAGTCAGGTTAGCATGATTGAGTTCCTAACTTTGTCCTTTTTTTTTTCAACAAAATTGTTTGGCTGTTCTAGTTCCTTTGCCTTTCCATATAAATTTTAGAATCAGCTTGTTGACATCTATAAAAATTCCTGCTATAATTTTGATTGAGATTGCTTTGAATCTATAGATCAATATTGGGGAGAACATCTTAAAAATATCAATTCTTCCAATCCATGAACAAGGTATATCTCTTGATTTATTTAGGTCTTCTTTGATTTCATCAGTATTTCGTAGTTTTGAAGCACAAAGGTCCTACAAACAGGTGTTAGATTTACATCTAAGCATTTCATTTTGATATTATTGCAAATAGTTCTGTTTTTCAAATTCTGATTTCCTATTGTTCAAGTATGTAGAAATACAATTGCTTTTTGTATACTGGCCACACGTCCTAAGATCTTGTTAAACTCATCCATCAGTCTAGGAACTTTATAGATTTCTTGGTGCTCTACACAGAAAATCATGTGGTTTGTAAGTAGAAAATATTTCCTCCTTTATCTTCAAATGTATGCCTTTTCTTTTTTCTGCCTTTTATCACAGGCTAAGAGTTCTAGTACTACACTGAGTAAGAACGAAGTGATGAGAGTGGACATTCTTGCTTTCTTACCAATCTGAGGAAAGGATTTAATCTTTCATTATTAAGTATGATGCAGACTGTAGGGTTTTTTATACATGTCCTTTATCAGGTTAAGTTCTCATCTATTCCTAGTTTTGCTGAGAGTTTTTAAATCATGAATGGATGCTGACTTTTGTCAAATGCTTTTCCTGAATCTACTGAGATTCTATTGAGAAGCTATTGAGATGAATTACACTAATTTTCAAATGTTGAACCAGCTTTAAATTCCTGAAATAAAACCCACTTGGGTCATGATATTTTAAAATATATTGCTGGGTTCAATCTGAAAATAAGACTTTTGTGCCTGTATTCAAAAGGGATATTGGTCTATTGTTTTCTATGCTTGTTATGTCCTTGCTTTTGCTACTGAGGTAACGTTGGCCTCATATGAGTGTTCTTGCTTCTTCCATTTTCAGGAAGAGACTGTGTAGATATGGCCTAGAATTTTCTTTGTTGGGAGGTTTTTAATGATTAATTCAATTTCTTTAATAGATATAGGATTAGTCAAGTTATCTATTTCTTCTTGAGTGAGTTTGGTAGTGTCCTCTAAGGAACTGGTCTATTTCATCTAAGTTTTTAAATTTATGGACATAGAATTGTTTATAATATTCCCACATTATCCTTTTAATGTGTGTAAGATCTATAGTGACATCCTCTCTTTCATTCTTGATATTCTTGATATTCACTTCTCACTTTTTTTCTTGCTCTGTCTGGTTAAAGGTTCATCAATTTCAAAGAAGTGGCTTTTGGTTGCATCGATTTTCTCTCTATAGTTTATCTGTTTCCTATTTTACTAATTTCTGCTTTTATTTTTGTTATTTCCTTCCTTCTCTTGTTTTGAGTTTAACCTGCTCCTCTTTTCCTGGTATTTTAAAGTGGAAACGTAAATTATTAATTTCAGATCTTTTTTTTCATATAAACATTTTAAGGCTATAAATTTCCCTCTAAGTTCTGATTTAACTGTATCCCACAGATTCTGATATGTAATATTTTCATTCTAATTGCAGGCTTCCTCTTTGATCCATGTATTCTTTTCACATGTGTTAATTTCCAAATATTTGGCCCAGGATATAATTTTGACGAACGTCTAACAATCTAAGTCAATACTTCTATTAATAAAATATAACATTAACTGCAGAATACACTTTAAAACCATCTCAATAAAACAATGTCAACATATAACTCAATATTTGAAGAAGTATTTTTAATATGAAGTTGAACTTACTTGTAAAAGGGATCTTGAAAGAACGCAAGGTGACTGTTCACTAAACTCACAAAAAAAATCCTGAGAGACACAGAGAATAAGTAATGTCATTAATAGATTAAATAAAAGCTGAAAATGTCTGCATATAGAGTGTAATTTTTACTAGACTCTCTGGGAATTATACACTACCAGAGTCAGAATATGACAAATAGCTAAAGATCATTTCTACATGAATTATCTAATTGTACCAATGGAACAATGGATAATTTTAGAGCATCAATTTTTTTTAAAACAAGCTGATCAATAATTGTACTGTGTGGATACCCATATTATATTAATACACCATGAAAATAACAGTATCAATAATTTACTAACGTAAGAGTTTACTTCCTACTTCACAGAAATACCAAGTAATCAGGCCAACTGGATTCATATTACCAACTGTTCAAACTGGCAAACATCAAGATATGCTTAGAAAACTATATATGGGTTTATACACAGATAAGAAAAAAAGATATTCTGAAACGTTAACATGTATATTGTAAGACAGTAGTTATCATTTTCATATTCTGCATTTTCCAAATTTTATAGTTAAGTAAGAATGTATGTATATTAATATTTGTTGGGTAAAGACAGGTATCAGAGTTTGGAAACACCTGTGGCACTGCTATAGGCTGGCAGTGAGAATAAAATATATACACTCTACAACTCTCCTAGAAACAGAGACAGTTGTTGCCCAAGTGTCTATCACCGTGGAAAACATCCCTCAACAATTATAGGCAGCACTTTTTTCCACTGAGCTCTCGATTGTAGCCTAAGGATTCCCCTCAGTACAGTTCTCATCAATGACTCAGATCTGGTATTCAAGAGGAACCTCTCTGCCACCCAACTCCATCCAAGAAAGGCAATACTATTGCCGGACATGAAAAAATCCTGGTCCTTTTATATGTAATATCCTTAAATTAGAGGGGTGAAAGTGGGAAGGAGATGACTGAGGAAGAGAGAGTGGGAGTGGAAAGCAGTGGTGGGGACATAGAGTGGTAGGAGGTGTAGTGAGAAGAATGGAGAAAAAACATGTTTTTCAAGGGCTGTTAAAATATGTTCACTGAAGTCCCACCTATTTTTTTAAAGGTTTTCTTTTTCTCCTCAAACTATTAACTCTTTGAGTTATCATTTCAAGTTTCTTCATCATTTTGAATAGCCATATACAATGTTTTAAGTCCTCTCCTCTTTAGAGGAGACAAACCTTGTAATTTTCAGTTACAATTACTTTATTTATGACCACTCATTCTAGCTCTTTATTGGCTCTTCATCATCCCAAATTTAAAGTATGGATATCCCCTGTCTGCTTCTTTCTACACTTATTCCTCAGACTCATGATCCTAAATTTAAATGGGTATTCTGCCAAATTTTACCAAGTTTCGCTAATCAATTCTTTTTTTAAAATTAACTGTTACACCTTACACACACTGCTCAAAATAAATATTCTCTACCAGAGATATGTTCTCCCATTCCACATTACAAAGAAATTTAAAACTCATCTATCCAACAGGAAATTCCTCAACTTCAGCCTCTCAACCTCTTACTGTACCCTACATCTGTACCAGATCTTTTCCTTGCCTACTTTAACCACAGAAGTCCTCTAACTTGTACCAAGGACTCCATTCCTTCCTGCTTTTTCAAGATTATTATACATTGTCAATTATCCATCCTTTGCTCCCCCAGATAGTAAAGTTTTCCCTCTAGCAGATTGTTCCCATTTACATTTAAACAGCCAAGTTTCTCCCATTTAAAAAAAAAAAAAGACTGTCACATGATCCCACATTTCCCTCTCAACCACTGCCTTCTCCGCCAAACTTTCTAAAGGAGTTAGCTACACCCCCTGTCTCTATTTACTCAACTCCCACTCATCTTCACTGCCCACTACCTGGCTCTTTGTTCTAGTCACCATTATCTCCCATCACTAAATCCAATGAACATTAGTTTTGGACCTCTATTCATCTCTTTCATTTGACCTCTCACAGCAGCATGTGACATGACTTCTTTCCTGAAAAACCTTTTAATTGACTTTCAGGAGTTGCTTCCTCTTTGGCCTTTTCTTCTGTAGGTTCACAGTTTAGTTCTAGACTACCTTCCTTCCTTAATCTATATATCTTTTTTTCCTTGTAGTTTTATCCACACTCATGCTTCAATTACTATCTATACTGTAATAATTCTAAAATAATAATTCTAGCACAGAGCTCTAAACTCTATCCATATAGCCAATATCTATTCTATTATCTACTTAAACATTTCAAACACACCTCAAACTACTTCCTACGACTCAACTGACTCTCAAAGGTCCCTTTTGAGAATTTCCTCATTTCAGTGAACAGTGCCAAATCTGTCAGTAGCATGGAGACCTTCCTGAGAGCTCCTCTAATGCCCTATATTTAAAACACCATCAATATTCTACCAATTTTAGCTCACACATAGCTCTCCTGACTACCTCATCATCTCCCTGCCATCCTTCTAGTCCAAGTTGTCATCTTCTTTCCCTTAAACTATAATAATGATTTCTTAATTTGTTCCCTGTGTTTATTCTGGTCCTCTTCTACTCTTTTTTCAATAATGCAGCCACATCTTTGCAAATTCTTAACCCAATTACGTCACTACTCTATCCATACTGATCTTACATAACTCTAATGGTTTTCCTTTGCCCTATGATAAAGACTAAAATCCTTAATGTGGCTTAAATGGACCTGTTTGACCTGCCTTACACCTTTTTAGCCTCACCAAATCCCCCATCACCATCACAGTATGATCTACTCTGATACTTTTCTTTTAGTTTCTCAAATGTATCATGGAGGGGCATTCAACTTCCTTCATCTGGAACGGCCTCCTCCTCACCATCTCAATGAATGTCTATCTAAACTTCAAATCTCAGCTTTACCTTTACTTCCCTAAGAAAGCCTTCTTTGATCACCTAGGTCAGTTCCTTGATTACGTATGTTCCTTTCCTTCATATCACTTACTTTGGTTTTTAATTCTATAATCAGTGTTATTATTTGATTAGTTTCTATCTCACACTAAAGTGTAAGCCCTACAGCAGCATAGATAGATAAGCTTTAGCTTATCATTGTATACTTGCCATAGCCAATAGTGCTTAGCATAAAAAAAACACTCAAAGATGTTGGGTGAACTGATGAATGTATGTACATTCACTCCCACAGTTCGTACTACATTTCTATTGCTAGTACACATCGCTAACATGGTATATTCTATGAAGTCCATTATTTACTTCCTCTAAACTCAGCTACTCCACAGCTGTCAAAAGTGTCATCTTCTGGGTTCCTAATCCACAAGTTTCCCTTCACTAATTTCTCTACCCTATAACTTACCATTATATTTTTTCCCTATATGCCAAATACCAAAAATTTTTTAAAATGTAGAAAAATGCAAAGAGTAAACTATCATCCAGCATTCTACCATTTAGAAATAGTCATAATTAATATTTTCCCATCTTTTTTAAAACTGAATTTGGCTCTATCTCTAACAATTTTTTCTGTATGCAACAATGTATAAATGGATCACATATTTTTAAACACAGCTTGACATTTATAAACATTTTCCCATGTCAATATTTTTCTATAACATGCTCTTAATGACTATTTGACACATACCATAGAAAAGATAGTGTCACCATTGGGCATATAAACTGTTTCCAGTTTTTCAATATTACAAAGGATGATGTAACTAAAAAAGGTTTTAGTGCCTCTGCATATATCTCAGATTATTTTCTTATCCTAAATCTCTATCTAGAAGGGGAGTTGCTGGGTCAAAGTACAGGAGCCACTGGAGTATAGGAGAATGACTATTTCCCTTTATCAACATAAATACTACTACACTTTTCAATCTAGTTGTTACAAATTGCATTTTAGTTATTAGTAAGGTTAAACATTTTTCATATTTCTTTTTCAACCTGTCTGCTCATGTCCTTTCCTAATTTTTCACTTGGATGCTTTATTTTATTGACACGTCAGCATTCTCTATAATCTGGCATTTTACCCTAATAACAGGTTTCTTATGCAGATCTACCAGACTATTTGGTCTCTTATTCTCCTTAACTTTAACTGTTTCCTCTACTCTTGGCCTCTGCCACATTCTCCTCCTACTACTACCTATTCCTCTGTCCCAAGTCTTCCAGGGATCCAGACTTTTCTCCTACTATGGTCTTCCCATGTCCAATGCCAGTAGTCCAGGACTGGCTCCACCAGCCCCCTCTCTTATGGTATGTCATGCATTCATGCCTCTGACAAGGCAATCCGTAATCTTTTGCCAGATTATCAAATTCCAACTGTTGTATCATACTTTCTAATTCCAGTTCACATTGATCTCTTTTTCTAAAATCCTACGATTAATCTGGTGAACACAAATATATATCCATGTAACAAAGATCAGAAAAGCAGATACAGCAGAGGTGTAAGAAAATCTCTATTCATTATCCTGATATGCCACTAACCAATAATCTAATTTAGTTATAAGCCCTCTAAACCTTAGTTTGTGTTAGCTATACAGTGAATTGTGAAATGAACTAGCTTATGACTGTGATCTTTTCTACCTTTAGATACTATGATTCTTATGACAGAATAGGACAAACTACTAAAAAGAAAGTAAACAAAAGGAAGTAATAAAGTCATAATCATTTAAAGTTTCACTAAGGAACGAAGACTTAAGCTGGGTTTTAAAGCAAAGAATTAGTGGAAGGGAAAATAAAGTTATCACAAGACAGAGAACAAAAGCACAAATCTTCACTGACCATCAACTATATCCCAGAGGCTGTTGCTCAGTTCTATGAATATAAATTGGTTAATTTGTCATCTCAAAGAACATAGTTACAGAAAAACCCTGAAACAAGGAAAACTTCACAGAGGAAATGACATGGGGCTAGAAATTGTATACCTCAGCATGCAGGAGGAACAAATCAAATGGATATCTATACAGAGCCATACAAAATAAATTAGTGTACTATGTCTAAATATTAACAGTATTATTTTGCATATTCTCTAACTTCCTACTAACCTTATGTCACTATAACCTTACCAATGAACAAAACTCTATCTCTGAATGTTTTAATATTCCCAAAATAAGCCTATACTTTTTCTATATTTTAACCCATAAAGATTAATTCAAAATATGCCAACTTAAAAATGTATATACTCTTTTACCCAGCAACTCCACTGTTTAGGAATTTACTCTGATATAAAGATTTATGTATAAAGACATTTGTTTACCTTAGTATTGTTTATAACAATAAAATACTGAAAATGACCTAAATGTAGTTCAATATGAAAGGTCTTACAATGGAATACGATGTAGCCATTAAAATAATACAGAAATATATGTATTTGTTGACATAAAAAGATGTTCATGATATAGAAAGTAATAATTAAAGAAAAAGGTTACCAAACACCATGATCTAATTTTTGCATGAAAATTTATACACATGTACATACTTACATAAAAGGTTTTGAAGATAGAATCCAGGGTTGAAACTCCCTGGATGTGTAAAACTTAGTGAATTATCTAACCACTCTAAACTTAAATTTCTTAATCTCTAAAATGAATAGTTATATTCCAGAATAGAGACTTCTACTTACCAGGATACAATGTAAATTTGTTAAATTGACCACCTCACACACAGTTTTTATTCTATCTATTAATCTTGCAAAATAGTTGACCATTTCTTCCCTTTTAATTATTTTTGCATAGCGAGGGAAGGTGGGTGGAAGTAGCCTCTGGTTAACAAGGGGCTCAAAACCCATCATAATTGGATGATCTAAAAAGAAAAAAAAGAGATTTTCAATGTTCCTCTGAATTTTAAACCTCGAGTACTACTAAATATAAAAAGGTCAGTTTCAAATATCTAATCACAATATTCTCTAAATGGATTTTATAATTTACAATATATAATAAAATATATACACACATTTTAAAATGAGATAAGCAGATTTAATAACCTAAAATTGTACTTCCTATCTGCATGGTGGTGGTAGTGCTGACAAAGAGCTTCTACCTCAAAATAACTCCAAGCCAAGAACGGGATAAAATAGGGTTAACATAGTTCCTCAAAAAAAAAAGGCGAGGGGAAATGCTGCATTACCATGAGATTGTGAAGAAAGGTAAAATGGGAACACACTATCTTCCTTTCAATTACTGAGGAGAAGAATCAATTCAGATTTAGCTACATAATAATGCAAAACATCAGAGGAGGAAAGTCTCCATTCCGCCCCCATGAGTCTGGAAGTCATTTGGTACTAAAATTTAATTACAGAAATTCACAATCAAAATAAAATATTACGAGAGACCTAAGGGTGAGTTCTCATTCTCTGCTGGTGATCTCACTTTTCACACTATTGCAAAGCTCCAAATCAGTCTTTCTTAACTGGAAATCTAAAATGAAGAAATATATCCCTGAAATGTAAAATGATTAAAAATCTTGGACTCAAAGTTCTCTTGCTGAATTATAAACAGGCTACAAACCAAGAATTAAAAAAAAAATTTGGATGTCAATGAAAGAAAAATTAAAGCTGAGCAGGTCTCATTATTAAGAATTAAAAGCAAGACTGATACTTAATCAAATTACAATAATGCTCCTGAGACATACATCCTATTACTAGTGAGGATCATGGCCTTCTTCCTCTTCTCCGTATTAAAGTTCTCTCTGATTGAAGTTATTTATTTTCATACAAATTCTAATTTAGCTAGAGATTTCCAGATTAAAATCCATAACCTTTCTTCTCTGAGTTCCAAACCTATTATTTCTGACTACATAATGAAAAACACTTCCACTTTGGTATTCTACATCACCTCAAAAGGCACAAATATCCAAAACTACCTTAAATCTTTCCCAAACATTGCTTTTGCTCCTATAGGCCCTTTGTCTGTAAAATGACCCACTGTCCTTACGAATGCTTAAGCCAGAAACCTGCCTGTCTCTTCTCACCTCCCCATTTGCTTTATTTAATTGGTCCATAAGTCTTAAGTTTTCCACTTCCTACCATCTATCCAATCTGTTCCTCCTCTTCATTCTTACTGCAAAGCCTACCTGGTTTACCTGCACTGACTGCTCTCTTGTTAAATTAATCCTGAATATTGCCACCTCAATTGTTTTATCTAAATTACAACCTGATTTCACTCCACTAATCCAAAGATTTGTTGAGTCCCTATTATATATCATACAAATTCTCCAGTGGGGCATTGAAAGATGCTTTACAATTTTCTTCCACTTCTATAGAAAAAAATGTACTTCAATGAAAAACTATGTACTGTCAGACTGATCCTATGGGAGCTATTTAAAAAATCTATAAATTATAAATAATTGAGAGACAAGCAATTCTGTCTTGCCTGGCATAGATTCAATGGACTTCCTCCTCACTCTATAGAAAAAGATAGTTTTGCCTCCACTAACCATTTATTTCAACATTCCAATACTCCATAACAATTTGTACATTTTAAAATTTTTGATGTCTGGTCACTGAATGAGTTTAATAAAATCCTTAACACATGTTATATTTGTGTGAGTCATAGTTTTGTCTTTTTTTTTTTTTAAATCATCTTTTAATATTCCCTAAACACTATAAGCTATAAGCAAGCACAGTAACTTACAAGCATACTCTTTTATCCTCTTCTATGCAAACTATTCTACCTGTAAAAACTACCCTTTTGTTCTTAGCCTGGGAGACTTGATACAGCTTAAATTCCCTCTCATCCTAGGTCCTCTCCTACTTCTTCATAATTACGTTATTGCACTGTCTGTGTGGAGTTATATCATTTGTTCCTCTCTCTCAGATTCTTTTGAAAGCAGGAACTGGCTTGTGTCCCAAACACCTAAACAGGCACTGGATATGTGTGCTGAATGACAAGATATGCATGCTCAAAATAAAATGAAAGACTGTGGCCACTATAATAAAAGTCTGAATTTCTGATTTATAACACTTCATTTAGAATTATAGTAGTAGTGGCAACACTGTAAGAAGCTTTACCATACCAACATGAATATATCTGGGGCTAAACTGATAAACACACAGTAATCTAAATACTTACATAGTATGTTAACCTTATTTTTCCTTAAGCATTTTAATATGCATCTGAAATTATTACCCAGGAATATTCTTTTATTCTTAATACATATATTTCTAGGTTTTAAACTATAAGTAGAAAACAGAGACTAGCCACTCATGAAAATCTGTATTACCATGGAAAGAAGTAAATATTAATGAAAAATGGGTAACACTCTAGATACGATTTTGCAAGATACAGAATGCAAGAGAAAAAGTGGTTTGATGGGGGAATTGTGTTTCCCATTTTGCATGTGTGAGCAGATATTAAGAAATTAAGAAACATCTTTAGGTAGCTGAAAGTGTATCTAGTTCAGGAGTTAAAACAAAGCAGACACTTTTAGACAACACATCTCTCCCAAATTACATATGCAATTTACAGTTAGACTTATTGAAATGAGTTCTGGATCTCTGAAGTTGCAAGAAGTTCTAGAAAACAATGCTGTTGAGGTTTTGTTATGTTATTCTGTACTTTTTGGATACTTGATTTCCTTTTATACAATATTGTACTTATGCTACATGAACTAAGTCAGACACAAAAGGACAAATATTATATGATTCCAACTGTATGAGGTAACTAGAATATTAAAATTCCTATGGACAGAACATAGAAGAGTGGTTACCACTGGCTGGGGGAGAGCAGGAAATGGAGAGTTTCAGTTTGGGAAGATGAAAGGATCTGGAGATGGATAGTGGTAACAGTTGTATGACAACGTGAATGTACTTAATGGCACTGAATTTTGCACTTAAAAATGGTTAAAATGGCAAATTTTATGTTATGTCTATTTCATCACAATAAAAAAATGTTTAAAAAGGCATTAAAATATAACTGTTAAAATCAAAAGGTACGGGGCTTCAATAAATATTCTATCCTAATTACCGGTCAGAATAACTTAAGGTATAACATATGCACATCCACATATTTAGAAATTTTTTGGTGTATATTTTTGAATAGGTATACATGCAAATGATTAAAATGTTTCAAACTAAAAAAAAGGGTATCCAATGAAAAGCATTTTCCTGCCCACTTGTGACTCCAGTTAATCTCGAGAACTAACCACTACTAGTTTTCTTTCACGTGTACATACATCCCTTTTTCAACATTATTGAGGTATAATTTACAAATAATGCAATGCAAATATTAAGCTTATAGTTCATTATTTTGAAAAATAATGTAACTACCACCATAGTCAACGTATACAACATTTCTATTTCCACAACAAGTTCCCTGTGACCCTAAACATGCCCAACAACCATGGAACTGCTTTCTCTAAATATAGTCTTTCCTACTTTTATACAAAAAGAAATCATACAGTTTGTAATCTTTTATATCTGATTTCCTTCAGCATAATTTTTCCAAGATTTATGTATTATGTTCAGTATATCAGTACTTCATTGGTTTCTATTACTGAAAAGTATTTCATTGTATGAATATATCATAGTTCATCCAGTCACATAAATTCCTTTTTTGAACCAAAACATCAACACATAATATATGCTGATTTGTTTTGCATTGTTTTTTTAAGGTGAACTTTTTTCATTTGAAACAATCTTAAACTTACAGTAAATGATGCAAGCATAGTCAATACTGAGTCACCCTCAAATATGTTGAGAATGCTGCTGCTACAGACATACTCATATATTCATAATATTACAATCAGAATTAGGAAACTAACATTGACTGATTACTATCATCTAATTTTCAGATCTCATTCAAGTTCTACAAACTATTCCAATAATATTCTTCACATCCACATTAGAATCATAGTTGCATTTAATTTAACTTCATTGTTTCTTAGTGACCTTCAATCTGGAGCATTATTTCAGTCTTTCCTTGGCTTCCATGACCTTGATAACTCTGAAGACTAACATGCCAGTAATTTTGTGAGTTTGTCTTATTTCTTCATGATTAGATTCAGAATATTAATTTTTGGACTATGACAGAAGTAATGTTATATTCCTCTCATTGCACCCTATCAGCAAAGCGATAATTTAACTCACTACTGGTAATGTTAACTTTGATCACTTGATTAAGTTGGTGTCTGACAGGGTTCTTCATTGTAGTCACTCATTTTCCCTTCGTAGTTAATAAATATTTGGGGACGGGCAAGGGAGGGAAAACCTAAACATGCCCATCATCATCACCAAATTCCATTAATGCATTTACTTACATTGGTATGTAATGACTTCTTCTATTCAATAGGTTATGATCTATAAGAATTATTTGCTTTAATGCTCCAGTTGTCCCCAACTTGGCCTGTGTGAATATTGCTTCCAGCTGTTTTCTGTGTACAATTTATATGTCCCTGTCATTCTTTGAACATTGACTAACCTTTGGCATGATGAGCTGTTTCAGGCTCATCTTATATCTTTCCCTGCCCTTGTCCTGGAATCACCAATTTCTCCAAGATGTGCTATTACTTCCTTTTATTTTTGTATTCTTTCCAGCCTTACTGAAGTATGATTCACAATAAAATTGTAAGATATTTAAAGTGTACAATCTGATGTGATGTATGTATAAATTGTGACAGGATTCCCCTCACTGAGATTATTTATATATACATCACCTGACATATTTTACTCCACTCCCCCACTTGGGTTTAAGTAGAACATTTAAGTTCTACTCTCATAGTAAATTTCAATTATACAATAATGTTCTCAAATACAGTCACCATGTTATACATTACATCTGCAGATCTTATTCATCCTATAGCTTTTACCAAACTCTCCCTATTTCTCCCCAGTCCTGAGCAACAGTTTTTTTTTTTTTTATTTCATATATAAGTGATAATATGCAATATTCATCATTCTCTGTCTGGCTTATTTTTCTCAGCATAATGCCCTCTAGGTTCATCTATATTGTCATAAGTGACAGAATTTCCTTTTTTAAGGCTGAATAATATCCTATTGTATATATGTGATATTTTCTTTATCCAGTCATCCATCAAATGGGAACCAAAAGAAAGCAGGGGCAGCTACACTTAAATCAGACTTTAAAACACAGACATTAAAACAAGAGGCAAGTTCATTATCAAATGATTAAAGGAGTCAATTCATCAAGAGCATATAACAATTGTAAATATTTATGTACCCAACATAGGAGCACCTAAATATATAAAGCAGATATTAACAAATATGAAGGAGGATATAGAGTGCAATAATAGGAAGAGACTTCAATATTCCACTTTCAAAGATGGATAAATCACCCAGACTGAAAACAAACAAGGAAACAATGAATTAAATTACACGTTAGACCAGATAGACCTAAAGACATATACAGAACATTCCGTTCAATAGCAGCAGAATGCACATTCTTTTCAAGTGGACAGATGATTATCATAGCACACAAAACAAGTCTTAACAAATTTTTTAAAAATGAAATCCTAACAGCTATCTTCTCTGACGATAATGGTATAAAATTAGAAATCAACAAGAGAAAAACGGAAATTCTCTAAGTATGTGGAAACAACACACTTCTGAATAACCATTAGGTAAAAAAATAAATCAGAAGAGAAATCAAAAAATATCTCAAACCAAATGAGAATGGAAACACAACATACCAAAACCTACAGGATGCTTCAAAAGCACTTCTGAGAGGGAAGTTTATAGCAATAAAAGCTTGTATTAAGAAATTAGAGAGATCTCAAATAACCTAAATTTATACCTCAAGGCACTACACAAAAGAAACAAATTAAGCCCAAAGTTAGCAGAAGAAAGAAAATAATAAAGATCAGAAGGGAAATAAATGAAATAGAGACCAGAAAAACAACAAAAAAGATCAGTGAAAGAGTTGGCTTATCAAAAAGATAAAACAAAATTGACAAACCTTTAGCTACACTCTGTCTTTTGATTGGAGAATTTAGTTCAGTTACATTTAAAATAAGTATTGATAATATGGAATTATCATTGTCGCTTTAGTGTTTTCTGGTTGTTTTATAACTTTTATAATTCCTTTGTTCTTTTCTTCTCTTGCTCTTCCTTATTTGATGATTTTCTCTAATGCTACACTTTGGTTCTTTTCTCTTTATTTTTGTATATCTATTACAGGATTTTGCTTTGTGGTTACCATGAGGTTTTGCATAAACTACATTTATAATAGTCTATTTTAAGCTGATAATAACTTCAAACACATACGAAAGCTACCTCCATTTTGCTTCTGATGTCGTAATTTGCATCTTTTTATGTTGTGTATCCATTAAAATTATTGTAATTAGCTTTTTAAAATATTTTTGTCTTTTTACCTTCATACAAGAGTTATAAGTGCTTTACCCACTACCATTACAACATTAGACTATTCTAAATTAAACTAGTCAGCCCTCAGTATCCAAAAGGTTTTGCATCCACAGATTCAACTAACTATGGATCAAAAACAATATTTTCAATCTGAAGTTGGGAATCCACAGATGTGGACGGCCAACTGTATGTATTGCTCTACACTATCTTATATAAGGGACTTGAGTGTCCACAGAGCGTCCTGGAACCAATCCCCTGCTGATACTGAGGGATGACAGTATACATTTACCTTTAGCGGTTTTATACTTTCCTGTTTTCAGCTTAGCCCAAGTTGCTAGTTGCCTCTCAAACTTTTGGACTGTCCATGCCTCCTCCTCTATTCTTAGTGGCTCCTAGTAGTTAAGAGTGTGCCAAGACCCATCAGTGTCCCAAAGTCAGCACATAGATGCAGGCCAATTAGAGGCCAGACTCTCAGGTAGAAGCTGGGGAAGTATACAGTTAGGGCCCTCCCAGGGAGAAACTAGGAGATAGGCATTTTTACTTAAACCCTCTGTGCTGGGCCTGGGTGTATATCTGTAGGATAAGGGTGCTCCAACACCTGTTAACTGGCTGTTTGATACAGTCCTGTGGGACTCTTAAATGCAAGACCTGCTGGCTATTAGAGCCAGGTGATCTGGAAGATTGTCCCTTGGGTGACAGCTGCAAAAGCTTGCGCGCAAGCTGTGTGTACAAGCTCCTTCCTGGGAGATACTGGCAACTGGGTTTTATATTGCAACAAAGTGGAGGAGAGAAAGATGCCCGCTGGCTTTCCCAGTCTCTGAGGAAGATCTCATCCAGCTCCTAGTACCAAGTAAGAAGCTTGGCCCTCAGGCAGTAGCTTTTAAAACATACAGATGAACCTCTTTTAGGGGTAGACTGGTAGAGGGACAATTTTGCCTGCTCCCTTTGCACTCACCTCTGCATAGCCATGGCAAGTGCTCAAGAGTCCATTAAGAATTGCTTCGTTGATTGTTATAGCCTTATGGATCTCATGGACGCAAACCCTGCTGACTTTCAAAGCTAGGAATTCTGGGAGCCTGTCTCTATAGGAGTCTTAAAAGTTGGGGCACTAGCTATGGGGTACAAATTCTCACTCCCGAGGTAGAAGCTGGGAGTTGGGGGTTCTCTCCTGGTTTTATGGCACTTATCAGGTGTGAGAGTTTATGGCAAGAGTATGCCTCAGCCTTTTCCTAGCTATTTTGATAACATGTAGGAGATGATCAGCTAGTTTCTGGATCTCTTTCAGAAGGAAATACTCCATATGTAGCTATATATTCACTGTGTCCATGGGAGGAAGAGAGCTGAGGAGCCTCCTATGTCACCATATTGGTTGAGTCTCATCCCCAGTTACTTTTAGTGAACAATGGCCTAATGTGTCTAATTTCCCTCTGCCTTTCTTTTAAGGACATTTAGGATGGTATTTAGGGCCCAACCAGATAGTCCAAGATTATCTCATCAAAAGATCAATCTGTACTTAATCACATTTGCATAGAATTTTTTCCAAATAAAGTATTATTAGGTTTAAGATGACTATAAATGGGATAGTTTTTGAATTCTTAAATCTATTCCATGGATCTATGCCTATTTCTATGTCAGTCCCATACTGTCTTGATTACCGTAGCTTTGTAGTAAGTTTTGAAATTGGGAAGTATGACTTCTTCAACTTGCTTCTTTGCTCCATTGATTTCTAGTTTCCATTAGTGTTGTTGAGAAGTCTAATGACATTCTGTCTTGATTCTGTGTATGTAATTTGTTTTTGTCTTTCAAATCTCTTAGGACCTTGTGTTTTTCCCCACTAATCAGAAATTTCACGATGATTGTGCTGGGCAGCTCTTTATTGGCTCTTTCACTCTAAATATTTGCATTATTCAATTCCAGGAGATTTTCATAAATCTACTGCTTCTACTTTCTGATCTCTATTTCTGGAATAACTTTTATTAGTTTATCCTTCATTTACTTTATTTATCCTTATTGGACAGTGGACCTTCTGGACTGATCCTGTAATATTCTGATCTTTTTTCCCCCTTATTTTCCATCTTTTCATTTTTTACTTTACTTTCTGTAAGATTTCCTCAACTTTCTGTTCTATGTGTTCTATTTATTTTTAATATTTCTGCTCTTATATTTTGCATCTCAAAGAATATATTTTTTCTTTTTGTATAACATCTTATATTTTGTTTTATATGTGCACTGATTTTTCTCATTTTTTTAATGTATGCGGTTTGCTTGCCTGTTTTGTTCCTTCTTTGAGGATAGAGATTTCCACCCTTGACTATACAGTAGTAAGATTTTAACCTAGAGGATTAAAAAACCCCTAAGAGTTCTGTGAAAACAAAGGCTTTTCCACCAAGTCCTACTGATTATAAACCTTTCGATGAGAAGCTAAAATGAATGCTCAGTGATTTCAAACTTTAAATAGCCAATTTGTCACCAGTTGGAGTTCTAATAACATTAAGAAGGCAAAATGAGTAATCTGAGATGAAAACTAATCCACATTATTGTTTTGACATCATTTTTCTTAGAACAGACATTGGGAAGGCATTATTTTTAAAATTATAGAACTGTTTAGCTTCATGCTTAAAAGATAATTACAAAGTTAAATTAAGCCAGCTAAAGATATTAAACAGAAAAGTAAGCATAGAGTACCTCTTAAATTTAAAACTTTACTTGCTTATTCATAAGATTACATTTAAAAAAAAATTTCTTCAAGTTAACTTTATGCAAACCATCTTCCTGAAGCTTACTTGTGAGCAAACCATAAAACCAGAGAAATGGTGGGAAATATATACATAGGCAATAATTTTTTTTTTTTTTTTTTTAGCAATGACTAGTCTGAAGTATAGAGAAGCCACAAACCATATGGACAACTAACTAACGATCCTACGGCAATTATTATCCTTAGTTATAGACCAGAACAGCCCACAGTATTCAGGATACAGCAAAAAGGAGAATCAGATCCAGTCATCAAGAAGACTCGTTTTACATTATTAGTATCTTCCTGACACATAACCCAACAAATTACTTTGAAATAACTTATTATAGAATGGTTTTCACAAAAGTATCCTTGCACTAGTATTTTAAGTTATTGAAGAGCTGCAGACATGTTACACTTCTTTGTAAACATGTACTAGATAGTGTGCTATGCATTAACAATCTTTTTTTTTTCATGTCCCATGGTTACAGAATGCCACCTTAGTCAGTCATCTCATATACACATTCCCCCTCCTGGGGAAAATGAAAAAATGTTAATGAATTAATAAATTCAGTATAATTATTAGATACATAAAGATTATAATACGAATTTCTTAAACCAAATGACTTTTGCACTGTTCCACTATCTAACATTTGAGTAAGAAAAAAATTCATGGGAAGGGGAACATAACTGCTGTCCCTAAAAGGACGGGGGTGGGGTGGAAAAGGAAAGCAGTGAATCAGTAAAAACTGGCCTTCCTGGTCACGATACCAACAACTGGGAAAAACTAATTATAAAAGTATAAATATCTCATTTTAATGAGTTTTATGCATAATCAAAATTGTTACACATTATCTAAAATGCTAAATCAGTTGCAACTTTTACAACAGAAGCACACTATTCCTTTTAAGGCATATTTCATAAATAAAATCTACTGAACATCAACAATGTGCCAAGCACTATACAGATATACAAATAAAACAGTCTCTAGCCTAAAAGTATCAATTCTGTTGTAACAGAGGTGTGTGTGAGTACAGTGAGGCCAAAGAGGGAATATCTAGGCCTGCTTTGAGTCAAGGAAGACTAACGGAGGTAATGATCTCTCAAAAAAGTAAAGGGGAGAGGTGACTTAAAAAGAATGTACTGCTGACATTACAGCATGATCGATCACAAGACAAGGTAAATATTCCGAGCCCAAACAGCAAGACTCAAGAGAGGGCCATGTTCTGTAGTATTGTTTTGTTCTACAAAAAAATTTAAAATAAGGGGGCATAAATACTCTATATACTCTATACTCTATGGAGCAAAACATTCCAAGGTCCAGATTGATTGAATTAAATGAAATTTTAGAACCAGATCCTATACACTGTAGATGGGAAAGAATGAAAAAAGAGTAGGAGCAAAACAGATAATTACCTCCTTTTGTAGTATCATTCTGAGCCTGGATGCCATGATGCAATGAATTATGAATGGCAGAAAGAAGATCTGCTGCTTGAACCATCAATTTTTGAGCTTCTGCAACTGCACTGGTCTAGCAAATAAATCACCAAAAACATTCTTACATATTCTTTCACTGAAAGATATACATTAAATAGGAAAGTCCTATAAACAATAATGAAATTAAATGCTTATTGTAATGACACTGGTTTTCACAAACTATTCACTTAATACAGGATGAACAGATCCTGTTAGGATAGAAATTATTTTTTCACCCATATCTATATTTTGTAGAAGTCATTAAAAACCAATGGGAAACATTTCCAGTTTGTTCTGTTAATCTTTTGTATAAAAAAAAAAAGAGAGAGAGATGCAGCCAACTGAAAAATTTCAACATTTGTCATTCATCAAGGTGAAATTAAAAAAAAAAAAAAAAGAAAAAAACAGTATTACAGAAGTTAGATCAATGATGAAGACTGGATCTTTACTTACCACTTACTAACTATTCACAAATTAATCCGTAATAGAGTTAATACAAATATACACAAAGGAAAAAAATATTCACCATCAAGGGCTTGCTCTTGGGTCTACACAAATCTAACAATTAATTAAAGAAAGAAAATGTCCTAAGAGTCTTATTTTTACTTTCTCCTTTTCAATTCACAAAATATGACTACCCGCAAGCAATTTCACCTTCTTTTATTTTATCCACTAATAAAAAATATTATTTTTATATCAACAACACACCTGCATATATTATGGAGAATATAAAATTCATGTGACTTTGAAAAAATCATCAGGGCTATGTTGATGTAAAGACATCAAATGTTGAGTGCTATATATGTGCGATCAGGCACATTTCAATGGAAAGTTTCAGAACTACTTCAGTAAAGCATTCCACACCAAAAAACCTCCACTAAAATAGAGAGATTATAGTAAATACCCTTACCTCTTTCTTAGTAAAGGCTATAAGCACTGTCAGTAACACTCGAGTAAATTTCACTCTGCTGAATACCGCTAAACACTGTTGGTGCTAAAAAATAAAAAAGAACTCGAAGTTAAAAGATGCGAAGTCTGTCAAAGGAATTTCATTTTCAAGGTATTTGAGTCCTAAATCTCTGTTAATAACTTACTACATTACAAACACCTTCACTTATAGACTTTTAAATGCCTGAAAATGAGCTACAGAAAACATAACAAGCCTATTCTACTAAAATAGAAATATAAAGTAAAGCTTCTATATCACCAGGACTGATTTTTCTCCTAACAAAAACATTACACTATTATCTCAAAACTAATTTAATTATCATTTTTAAAAAGGACTGTTAAAAAAGTACTTTAAACAGAGTCAGAAAATTTTGGATCTCAACGTTGGGCAACTTTTGATACTGTTCAAGTTCTTGAGTTTTGCCAAGCTCTGATGTATCATCTGTAAAAAGCCATTTTTTCTTCCTACCTCACAGGAATACTGGAGATTCAGCTTTGAAATCATGTATTTGAAAGAGGCGTATTATCATTCTATCAAAATAAATACAAGGGAAATAAAATCCCTTGCAATGTCCAATTTTTAAAGAAATACCTTAAAAAGGGCTTCCATAAATTATAACGCAGTTCATAAAACTACAACATTAAGAGGTAGACTTCTCTGATATTATCTACCAGAAAATAAGTTCAATTACTTCTAGTTCAACTTCTGGATCTCTTTCTTCTCCTTGTCGACTTCGAGTACTCTAAAATTTTAAAAAAGGCGAATTAAAACAAACACAAACCTGTTGAAATGTTAGAGTATAACAAGGTGAAGCACTAAATTTATTAAATATATGTAAGAGCTATTTTTAAAAAAAAACATTTGTGAAGGGGAAAAAAGTTGTATTTAGTATTTATATTCCTATTAATAATATATACAGAAAGTCCATTTTTATATAAATTTTTATATAAGGTTTTAAAAACAGCAAAAGCAAAACAGTGAAATAACAAATAGTAGCACACGGAACATGGTCATTTTTTAAAACTAATCTATTAATTGAAATTCCTGATGCTTTCAAAACTAGCCCTGTTAGAAACAAATAGTAACTTTTACAACACCATGTCATAAAAATAAAGTCACATAGTAAATACTAATCTGTTTTGCAGTACACTACAAAACATCTTAATACATGAGTACTAGATGGTTGACTATGGTGAAGTTCCAGGGCAGTAGCACAGGAAGATCTGGTGGACGATTCAAGTTCTAGCCCTGGAGCTGCCACTTACTAGTGGCATGTCCTTCAGTAAGACTCATACAGGTTACTAAAGTCCTTTAAGCTGTCTTTTCCTCATGTAAAAGTGGGGCATTGTGTGCACTGTATTGCCTAATTCCATGAATAATTGTAAATATCAAATAAGACAATAATGTAAAAGTGCTCTGACAATCATGCTGTGCTATATGTTTTTTAAAAACAGTGGAAATATTAACTTTCTCTCTTGTGTAATCTCCATGAGAACCAAATCGTCAGGGTCATCTGGCTGAAGGAAGTCATTCATAGAAGGCTTTCACAGATTTGGGATACCGCTATTAACTAAGCTCTTCTACTGTGTTGTAGACATAGTACTAGTTATTAAAGACGCCAGGTGAAGAAGATAGTCCTTACCTTTGTGTAGCTTAAAACTTTACATATTATGCTACTCTTAAAATAGCATATGAAAATTCTAAAACAATGGCCAAAAATTAAAAAATTAACTGTAAATTTTGAATACTGAAAGTGACTTTAACTTATCAGAAACTCCTCTAGCAATCTTCAAAGTCATTACTAAAAAGGCACAGCATATATAAAGTTGATGGACCTACCAACATTAGCTATTTGTAATTAGCTAAAGTTAACCCAACACATAGAAAACAAAAACTCTTTACCAAAGAAAAGGGAAAATATATACCTTTACTCTTCTTTGCATGTCATCTTCCACATCTTTTAACATGCCTAGAAAGAGAGACGATGAGGTTAAAAGAAAACAAATCCAAACATTAAACTTGTGAGTTATCTTTATAAATGGTTTACCTGTAACTCGAAGATCAGTCACACTGTTTGCCATTTTAAATCCATAAGTCATTGACTGAAAATCTTCCTATACAGAAAAAGAATAATTAGGCCCTTAAGTAGTGGCAAAACCTTTCATAACATTTCTCTTACAAAATCATTATTTGCTAATAAGAAAACAGTAATGGAAGGTCATTACCTTGTTGGTGTACTCTTAAAACACTGTATTCTAATTTCAACTGCTTGTCCTGAGGTGACTTAAATATACTTGCATTGAATATGTTCACTTGCAAAATAAAGCTAATGCTTATGACATTACCACATGGTAATAATTCCCACTTACGCATGGATTCCCACTCCCCAAAATCATTTAAAACCCTGCTGAGACATTAACAAATTAAGTGACTTGTTGACTCACTTGAAGACTATGCATCTAATATCATCTGGTTGGTCTGATTAAGGAATCAGAAGCTCTACTAGAGTGTTTCCGTCATCACAATTCTCACAAAAATGTACATAAAAGCCTAATATAATGGAATAAAAGGTATTTTCAGCAATGATAGAAACTAGCAAAATTTCTGAATTCTTAAGAAAAATATCAGCGACTATGCAATTCATGCCAGGTACTAGTATCTTACAAAAAGAAAGAAAAACAAACAAACATTATGTCTCTGGTTTCAAAAAACTCAATGGTATTACATGACTCAGAGGATTGGGAAATCTTAGGTTGGGTTACAGAGCTATAAGCTTATCTTTTAGGTAATATACCCTATCTCTACTTGAACTTCAAATAGGATTCTCAAATTTTACATGCCTGAAAAAAGGAAATCTCTGAGTGTTTATCACGCTTATAAATGACACCTCCATCTATCCAGTTACTCAAGCTGAAAACCTGCACTGCAAGCCCTCTCATTTTCCCACAGCCCCTATCAAATCCATCAAAAAACCCTGTAGGCTCTCTCTTCCATTTCTAATCTAATCATATCTCGCTCCTTTCACAGCTGTCTCTAGTTCAAGTCATCATCATCTCTCACTTCTATACCGTCTCTAGACAGGTCCCCCACTAAATTATAGGTGGCTACCAATGTCAAAGAGGTTGTTTTAAAATAAGTCATTTCACATTACTTCCTACTCAAAACCTACTTTCCTTCCTCACAGTAAAAATCCAAAATCCCACCATGGCTTCTAAAGCCCTCCAGCATGTGGCTCTGGTCTCTCTCTCCAACCTCATTTCCTACCTGCCACTCTTTTCCATGTTCACTGCACTGCAGTCACACAGGCCTTCTTGTAGCCTTTGAATACATCAAACATTCTCTTCTCAGTACCTCTGTACTGGCTGACCCCCTACCCAAAATGATTTTCTTCAAAAGATTTACAAAGCTCCACTCTGTTCCAATATCAATTCCTCATATAGAGGTTTCCTCTGTGCATTCTCTCTAAAATAGCACCCTCCAACACTTTCTATCCCCTCCCATTTTACTTTTCTTCATAGAACTTATCATCACCTCACATTATATATGTATTTGTTTACTTACACATTGACTATTTGTCCCAAAGAATGCGTAATCCATGAGATCAGGGCTTTGCTTTATTCACTACTTTTTCTCCAGAGCTTAGAACAGTGCTTTGCACAAAGTACTGTTCACAATATACTTGCTGAAGAAATAATGACTTACTGTAAGGCAGGGGCCATAAATGTAAACAGCTGGTAACCTTCCTAAGTACATCAGGCTGGTTACAAAATACCTTGGGGAGTGGGAGACACTGTGACAAACTGAAGAACATATACTTCATCTAAAGAAGTCAGCTACTACTTACCTAATTTTGGCCATGAATGAATGCAGGAATAATACCTCACCTAAAGAAGTCAGCTACTACTTACCTAACTTTGGCCATGAATGAATGCAGGAATAATACTTCATCTAAAGAAGTCAGCTACTACTTACCCAATTTTGGCCATGAATGAATGCAGGAATAATGTGGCAAGGTCTAATTTTTCAGAACAAAACTTAATTTAACATAAAATTCTCCAATTTCTAAATGTTACCAATTTTTTAAAAAATTAAGTAGGCCAACACTGGGAAGACACCTATGAGCCCTACCGGTGAACTGTGTTTTCAAGAGGGGTCTAAGGGAAAACACTTATCTGGGAGAATATCACAGGTCTGTGTAATAAATACAAGCCTCAGTAACAAGAACTTAATCTAAGCCATCGGAGGACTGAAGCAAGCAGAGGAGTTACGTAAACAGATGCTACCATGAAAGATCACTCTTGAAACTTTGTAGACTTAAAGAAGACAAAAATCAAAGTGAAAACAGATACTGGATACCATCCAATAGTCCCAGCAGGAGCTTATAGTGACTTAGATCGACATTATAATTAAAAGTGAGAAGATATTGAAATCAGGATATTTAAAAGGTAAAGCCAACAGGATGTGCTAAGGAACAGAATATGGGGGTATGAAGTAAACTGTACAATCAAGGATCATTTTTCAGTCTGAGCAACTGGTAAATGATGGTATCATTTACTGAGATGGGCCAGACTTTGGGAGGAGCAAGATTAAAGGCAGAGATGAAGTTCAATTTTGGCTATATAAAGTTTGCAATTTCTTTTGTCATCCAAATGAAGATTTCAGGAAGGCACTTGCTTGAGTCTGGAAGTCAGGGGAGGAATCAGAACTAGAGATATAAATTTGGGCTTCATCAGAGTATTAAAAGACACCAAACCAGAGGAAATCAACTGAAGGAGAAGGTATAGAGAAGGGAGAAAGCCCAGGAGTACTCTAGTATCTAGAGAAACAAGCACAGGAAATGGGACTAACCAGTAAGGAAGAAAGAAATCCAAGAGACTGCTGTATCAGGAAGACAAGTTGAAGAAAGTATGTCAAAGAGTGATCTTCTGGGTCAACTTATGTTGATAGGTTGAAGAGGGAGGGGTGAAAACAATGGATCTAGTAAGATGGATATCATTGATGACCTTGTTAAGACCAGTTTCTGTGTAGTAGCAGAAAAGAATGTCCAGTTGGAAAATATCCAAGTAGGTGAGAAGAGACAGAAAGACAAAGTAAAATAAGTAAACATTAACAGCTTATTTTTGTGTAGAATAGAAGAGAAATGAGACTGTAAATACAAAGAAATGAGACTGTAAATTCAAGGAAAGCTACTGTTTTCTTTAAATTGATACTAAAGCATGTTTTTATGCCAATAAAAATAATCTAGCCATGAAGGAGACACTAGTAATGCAATACAAAAACAGGATTCATAACTACAGCAGGCAAGAGGGAACAGAATCTAGAACACAAGTGGAGGGGCTGAGCTTAGACTATCACAGGAATACTTTCACTTTAACAAGACAGAAGGCAGAGCACATAGGTACTAACACAGGCTAGCATTTGTGACAGTGAGAAGATGTGGTACTTCTAATTACATCTGATTCCATCTAACATTTCATTAAGGTACAAAGCAAGTTGATAGAAGGGCTGCCACTGAGGTTTGAGAAGTAAAAAAAAAGTCACCTTAGAGACTGAAAAAGCAAATTCACTACAGAAGTGTTATAGAATAAGACTGTCTCTAGTGTTGAGTGCCCATCTTAGATTTGCAGTCCTAAAATTAAAGTGAGAACAGACACACAGATGTGGGTTTTCTCTAGCAGCCTTCTGCTGTTTGGGTGCAAGTAGTGAGCAGACAGATGGTTGGGGTTTTGCCAGATGAGATTCATCATGATGGAATGAGAGGGGCAAGGGAGTTAAGAGTGTCTGAAAAAGAGTGATTTCAGTACAGAATCAGAGAAACGAGGACACAAAAATAGCAGAGAAAAATAAAGCAGCAACTTGTATAAACTGGAGGTCTCCAGGGAACTTGAAGAAGAGTGGGAGTAGGGGAATCAGAGTTAATAAACAAGAAAGTAAGTGGTAGCGATCAAAGGGGAGTATGCTTGAAATCAAGATTTTGGAGGTGAGTTGATTACTAGGGAAAATATTTTCTTCATTTATTCACTCATTCCTAAACCATTTTCTGAGTACCCGATGGTGGCTGGTATGGGCTAGATAACCAGAGATACAATGGTAAAATACAATCGCTGCCATTATAGAGTCTATTATCCAGTGAGAGAAGTAAAATATCTTGGCAGGTAAAGCTCATGTTCTTTATTGTCTTTATGATGTTTTTACAATACTGCCAAGATATAATTGCAGAAAGTTTTCAGAGATATTTAGAGTTCTATAAAACATAGTATTTAAAACAATGCAACCTTAGAAGGAAATTTAGAATGGTAAAATATTTACAATCTTTACTGTGTAACAGAATATCCAATACCAGTATTGAATGTGATTCTACCAGAGCAGTAATCTTGATTGTTCTAATAATGTAATATTCTAATAAATTTTTTCAACCTCTTCTAAAACTTAATTGCAAAAGTGGTTGCAGTACATTATTACTTTAAAAATTCATTTTACAGATAGAATACTTTGCATAAAGATTTCAAAAGCTCCTGAAATGATTCGCTCAACCAAAATCCAAGTACCATCTACAGACAAAACACTGGGTAACATACTTAGGGTACGGGGTAAAATACACATATAGATAATTCAGATTAAGACCTAAAACAATTTAAATGTCCATTAGTAAGTGGCTTGTAACTTACCATAGATAAAATACTACTAATAACAATAGCTAACATTTATTAAATGTTTACCATGTGCCAAGCACTGTTCTAAACATTTTACTTCTATTAACTTCGTTAACCTTTGAATGCTTTGAAGTGGGTACTATTATCAATTATGTTTTATAAGTGAGGAAACTGAGGCATAAAAAGTTAAATTCTCAAAAAGTAGAAAGCTAGTGACAGAACACAAACTTAGGTGGCCTTAATTCGTAGAGGTTGTATTTTCTTAAGTTTTATTTTCCAAAAATTTCAGATTACAAAGATAGTAAAAAGAAGTCCCATATTCCCTTTGCCAGATTTCCCAAACAACATTTTATATTTCCATTATTATTCTCTATATTTTTTTTGGAAACATTTGAGAATAAGTTGCTGACCTTGATGCCTCTTTTACCTCTAAACACTTCAATGTGATTTCCTAAAAATAAAAATCATTCTCTTATAAAACCACAGTATAATTAACAAATCAGGAAATTCATGTCTCATTAATCTAGAGCACGTCTTCTGTCCTTGCCTCTCATGCCCTGACATTTTAGAAAAGTACAACCGGCCAAAGTTATTTTGTGTACTAGTTTAGCAACCTTTGATAATTCTTGCTGGAACTAATTATTCAAAACCTGTACTGTTAACATGATGCTATGCCGCCAATAAAAACAATGAGGTGGATCTACCTGTATGTATCAGTATGTACAGAAATCTATTTTCTATTGTCCATAGGAAAAAAAAATCAGCGGTCCTGAACCCCTGGGACACAGACTGGTACCACACAGCAAGAGGTAAGCAGCAGAACAGCAAGCGAAGCTTCATCTGTTTGCAGCTGCTCCCCAGAGCTAGCATCACCACCTCAGCTGCACCTCAGATCATCAGCATTAGATTCTCATAGGAGCACCAGTCCCTGGTGCCAAAAAGGCTGGGGACTGCTGGTTTATATAATTCCACCATGTTAAATAAAATATACATTATGTATTGTGTACATAATGTATATGTATACATAAAGAATAGGTATTATAAAAAATACTTAGAATGGTACACAGCAAATGGAAAAGTGTTTACCCTCTACCAGGCCAACCAGAACTGTTTCAATTAGTTTATTTATTTTTGTATTAGAAATGTTTGGTTGCAAACAGCTCCAGTGACTTAAGTGACAGAGACTTATACCATGCCAAATAACATGAACATTAGAATATATGTAACTTTTTTTCAGCTCCATCACCCTAAGCTTGGATTGTCCTCAATTTTCATGTTTGTCACTTAATGTTTACAAGATGAAGCAGTATCTTTAAACATCACATCCATGTTCAAGGATAATGATAGGAGAAGGGGTGGACCATACTATTATTATTCAAATTGGATACTATTGAGAGAAGAAGAGGATGCTATTAATAATCACACCAGGACAAAAGGTACCAAGGAGAACTGTTCCATGCAAATCAGTATGTACAGACACCAACTGTAACAGAAGAATGTGCTAAGGGCGGGCAGAGAAGAAAAGTGAAGTCTGTCTAGGCAAGTCAAGAGAGTATGATCCAAGTTTAAAGATAAGTAAGACTTTGCCATAAAAAGGTAAGTAAAAGAGAAAAGGCATAAGAGCCACAAGGAACATCCTGTGCACAAGCATGAGAGGATGAAAGAGAATCACACACTCAGGATCAGCTAAAAAAATAATATGCCAGAAGGAGAAAAACAAAAATTTGTAGGAGAAAGAAAATGTAAGCGCACACTACTTTGGCTCATTTGTCATTAATATTTATATAATCACAATAATGTCAGCAATGAATAATGATTTAACCAAAAACTGAATTACTATTTGGGGTAAGGGAGGGGATAATATATAAATGCTAAATACATGCTAAAGGTGTGCTGATAACTGAAAACTGTTAAATCCTTAAATCCAGAAATCAGAATATAAGCCTAGTATCCAGAAATATGAAAGGAAATAGTAGGAAAAAAACCAAAAGAATTAAATATTATTATGGAATGGATAAGGAAAGAGAATTATAATTTTTCATTATAAGTCTTATGAACTATTTGATTTTTATACTATGTAAAAGTATTATTACTTTTATTAAAACACATACCCCAGGGAAAATGTTCAAATAGCAAAATCGAATGTGACCAGATAACCTATTTTTAAGAAGGTAACTGGTGTCAAGTGGGGAATGGACTAGAGGTAAAGCCTGGGCCAGAAAGAAGAGTTCTGCCTAAACCTAAAACTGACGAAGGCAGGAACTAAAGCAGGAAAAATGAGAGAAGAAAAAACACTGCCCAGATTCAAGGTATTTGCAAGGTAAAAATAAAAGAACCTGGATGCAGGAGTCTTTAAAAACAAAAGGTCATCAAAGGAAACACTCTAGATACGATTTTGCAAGATACAGAATGCAAGAGGAAAAGTGGTTTGATGGGGGAATTGTGTTTCCCATTTTGCATGTGTGAGCAGATATTAAGAAATTAAGAAACATCTTTAGGTAGCTGAAAGTGTATCTAGTTCAGGAGTTAAAACAAAGCAGACATATATATGAGAACAAAATATATTAGCACTTAGGAACTTCAGAAGCATCCATTTCAAACAAAGAAATGATTTATTATAAGTCATTCTCATTTATTCATTACTAGATCTCTTAAGGATTTTTACTAGGTAATCAAAAATTTTTTCTAATTATAAATCTGAGACAAACTTATCTGGAAAATTGGAGAAGTTTAGAGGGAAACAATGACTATTCATATGATAAATCCACACAGCATATGAGGAGTGCCTGTTTTCTCATTCTCCTCAACATGATATTATAAAAAATTTCTAACCTTTGTCAATGATGGATAAAAAATGGTGTCTTACACTTTTAAGTTGCATTTCTCTTAAGGCTAAGCATCTTATGTTTGAAAGCCATTTTATTTTCAGTGAACTGTCTTCTGATTTTTAAAAAAACATTTTATATTTAAAATTTTTCACCTTTTGGGAATTTATTTTTATGTTATAAACAATGTTTGTGTCCGCCCAAAATTCATATGTTAAGTCCTAAAGCCCAATGTGATAGTATTTGTATGTGGGGTTTGGGGAGGTGATTGATTGAGTCATAAAGGCAGAGATCTCTGCTTTTAAAAGGGACCCCTGAGAGTTCTCTTCCCACTTCTGCCAAGTGTGGACACAGTACAAAGATGGCCGTCTATGAAGCAGGAAGCGGGCCCTCACCAGACACTGAAGCACCAGTGCCTTGATCTTGGGTGACTTAGCCTCCAGAACACTGAGAAATAAATTTCTGTTGTTTATAAGCCAATTAGTATATGGTATTCTGTTATAGCAACCCAAAGGGACTAAAGCAGATGTAAAACGATAAGTTAATTTTCAAGGATGCTAATCAATTGTTCCAGTACTATTGTTAAATGAATTTTTTCTCTGCCTGATTTTTGATGTCTTTTGGGTGTACTTTGAGAATCTAAGTATCTAAAGTAATTTGTTTCTCTTAACTTAAACTATTAACTTATTAACTTAAACTAATCTTTTAAAAAATTCTACCCAATGGATTAGATTTTCCATGACATCTATATCAATTCAAATATGCAGCTAAATAACCAACAAGTGTATATAAGTAAACAGTTTTTCATAAACAACTCACAAGCCATACATTTAAATGTGGAAAATCATGTTAGGTATTTATTATTATCGGATACGTAACATTAATTTAGAAAAACTTTACATACTTATATACTGGACCACTGTAGGAGCTTAAGATATCTACTTTGGATCAACACCAATGTTAACAAAAAATCAGTTTCAACAAAGGAAAGAATTAAATAATCACTTATCTGTATCTGAAACTTTATTTTCTATAAGAAGAAAAAATCTTTATGTCTAAAGTTCACAACACTTCCTTAAGGTGAGGTGCTTAGTATTAACTGGAAAAAAATGTTTATACCCTAACTATTCTTCATACCTTTGTTTTCCTTAGCTCTCTCTTATCCAAAGACTGAAAGTAAAGCACTCTGTGCTTTATAAGAGACTTGAAGGCAGAGGCTGGCACTTATTTTCTTTGTGTAGCCCTACAATATCCAGAACAAAGTACTCTGCACATAATGGATACCTAATGAATAATACTGACAGAAAGAACATACACTAAGATGAAGGTTCTTTCTTGAAGAGAACTAGATTACTTTAGCCAATGTATTTGTAAATAGCAATAGCATGTTTTAAAAACTGTTTTTAACTATATATGTTACAAAAATATGTACCATCACAGTGAATAATTAGGCGGCCAATGAGCTTCAAGAATTCTTATATTACAAAATCTTACCTCTTCAAAAACAGCAGCTTTATTTACTTTTTCCCTTGCTATGTCACAGATTTTCAAGATACCCAGAGCAAAAGCTTTCATGGCAGGATCTTCTATAAAGTCTGGGTTATGAATGTAAAGGCATGTAAATACTGTCTGTGCCAAAGAGTGGCCTTCTAACCATGTTATCTAGAAAAGAAATAAAAGAATGTATATGTTTAAGGTGACAGAGAGTCTGCAAAGTCTCAACTGATCCAACAGTCAAAACCAGAGTGCCACAGACCCAAATAAATATAATAGTAAGCATAAGATTTAAAAAGTGATTAAAGGAAAGGTCAGGAAAGACAAAATTAGAATTCACTTTCATTGACAAAAGTCTTTCAAGAATCATATACCTTAAATAAGATTAGCTGAAAGATATAAATATGGGAAGCATTCATATACATAATTCAGTTTATAATATATTTGGAGACTAATGAAATTAGAGTACCTCCTTATATAGCATCCAAAAGGAATCAATTCTACATGTGGTCAAAAAAAATCCATCAACTACGGAATTTACAATTTCAGAACTAACTAGACATCCCAGCCATTCATTCAACTCTATTTTTTATCTTCACTACCACCAACCCAGTGAAGAGCAACACATCTCACTTAGATTACTGCAAGAAACTATACAATGATTTTATCGCCTCCCATCTTTAATACTCTCAACCAGAGGAATCTTGCTAAAACATGAAAATAATCATTCAACACTATTTTATTGAGTAGCTACAACAGGCCAGGTACCATGTGCTAAAACCTGAGAATATCTATAGCAGCCAAAATTGAGTAATTATGTCCCAAGTGCTATGCTAAGTATTTTCACATATCTTATCTCATTTTTCCTAACACCTCGAGGAGAGAGGTATCTTTCAACTTTTACATATTAAAAAAAAAAAAAAGAAAAATCTGAGGGTGCAAATAATTTTGCCCAAATTTATATAGTTACATTTTATACTAAGTCCAAGAATTCTGCAATAGAGCAAGAATTACAAAATGAGAAATGCACATAAAAATTACTACAATTAAGGTATGTGTTTTGTATAACCAGCGTGCAGAAGACTTTCTAGACTAAAAACTATGTGTCTATTAAAGGCCAAATTCTCAGATACAATCTCTAGAGTCTCATACAATGGTTCTTCAGCTTTGGCAAAAATCCTCCCTCTAGCCTCTGTTTGTCCTATTCTACTAGGACTGTAAACTGCTAAAGTGTAATAACAATATCTTTGAAACTTTGGAGGAAGAAGGATCAGGATTAGGATTCTGGCTATGCCCGTTCCTAGCAATGTAATCCTAGACAAATGATAAGATACCATATATCGAATAGAGCTGATTTAAGAACTAAATGAAAAATATACACGTAAAATCCCTAATAGAGTACTTCAAATATACTAGCAATCAATGCTTACTAAATGATTAAATGAATAAATTTTACATATTTTTAAGGACAATGATTTAAAAGTTTAAAAAGAAAGGGGCAGTCAGGAAAAAAGCAAAAAAGAAAAAAAAGGCAATACAAATGAGTATTTTCCCTCAATTAACCAACACTGCATACGGAAGACAACCTATCTACCGCACAGAAAGCACTAAAAAGTTTTCTTCATTTTCAAAAAGATGGCCAGTTTACTACAATCTACCCTAGATTAAGAAAAATATCTCTCCAAAGGCAATCCAAAATTCTTTGTTTCAATTCTATGCTTATTTATGGAAACTTCCAATTACAGATTTGTTTCCCTGGTATCTTGAGAATGAAGTGGGAACTGAGAGTGATGGCCATATTATTATCTTCACTAGGAAGAAAATAACCCCCTTACCCAGAAAATGAGAACCTACAATCACCCAGATGAGAAGATATAACGCTGTTTCCTATAGCATAACTTGGCCCACTAATTTTACTAGGCTAAGCATTATATATGTATCATACTCAACATTGGAGTGTATACTTTTAAATTTAAAAATTCACATATAAGTCATAATTTTTAAATTAACCAACAGTGTTATTTTAACTCTTACCAAACAGCAAAAACATGTATCCATTATCCCTATCAATTCAGGCAAAGTGAGGTCTTTAATTTTAATGGTGCCATCCTAAAAAGAAGGGGAAATATGACATATAAGCAAAAGTTTTAAAAAATTTATGTAGAGTAGCATTTTGCAAATGTTATAGTGAACCTATCTACAGTAGAATTTTGGCTTTCAAAAATTAAATATTTAAAAACAGCAATTCCAGGAAATCTCTATCTCGTCATCTGATAAAACTAAGATGCCAAATTAAATCTGTATTCTTAAAAATAGTGTATCTTAAGAAAAAATCAAAGCCTCTCATTTGAACAGAATAAAGGCTTTTATAAAGAAATGAAAAGCCAAACCAACAGGTATTTTAAAAGCACAGTGTGAATTAGTTTTAAGAATGAATATGAATCATTTTAAAGAACAGAAATTTACAAAGAATAAAATAAACATTTAAAAAAAATACTTCCCTTGAGTAACTATACTACTTGTAAATTTTGTTTACAATATCCATTTACTTAGCAAATCTTTCTTCATAAAATAGGCAAAATTAAACTCTGGCAACTTTCAATGAATTTCTAAATCAATTCTCAATGAGCAAATTTCAAATTCGCTACTACAAGCATACTTAATATATTAATACATAAAATTTAATCCCTAAGCCAATTATACTGGTATCTGAATATATCTAATTTCCCTGGTATTTGAATACATACTTAAATGTTTTCAAAATCCAATTTTAAAAATGTACACACACACACAAATTTAGAGCAACCTTTTCATGAAGACCTAATATAATAAATTTTCAGATTTCAATAGAAAGAGATATGTAAAGGTTATAACTAATTCTTGTTTATATACCTGAGATACTTTTAGAAAATAACTAAACTTTATTTTTTTATTTCTTTTTTAGGTGAGGCAACTCTTGGTTGACCTCACAGATTGCAAAGACCTTGTCAGCTTACAATCCCTTATTTATTTTTTACGCCTAAAGCACCTAGTCTTTCTAGGTGGTCTCCCATCCAAGTACTAACCAGGCCCAACCCTGGTTAGCTTCCGAGATCAGACGGGATTGGGCTTGTTCAGGATGGCATGGCCATAGACAGAAAATAACTAAACTTTAAGTTAATGTATTAAGTTTGATTTCCATTATTAATCAGAATGTTATAATATAAATAACAAATGATAAAAGAAAACACAAAAAGCACAATGCTGACTACCTTGATAGCTTGTTCAAAATTGAGAACTTTTCGATTAACTTGATTTCCAATCATGCCAGCATCCATCTTGGGATCCATCATTTCAATGGCAGACATGGCTTCAAAAAGACCAAACCTGCAAATAAAAAAATGGACCTCACAAATTGTTTCTGAATTAGTCAGCTTATCCAGATTCCCACAATGGTATAAAATCATATTTCAAATAACTACAGTATTCTCTGTAAGTCCTTCCAACTTGCTAACACTTCTACTTCAATTAAATAACTTTCTTTTAACTTAACAATTTTTCCATGTACTTGTGACTGAAATTATTTTACATGCATTGTGGAAAACAAAAGATTTTGGTGCTACCTTCAACAAGGTTGTGTGTTAGAAATTTTTGGACAAAGGGGATTAACTGATCTATAATAGATTGTACTTTGCCGTCTTTAAGTTTCTCTATTTAATATTCAGAAAGTCATGCTCAGAATAATCATTATCAAATGTAACTTTTAGATTTTTTCATTTTCTTTATATTGTGAAAATCCAACAATCTACCACATTACACTCTACAATGCCCAAAGTTTTGGCAAGTACATGATGGAAAGTAATGCAGAAATCCTGATGGTCTGGTATTTGTGGCTTATTAGCCATAAAAGCAGATAGTTGCGACACAGTGGACAGATTAAGTGTACCATTAACTGAGATATGCCTCAAGAAATGAGAGAGGAAGAAGAAAAGCCTAAAAGTAAGTTTGTAGGTAGCTATTTAATTCATTCAACAAATACTTACTGAGTGCCTACTATATGCTAGGTACTTGGGATACATGAGTAAGCAAAACAAATTTGCCTGCTTCATGAAGCTTATGTTCTAGTGGAAGGAAAGAGACAATAAGCCATAAGGGTAAGTAAGTTACACAGTATGTCAGAAGACTGTACATGCCAGGGAGAAAAGATAGCTAAAGAAGATATGAATTGGAAAGATAGAACTTTAATAGATGGTCAGGGTAGGCTGCTATTCTCTGGGCTGAAACTAAAACCTTGGGGAAATAAAAGAGGGCTAGGTCTTTTTAACTGTGCTCTCTCATAGCTTTCCTGCATTAGCTTGTGATTTCATTATATCCTTCCTAAAAATGCCTCGGCATCAAAAGGATGGTTCTGAAAGTGTGATACCTGGATCAGCAGCATCAATCTCACTTGGGAACTTGTTAAAAATGCAACTTCTGAGGTCTCACATCAGACCTACTAAATAAGGGGTTAGGCCTAGCAATCTGCATTTTAAAAAATCCTTCAGATGATTCTGATGCACACTAAAGTTTGAGAAGAACTAAATTTCAGGTTCTACTCCCCCACCCCAAATGTCCAATCCTGTCTGCTAATTTAAAATTTCATATTCCTAACCCTGAAAACTGAGCCTGAGTATAGCAGTATGGGAACTGAAGCTATCAATGGGAGTAAAAATATAATTAAGCACTTCCCTTTATTTTATCTTCCCAGGGATTCTCAATCTACTTTAACCCAGGTGCTTAGTCACCTATCTCTGGTCATCAACCAGCCTATCACATATGACATACTACAGATATCTTTTCTTTAAGAATTCCACATCCTGTATATTTACCCTCAAGGAAAGGACCATAAGTCACAAACAAACATTTCATATCACAACTAGGGTCACTGGCCCCAAAACTGCTCACCAAGGTTAAAAATATATTTATAAGTACTATTATTTTTTACAGCTTTGAAAGGTGAAATAATCAGACTTCAAGCAACACTACTGCACATGAGAAAAAACAGATGGAAATATCACACCACACTATTTCAAAGGACAGAAATACTTACAGCTTATCATGAAGCAGTTCTCCCAACTTTAATTCTAAAAGAAACAAAGAGAAAAATCCTTTGAACAATACAATATCTGCATTTAATTTTTAATGTTAAGAAAAAATGAAACAAAATATTAGCACCTGAAAAATATGCTTGCATTCCTTCTAACTTCATTTTTTAAGAAACGGTTATATTATTTCTACTCAATTTCTAATATAATACCTTCTACTGCCGGTCCCCAACCTTTTTGGCACCAGGAACTGGAGCTCCCGAGAAGCTAGTGCCTGATGATCTGAGGTGGAGCTGCGGCGGTGATGCTAGTGCTGGGAACGGGCTGCAAATACAGATGAAGCTTCAAGGCTCAGCTCACCTCCTGCTGTGTGGCCCACTTCCTAACAAGCCACGGACCAGTACCAGTCTGCAGCCCAAGGGTTGTGGACCCCTGTTCTACACAGTGAATATTTAGATACTAACCACATATTGAACTTTTGAGAATTAACAAGTGGCCCATCATGGGCCACATGATCCAATCAGAATTACCAACTTCATTTAAATAAAAAAAAAAAAATCACTAGTAAATTTTCCTCTAAATAAACTTTTCCATAGAATTGATTGCTACTTCTCAAGCTGTTTGTAAACCACTTGGTGTCATAATCTAATCTTTTTGTTCCAGATACAGTATCAAAACTATTTTTTTAAATTATATTTTATTTCGATAATATATAAAACATGCGTAAACAGCTAATCAAAGCAGTGTTCACCTCCTACAAAGCAGTTCTCAACCTTGGCTGCATATTAATATTAACTGGGAAACTTAAAATTTTCAAAGTCGAAGCAGCATCCCAAATCAACTAAATTCTAAGGCGTGGGATCTATGCAAAGGTTTTAAAGCAGTCCAGGTAATTTCAATATGAAGATAAGGTGAAAAGCACTACTTTAACATTTCAAGTAGCTTAGACATTAATGGTCAAATCCTGTGGAAGGTATAAAAAGCAGTTTCCAGAACTTTACCCATCATCCTAGCTAATCATAAGTTAAATAACAATCATTTTTAACAGTTCCATGTACCAAAACAGATAAATCAATGAGAAGAATAGGTCAAAATACTACATTAAAGCATAACAGAATATACTGCAATTCTCAAAGATGGTTTGGGAACCCCGGAGTCTGAGACTTTAAAATTATGTTTGTAGTAAGACTAAAACATTCTTTGTCTTTTTCATTGTGTTGACATTTGCACTGATAATGCAAAAGCAATAATGTAAAGAGGAAAAACCTGCTGTAGCTTCAGCACAAATCAAGACAGTGGCCTCATGCTAAATAGTATATTCTTCAACTCCACACATTTGCAGTTAAAAAAGACAAAAATATTTTTAAAATTTCACCTAAGAAGTCCTTGATGAATGTAAAAATTATTAATCTCAGAGGCAGCACTAGGGTGAGCAACTGAGGAATCCACAGTACAAAATTTAAGGAGGCACTTGCTTTCAGATAGTGTTTCTTTAAATTTTGTACTCTAGGTGCCTTATTTGTTTCACCTTAGTGCTGGCTCTGATTTATCTTATTAAATCTCAATCTTTGAGTATATGTCTTTTTAATATTCTATTTGACAAATGGGAAGTATACATTAACTTCCACTGCATACCAGAGTAAGAGGCTGTCCTGAGGAAAAGCTTTTGCACAATTATCACCATTTTTACTTGAAAGAACAACTGACAAACTATAGTTACTTATACTAGAGAATATGGCATTTTCTTAAACATAAATGTTTGTCGCTTTAAGGAAAAAAAAACTGACAACGTTGCCAATGATAAAATTTGAGGTTTCAAGAAAAAACTGAGATTTTGGAAAACATGTATCTGCCAACTGTGAGCCTGACAGCTTTCTAATACTTATATTTTGCAACTGGCAACACGTTATAAAATTAGGCATTGATAAAAGATCCATTCAAAGTTTAAGATAGACCAATGTAACAGAGCATGAAAAGTCCACTGATATGGCTTCCAACTCCACATTATAACTAATCTTTAAGAAATTGCATGTAAAGTTTTAGTGTAGTATCAAAGAATATTCTTAATTATCTGAAAAGTTTCATCCACTTTTCAACTACATATTTACTGAGGTCAGAATTACTTCATATACTTCAACCAAAATAACATGCAGGAACAGACTGAATACAGAAGCAGACGTGGAATTCAGGTGCCCTATACTATGTCAACATTAAAGAGATTTTCAAAAATATAAAACAACTCCACTAAGTTCTAAGGTTTTTTTTTTTTAAATATATTTTTCATTGTAAAAATGTTAACATGCAATGAGTTTATTAACATTTTCAAGTGAATAAGTGTTTTTTAAATTTGTTTTAAATTCTAATATAGTGAACATATGTATTACACAAACAATAATGAAGAGTGTGATTTTTAACATAATGGGGTCCTGAGACCAAAAAATTCTGAGAACTGCTGTAATAATTTATCATATTCTCAGGATAGATTTGGGTACCAAAGAGCTACACCAAACTTAAAAATAAAAACACTCCACAGACCTAGAAATCTTGGTTTCCTCATCTATAAAATGAAGGGTTGAACTAGATGACTCTTCTTCGGTCCCTTAGTTATCAGATCATTCACTAGTTTACTATAAGCAGTAAACTTTAAAATTTACTCACTAAGCAGAGTACCAGTACTCTCACTGCATAATCAATAACTGGATATAGAATCATGATCTTGTATAGATAGCACTACAGACATAAGTTACTTGGGTCTTATCCAAGTGGGCAGCAGTTTTCAAAAAAATTTAGTGAGAAGGATGTTTTATATTTATCATTAGCAGTCAGAGCAATGACATCATCACACATCATGCAATATTGAAAATTCCACTGTACACTAACAAAAGAATGAGTCAAAATAAGTTTATGTCTTATTACCATGAAAACAGTTTTGACCTAGCACACCCCATGAAAGTCTTGGGGATCCCAGGGATCACAGACCACACCAAACCACTGAACTAAATTAAAACAATAATTTTGAATAAAGTTACTTCTACTTTTATGTAAATTTCTAAGTAGGTACAATAGTATATAGCTTAAACCACTCAGAGCAAAGGAAAAAATTATATATACAAGAAAAAGTTGACTCATAATTTTTTTAAAAATCTTGACAATAAACCACCTTTTTATTTTATCCTCTAATAATATAAGCTGTGGATAGATACGCTGTGAGAGAAAATTTAACTTAATTTTTCAATTATAGAATTTCATGGCATCTGAGAACATCCTTCCTTTGCCTTGGAAATGAACACTGAATCATAACTTGTGACTGGAGCTTGAGAATGCAGCAGTGCTAAGCATTTGAAGACTATGATCATTCTTCTGAAGAAATGTCATCTAACAGGACAGAGAAAACATGCAACTATGCAACAATGCAAACACATTTTACCATCTTATAAATGAGGTTATTTGTAAACTGGTGTTATAGAACTTTCGATAGATTTCGACATATAAGATTATAAATAATGGTTAAGTTCCCAGCTTCGGTCCCTATGAAGGCTCTATTGCAGTGGTCCCCAACCTTTTGGCACCAGGGACCAGTGCTCCTATGAGAATCTAATGCATGATGACCTGAAGTGGAGCTGAGGTGATGATGCTTGCGATGGGGAGAGGCTGCAAATACAGATGAAGCTTCGCTCAGCTCGCCTGCCGCTCACTTCCTGCTGTGCGGCCTGGTTCCTAAAAGGCCACGCAACCAGTACCAGTCTACGGCCCGGGAGTTAGGGATCCTTGCTCTACTGAATCTGTAATAAAGCTGAAGTCCAACACCATTATAATAGTGATATTTAAACAGATCAATTAGTTTACCCCTGGGTAAAGGTGCTCCTACTTTTAATTCCCTCCTGAAATCTCATTAAAATAACTAGAAAAAAAATGTTTTGAAAGAAAGGTGTAAACCCCAAAGAGGAAAAACACGTGCAAAAATAATACAACAAAACTAGGAAACTTGGAAACTGAAAGGCAAATAGTTTCTTAGCAAATCCAAGAAAAATAAATCCAGCAGCAGAGAAAGCCAAAAACCAACCCGATTTACCACTTTACCTTTGAAAGTGGGGACAAAGGGGGACTAAAATATGGAGGACTCAGCCCTGCCCTAATTTACAAAGCAGGGATAACTGCTCCTCCTTCACCCTATATAATATTGAAGGCTTTCTCTGATTACGATAAAACAAAAAGTCTCAGGCACATAAGGTTATTTGAAGGCCAGGGTACAGTATTGGAAAGAGAGAGCATTAAGTGAGTATGTTCTGAAAACCCTAGACTTCCTCTCCTGCTTGTTATATCACAGGCAGACAATTAGATCTTCAATCTCAAGGCAGGAGATGAAACAAATATTCTCTATAGAATATATCATTCCAAGAAGACAGTGCTAAATAACTGACATCAGAAGATCTCCAATACAAAAGCCAAGTCAGATCACCTGACAGTGACATTCATAGTCGAGGAGTCCAACTCAAAAATTCAGGGCTTCCAATCAGCTTTTTGTCCCCTACACTCTGGCAACAAAGGATTCATAGATATCTGAAGTAATGTCCAAATAGTAAAGATAGAAACCAAAGAAAATAAACAAAATAGCAAGTTGGAGGAAAGACACTATATGGGGAAACAAAAACTCAAAAGAACTATTATCCTTAAATAGATAAAACAGTGCAACTCTGAAAACAAAAACAGGACCCTTTACTTTTTTTTCAAAAGGAATATTCAGAGGAAAAAAATCTTAGAAATTAAAAACATTACAGCAGAAATGGAAAATTCAGTAGAAGTTTTGGAAGACAAAGTTGAGTCTTAGTCCATTCAGGCTGCTAACAAAAATATCATAAAGTGGGTGGCCTATGATCAATGAACTTTTTTCTTATGGTTCTGGATGCTGGAAAGTCCAAGATCAAGTTGCTAGCAGACTCAGTGTCTGGTGAAGGCCCACTTCCTAGACAACCAACTTTTTGTTGTAACCTCACATGGTGGCAGGAACTAGGGAGCTCTGCGGCATCTCTTTCATAGGACCACTAATCTCATTCACATGAGCTCCACTTTCATGACATAAGCATCTACCAAAGGCCTCACTTAAAACCATCACACTGGGCATTAGGTTTCAATATATGATTTTAGGGGACCCAAACATTCAGTCCATAGCACTTTTGATGGAAAAAGGCAAGTAAAAACAAGGGGGGAAAAACACAGAAGATCAGCCTAGGAGGTTCAATAACCCCAAAACAAGACACTCTATAAGGAGAATACAGAGAAAACAAAGAGGAAGTAGAGTAATTCAAGACGGTTTCCCAGAACTGGAGATCAGATAAAGTGTAAGGGCTCCAGAATTGTCAACAAAGCAAACCACTGTGAAAATTCTGGACATGGAGGACACACAGAAGATAATAAAAGGTTACATATGAAAGCTCAGGAATCGGAATGTCATCAAGCTTCTTAATAGTAACATCAGAACAATACATCGATGGGCAAGGTCCTAAAATTCTCAAATACCAAAATGTATTATCAATAAAATGGGAGGATAAAGACGCTTTCAGACATCCAGGGCCTCTACAAATTGTATCTCCCATGTACTTTACTCAGGAAGATAAAAAAGATATCTAGTCAAAACAATGAGGAAAACAGAAACCCCAGGCTGATGATGAAAAAAGATCTCAGGATAACACTAGGTACAAAGAGCTAAACACATCCATATTGGAGTAAATTAAGCAGCCAGGATAATAATGGAGATAATTATGATAGAATGTCTGATGTGTATGAATATCTTGAGATTTGGACAACTTGTAAAAAGTCTAAGTTAAAATTAATGATAAGTACATAGCTTTTGGGTAAAAAAAAAGTTGTGTAAAACAGAAGAATTGTGCAGGAAGGGTAAGGTAATAAGTTTTACTCGTGGGCTCAACTATGAATAAAATCTGTATATCCATAGTGTAACTGGAGGGAAAGTCCATAGATAATGCCTAAATTGGCAGTGGGGGGAATCAAGAAGTAGCAATAAAAGCATACTATCTAGAATCATGAATAGCAAAATAACCAGCTGAAAGGAGGAAAGTGGTGACTTCTGAGGATACCTTCTCTATTGACCAAAACTCCTAACATAAAGCAGAATACACAATACGAGATTCGGGGAAAACCTGGTAAGTTGAACTTGACAATGCAGAAGAGCTCTCAAAGTACATCAAAGGTCCCATTCCCTTCTACTGCTTGCTCTATGTTAATGCTAGTTGTTAGAGGTGTTAAGACATCCAACATCTGTATGTTCCATTCCTGAGGAATCCAGGGTCACAGACATTAAATGCTAACTAAACATTCTACAAGTAATCTAAATGAACTAGCAGCACTACTGACATTTGAACAAAATAATTTTTTCATAAGGGCTATCCTGTGCATCAGATGATTAGCAGAATCCTTAGGGTGTGTACCCACTAGATGCCAGTAGCTCTCCCTACCTTCGCTGTGACAACCAAACACATCTCAAGACATTGGCAAATGTCCCTTGAGGGTCAAGATCACTCCCGGTGGAAAACCATAGATCTAAAGTGATCCACAATTAACAGCGTATCCAAAATTACCACCAGTGATCCACAATTACCAGCTGCCTACCCAATCCATGCCCACCACTGAAAATATTCTTGACAGCAGGGAACGAAGGAAACACTTTTCACTTCTAAAACCATAATCACTTAAAATACTTTTCAAGTTGCCCAGATCTTTCGCCAGGACAATTTCTGTCCATCTTTCTCTTCTCAGAATAAAGCGCTAACAGAAAATTCCTAAAACAATGATTCTAAAAATGGTGTTCATGGATGGGGATGAAAGACCAAAAGTCCATTAAAGTTTTATCAAGAATCTATACTTCTTCTATAATTGTTAAATGTTATGTAATCAGTTCAATGATAATCTTTTAAAAAGATTACAGAAACATGTTCTAAAACTAACTGGATAATAACGTTATAATCAAGTATTGCTACAATTTGAGTGCCCAAGCTGTGGTCATCATTATGCTGATTCCAAGAAGTCACCCAAAATGACAGCATTTAATGTAATGCAGTGATTCTCAAATTTCTAAAGTCCAAGATCCAGATATTTTCTGGTTTGAAGAAACATGGCCTTATAATATTCATTTATTCTTAAAACAAATATATATATTTGTATTAATATATATAAAAGTTCTGGGTGAGAGAAGACAAAAGAGAAAGGAAGAGAAATAAGAAGCTTAAGCAACCTAGATTTCAAAAGAAGGAAGAGAATAAAAGTTTTCCAAAAGTACTGGGTAAGAGCTGAAGAAACTGGATGTATATGGGGGTCTTAAACAATGGTACCTGTAATAAAGACTGACTAAGGAAGAATGAACTAAGCCATTAGAGAAGAAAATGCGATAAGAGGAAGGGTCCATATCCTCCTTGACTAGAGCTTAAAAATAATGGAAGCAGTGCTAGCTGACCTTGGATCACCTCTGAGTTCTAGACACTTAATGGTGTTTAGGAGGGGTTGTTGGCTATCCTGGGAGCATGTGGAAGAAGGGAATCTGGCAGGTGGAAGAAGGAGCTGTGTATATTTTATGATCATTTATGTTTAAATGAAAATTCTAAACTGTGGGTTAGTAATTCAGGAAGTACCTAAATATAGACAACCAAATGGAATATGAAGCACAGAGACTATTTTACAGGAGCAAAATGAGATGGTTTTAATTAAGCAAGGTTTCCTAGAGAAGCAAAGTTCAGAGGTGTCCTTTAGATAAATGATATATTACATATCAGGCAAAATAACAGTGATGGCGCCACACATTCAAAATAATTTGCAAAGAAAAAAACTTGGTTATAGGAAGCGTGGAGGGGAATGTGTGCCATCTGCATAGTAGAAAATAAATGATAAAAATCAGAATTTGATCCAGAGTACTTTGAAGAGCCACTAAAAGAATAAATAGAAATGTGTATGAAAAAATATTGCCATCCATATGCAGATTATTTTACCATACCTGCACCAAATCACTAAAGTCTACCCAAATGCCATTACACTGTCACTGAAGAGAAACCACTGTAATAGTTAAAGAAAAAGATGCAATGAGTTCTATTTTAAATTTAGTTTTCAGAAAGTTGCTAGAACAGAAACCTAAACTATAATCTAGGCAATGAATCTGATTATTTCAACAGAGGAAAACAAATTATTAATAACCACAAGTTCAAGAGCTGCCAAAATCCTTTAGTCCTAAATCTACACGTAAAGGAAAAATTCTATATCCACTTTTTAATCTCAAGAAGTATACTCCACATTTGTGCCACCTGAAACAGTGCAAGTGCTAATTATGGAAGTTAATAGGATTGTTTGATGTTGACAACAAAATGACATGCCAGCCTCTCTCAATCCACAATGAAGCAGAGATTAAATCCTATCTCCTACTCTAAACTTTTTCCATGGAGAAGGAAGAAGTATTCACTGTTCCTCAAATATACAACTCTCAATGAATTTATTCTGGCTCTGATGGTTCATCTCGGTCTAGAATAATTGTCTCACATTTACTTAAGAGAAACTCGACCATTCTTTAAGGCCTAACTCAAGCCATAAAACCTTTCTTATTTAGGTTCATAATGACAGCCTTCTCATACAGATCACTTAAAATCAGGGCAAGATGATAGGTATGATCCACTTAATAGTCTAAGATCTCTGAGCACAAAAACTACACTGCAACTTATACTTCTTTCTCTCTCTCTTAAACAGACATAAAATGGGCAGTCACCCAACTCCCAGACTGATGTTTCTTCCACTATCTCACTTAGGCATACTTTAATTGGACATGTACTTTAAAAGAATAGAAGGATAGGCACATGATTTATCATTCTGCTTTCCTTCAACTGGCTCTTTCCACTTGAAGCTGCTCCAAGTCTTTATTCCGCTCCTTAACAGCACTAGTCTAAATATACTGTACCTCACCATCACCAAAGACCTAACCTTCTTGTTCACTAAGAAAATAGAAGCCATCAAGGTAGAATCCCTCCACCATTTTTCCCTATCTACTTAAAAATATACTTGTATCTTCACCATCCTAACCTGTTTCTCCAGTCTCAGTATGTCCCTATTCTTTTCCCCTGAGTTAATTTCTTTATCATGTTCTTGATCCCATCCTCTCTAAAAGTTCAAGCTCTCACTCTATCATTTGTTCCTTCCTCTTCAATCTCCCCCTTGCTAAGACTCTCACCTCAAACCAACAAACGTGTTCATTTCTCCAATCATTTATCACACTTACTATGTGCCAGGAAATGTTCTGCATGCTAAGGTAACTGATAAGATCTCTGCACTCAAAGCTTACATTTCAGTGGGTGAAACTGACAATAAAAAAGAAATAATTGAAAATGATGATTTCTGACAATAGATAAGTGCTATGAAGAAAATAAGCAGGGTGATTCAACTGAACTGGAGTTAAAAAGAAGAAAATGAGGGGGTGACTCTGTTTAGACTGGTTGTTCTGACAAGTCCTCTCTGGAGAGGTAACATTTAAATGGTCAGGAAGGAGAGAGCTTTGTGAAGACCTAGGGGCAAAGCAATTTAAGATAGAGTAAACAAAATATGCACCTTGGAGTGTTTAATGAGATAGGAAGGACTCGTGAGGAACACAGGGAGCCTAGTGGGTCAGTGGTAAGAAAATGAAGTCTGAGTGGTAGGCAGAAACTAGATCATAAAGGACTTGGAGAATAAGTTTGGACTTTATTCCATGTGCAACAAGAAGCCACTAGAGGATCTCAAGCAGAGTCGCATAATCTGATCATTTTCGAATCCTAAATATACAATAATATAACCATCTTTAGGTCAACAGAATTCCTGGTTCCACAATTTAAAATTATTGCTATGTACTCTCTAATCTTTAAAGTTGGAAAATTTAATAGAAGAAATTGCCTCAACATTTGTATTTAATGCTATATTTCATATATCCTGGCTTTAAATGAAAGTTAAAATTAGAGGGTAGAGAATGAATAAATATGGTTAATAAACTCAATAAACCACACTTACCTATTGATTTAATTTATTGAGACAGTTCAGAAATCACAATCAAGATTTTATTTTATCTTTTCCCAGACTTTGAACTCCTAATCCAAATATTCAAACTCACCTCGACAAGCTTCTTCAAAATCTTGGGTTATGTCCACCCAGTTTGTATTACTTTTTTCCATCTTTTCTGGTATACTGAGCTCCCATCCTGAATCATCGTCTTCTACAGAAGCTTTCATAACCATTATGCCTATAAAATTAATACTGGTGTAAAATAGAGGATGTACATTTCAGGGCAAGGGTATTTGCAAACCAAGTGTGTTCAAGCGCTGGATGAAAATCTTACTGAACTGTTTAAGCAGAACTCTTCCGAGTCTGAGGCTCGTACTGGAAAAACATACCTTACTGCAATTAAATCTCACTTTAATGTAACACTACTGCTGCTTATTTACTTATTTAGCCCACCACCCATTAGAGCTCATAAAGAGTCTGCCATCCCACTATTTAAGAAAAATGACAAAACACCTCACCACTGGCCCAAACAAAACCAACTCCAGAGATTCCAACTTTCAACAGAGGCCACAAGTGACCAAGGCACTCTTCAGTACTCCATGCAGCCAACTACTCAAGTCAAAGTGGTCCCTCACCTGCCAGGAGCTTGCTGGGCCAACCTGTCTCAGACTGGGCAGGACCCCAGCACAGCCTCGCCGAGGGGCACGGCGTGCGGGAGCGCACTGCAGGGTCCCACCCGCCAGGCCCAGAGCCGGAGCGCACCTGAGGCGGGGTCCCACCCTGGCCGACCGACCCGGCCCTGTTCCCGGCTCCACAGGGCGCGAAAGCAAGGACAAGACTGTTGTCGAGCGAGAGGGTGGGCACGCTGGGTGCGGGTCGTCGCCCCGGTAACATCGGTCAAGGCGAGGGCCTTGGCGGGCAGAGGGCACTCAGGAGCCCGAGGCTCCTACCTGAAGCGCGGCAGGAGGGCCGGGGCCGCAGGGTGACCTGACGTCCCTAGGGTCCGCCACACGCGCGGGGGGCTGAAGCCTTCAGAGCCAGAAAAGAGGGAGTATCAATGGCTCCACACGGGCGGTCCCTACCCACTTCTCCCATGGCCAACCGCGCCGCCACGCACCTTCCAAACCACGGAAAAAACGACGCCTCCTTAGCCGCCGCCGCCGCCCCCTCCCCTATCAGCTCAGTCCGACCGGCAGCGTGCGCGCATGCGTACGCCCGGTGCGCGCGCGACCCCGCCCCCTCTCCCTCACTCCGGGGGACTCACACTCCCCGGCCACACCCCTTCCCTCGCCTCCGCCAACGTTGGGCCGATGGCAGCCGTCTTTTCTTCTCGCGGGAGGAAAGCCAATCGCGAGACCGGAAGCTCTCTTCCTTTTGCAGACTCGGGCCGCGTCCTGGGGTAGTGGGCGGATCCCAGTAAGGGGCGGAGCCTCGGGGATTGTAGAGCCCGCCCCGCGCGGCTCCCTGGGAAATTCTTAGAAATGTGACGTGAGGGTTCAAGGAAACAATGGAAGTAAGTGTAGACTCTAGAAGTTATAGTCCTGAATGAAGAGCCAGGCTCCTAGAGCTCTCTACCTATCTAGAGCTGCCTAACACCAGATTTATGTTTACTGGAGAGTGCGTGGGGATTTCGTGAGAAAAAGTTAGAAACAAATTATCTGCATTGTCAAACCAGCCATTTTCTACCAAACTCTTAAATGTTTTAGATTTTAAAAAAAAATTATTAATAAAACGATTAGTTTTAAAGTGGAGTTACTAAGTAGACTGGCGCAGGTAAGAAATGCATCTTTACCATTACATACCCATTAAAATTTAAAAGAGGATACCAAATGTTGACTAGGATGTGAAGCACCTGGACCTCTCGTATTTCTGATGGGAATGCAAAATGGTTCCAACCACTTTGGTAAACAACTTGTCTTTTACTGTAAAGTTAATAATGCATTTATATGATCCAGCAATTTTACTTCTAGGTGTTTCCTTAGGAATTAAAGTGTACATTAATTTTCATAGATTTTTAAAAATTATTTATTATTATTTATGCCTACAGCACCAGGTCTTCCTAGGTGGTCTCCCATCAAAGTACTAACCAGGCCCCACCCTGCTTAGCTTTCGCGATCAGACATGGGGCTTGTTTCAGGGTGGCATGGCCAAAGACCATGGACCGTGGCTCCACTGGGGCACAAACCCAGGACCTTCTGCATGTAAAGCGGATGTGCTAACTGCTATGCTATGGAACCACGTCCAATAGCTTTGTTGTTAATTGTCAAAAACTGGGAACAACCCAAATGTTCAGCTGGTGAATAGGTAAAGAACTTGGAGCATATCCATATAATATAATGAAAAGTAATTTTCAATGAACAAGGATGAACTACTTGGTATGCAAAACCACGAGTCTCAAAAAAGTTCTGTTGAGCAGAGGAAAAGTGTGATTGAAAGTATGATTTTATTTATATGGAACTAAAAAAGACAAATCTAAACTGCACTGCTAGAAAATAGTGACTGCTGGAGGCTGGAGTGGGGAGTCAAGGAAGGATAGAGCTAGGTGATCTAAGGATGGAAATGTTCTGTATCTTGTTTATGGTGATAGTTATATGGGTGAGTACATTCATAACGTTTTATTGAAATATACACTTACAATGTGTGCATTTTATTGTTTGCAAGTCAAACCTCAATAACATTAATTTTAAAAATATAAAAAATACATCTTTATGTCTCACAAAATAATTTTCCTAAGAGCAGGAACTATTTCGATTGAACCTGTATCCCCAGCATTTAGGGCAGTGATTGGCATATGGTAGGTACTCACTAAATACACTAATGACAATGTGGAAAAGAATTACAACAGAAATTTATATTGTTTCTCGAAAACCATTTGATAATCTTTACAAAATCTAGAAAAGGATGGAATGACTGTGTCTAAGGTATTAAGTATTATGTGTAGATTATGACAGAAACCAATATAGCAAAAGGAGAAAAAGATGAAGAAAAAAGAAGAAAGGGAAGAAGGAAGAAAGAAATCACTTGAATAAGGCAGTCAAGTGAAGCAGGTTTTTATTAATTTTTTTACTAAAATTGTAATTTATTTAAAATTGGAATTTTCACAAATTCTAATAACCTGCTATAGAAACCCTTTTCCTTGAGAAAGAGAGTTTAATGTCTGACATCCTATATGCTTCATAGTGTTGAAAATGATGGACATTTTAGACATTAGATAGACTACCTGATGAATAAATGAATGCACAGGAATTGATTGACAAATAGTTGGTCTCCCTAAACAAGCCTGTATAGATACATAGTTGATGGATACTTTTGAAGAGCTGGAAACTAATTTACAGGAGTCTAAATCTTGACTAGTAAAATTTTAAGTATTCCATGCTTAAACACTTGAGAGGAAATTTAGCTTGTTGTCATCATACAGTACTGACACCAGAAACTACTGTAACATGGGTTTGATAAAACCAGCTGTCGAAGTGAATTTTACATTTGACTGTATTCAGTTTTACCACTACATAAAGAAATTAAGTATATCCTAAAAGCTGCAGACAGTTCAGAGAAATGCTTTCAGAAAAGGAAATAGGAAGATATCCTACTGTATCATGTGATGGAAAGAACCATTTTTTTTTTTATTAAGTATAGGTAATTTCAATTTACTTCAATGTTTTTACATTATCTTTTAAAAAAATCTTACATGTGTGTCTTAAGAATACGCAGTAATCCAGTAAAGTTATAAAAAAGTTAAACTCCTGTATTAGAAGACAATATATAATTGTCCTCTGTACACTGTTCATAATATATCATTATAAATATAGTTATATTTTTCTCACACATATTTTTCATTAGTTGCTTTTACTAATAATTATCACTGTTAACTATTTCTATTGTTTAAATAACTGCATTTAAATAACAATTAAATATACAATATGTAATTTCAAATAAACATCTATTTTTCATTTTTGGTTAAAGTAATAAGACGTGTATATTTATTACATATCTTTTTTCCCCTTGTATGGCTGTGTTCTGAATTGACCATTTTAAGTTATTCACCCTACTCCACTGAGTGAGTGTACCATAATTTATTCAACCAGTCTGCTGTTGATGGACATTTAGGTTGTTTTCAAGGCTTACCATTATAAATAGTGCTACCATGAATAGCTGTGTGCATGTGCCTTTTCATAGTTTTGCCTGTGATCTTTGGGCTAAATTCTTAAAAGCAGAATTTGGTGTCTAAGTATACATGCATATGTATTTTTGCTATTGGTAAATTCCCTTTTATAACTTTGTTCCTATTTCATATTTCCACCAGCAACATATGAGTGCTCACTTTCCTATAACTTCATCAATACAGTATGTGGTCCAAGTTTTGGAATTTTGCCAACCTGGTAAGTGATAAAAATGGTATCATTGTGTAGTTTTAATGTGTATTCTCTTATCATGAATAAATGAGGTAGAACATCTTTTTTTTAAATTAAGTTTATTGGGGTAACTTTGGTTAATACAATTATATAATTTTCAAGTGTACATTATCATTTGACATCTGTATATTCTATTGTGTGTTTACCACCCAAAGTCCAGTTTCCTTCAGCTACCATATATTTCATCCCCTTTACACACTTCACCCTCCCCCTAAACCCTATATTTAACCCCCTTTACCCTGTGTACTTCTCCCTCCTCCCTCGCCCCACTAGTAACCACTAGCCTCTAGTCCATGTCCATGAGTCTCTGTCTATCCTGCTCATTTGTTGCTTTTAGGTTTATATCCCACATATAAGTGATAGCATATGAGTTTCAACTTTTTCTGTCTGGCTTATTTCGCTTAGCATGATTATCTCAAGGTCCATCCATGTTACGGCAAATAGCAGTATTTCGTCTCTTCTTATGGCTGAGTAATATTCCATTGTATATATGTACCACAGCTTCTTTAGCCAATCATCTATCATAGGACACTTCAGTTGCTTCCATGTCCTGGCCCCTGTGAATAATGCTGCTATGAACATCGGTGTGCAAATATCTTTTTGGATATTAGTTTTCAAGTCTTTGGGGCAAATACCAGGTAGAGGAATTGCTGGATTATATGGTAGATCAATTCTTAGTTTTTTGAGGAACCTCTATGCTGTACCAATTTGCAGTCTCACCAGCAGTGTATAGGGGTTCCTATTCCTCCGCATCCTCTCTAACATTTATTACTTATGCTGTTGATTATAGCTATTCTAACAGGTGTGAGATGGTATCTCATCGTGGTTTTGATTTGCATTTCCCCAATAGCTAGCAATGTTGAGCATATTTTCATATATTTGTTGGCCATTTGTATGTCCTCTAGAGAGAAGCGTCTGTTCAGGTCCTCTGCTTATTTTTTGATTAGATCATTTGTTTTTTGAAAAACTTTTTTAAAGGATAATTTGCGTCTTTTCCTGTGATTTGTCTGCTCTTATCTCTAACCCATTTTTCTATAGGATTATTGGTTATTTTTTACTTTTAAGAAACTCTGTGTATTAATTTTTTGTGATTTAAGATGCAGTTTCTTTAAGCCAGTGTGTCATTTGTCTTTTTACTTCCTTTTTGGTTGTTTTGTTTCCATTTGCTATGTGAAGGTATTTTTTAGTCAAGTTTATCAACAAAGATGCCATTTGTAACCATGGGCATTATTGACATTCCATAAGAAAATGGTGTCAAGAGAGAAGTGGACTCAAAACTGAGTCCTGAGGAACCCAAAACTTTAGAAATCAGGTAAAGGAAGAGGACCCAGTGAAAGAATGAGAATACACAAGCAGGAGAAAAACCAGGAGAGTGGTTCACTGAAGCTAAGAGAGATGTTAACTCCCACTTATCCCTTTAACACAACTTATAACATTGTTTTCTTTGTAAAAAATCTTTTTAAAATTCTTTTTTATGAGTGATTTTCAAGCAGTTTTCTGGTACCTATCAAAAATATATTTTTTTACTAAAAAAAGATTAACTACATATGTAGATTTCTTACATTCCATTAATAAGTTGTCTAAAACATATTGAAACTTAAACTTCTATCAAAAGGGAAGTGAGCATAACAGACATTATCAACCAATTGCAGATAAAATATGAAATTAATGAAGTAGAGAAGAAATTGAAAGAATAAAGAAATACTGAGAAACAATTTATGAATGAGATAAATTTTAGATACTAAGTGACCTAACTGATTTAGATCCTAATTGATCTTAACACCATAAACAATTTGAAACTATTGAGCAAATTTGATTACTGGCTGGATATTTGATGTTAAGAAATTAGTTTTTGGTAGTATAATGGTATCGTAGTAATGTGTTTTTTTTTTTAAAACAATCTATTTTTTTTAAGAGATCCATACTGAAATATTTATAAGTGATATCTGGTATTTTCTTCAAAATCATCCAGTGGGGTTGGAGGTAAACGGATAGAATAAGATTTGTTGATAACTGAGGAAGATGGTGATGGATGTAAGAGTTCATTATATTATTCTCTCTACTTTTGTAGAGAGAATATGTTTATTTTTTCATAATAAAAGTTTTCTTTAGGAAAGAAATTGATGGCCAAATGTCTGTCCCTCATGGCTTTATCTCCCTGGAGGAGAAAATGATCTTTGCTCTGCTGTATTACCATAGTCTCAGCAATGAGTAATACGAAACATTGCAACAAATATGTTGCTACAAAATAAAACATGTTGGTGCAGAAACTGCAAAGTAAATTGGGAAATTTAGAATTATCTTACCTTATCTTATTCATAAATCGTTTCTCAGTATTTCTTTATTCTTTCAATTACTACTGTTCAGTGACCTAAATTCTTTTTTAATGTTTATTAAACTTTTACTACAATAACCTGTAGGTATATTTATTATAAAACCAATATAAAAAATTACCCATGCATGTAAGTCAAAATATAAAAATCACCCATAATTCTAGGCTAAGAGAAAACCTTTGTTCAAGTATATTCAAGACCTTTATTCATTTTTCTATTAATATACACATATGCTTTTATTTTGTTTTATTTATTAAAATTAAAAGTGGGTCCTTCTGGGCATATTGTTTTTATGTGCATTTTATTTTATTTTATTATTAATTTCAAGTATATAGTACATTGGTTAGACATTTATATAGTTTATGAAACAATCCCCCCAATTACTCTGTCACCCATCTGGCTGTACACGTAGCCATTACATTACTGCTGACTATATTCCCTACGCCCTATCCCTATCCCCATGACCATCTCTCAACTACTAATTTGTGCTTCTTTAACCCTTCACCTCTTTTTCCCAGGCACCCAACATCCCTCCCCTCTGGCAGTCACCAGATTGTCCTCTGTATTTGTGAGTCAGTTTTCAATTAGTTTATTCTTTTTGTTTCTTAGATTCTGCATCTAAGTGAAATTATATGATATTTATCTTTGATTTATTTTGCTCAGCATAATAATCTCTAGGTCCATCTATATTGTTATGAAGTGGATCCTCATTGTACATATTGTTTTATATTCTATTTTTATTTTCATAATGGATTATTAATATATTTCATATTAATAAAAATTATCATGCAACCATCAGACATACAAGTATTTTTCTACTCAGGATTTTAAAAAATCTCATATCTGTGGTTATTTCTCCTTCATAATTTCTAATCTTGTCAATTTTTTCCCCTTATCAGGCTTGTAAAAAGTTTATCTAACTTATACAATTTTTTTCATTTGTATTTTTCCCCAAATCCAGCTTTTTATTTTGTTGTTCTTTTTGTATGTTTTCTAATTTAAAAAAAATTATTCTTTATTTTATCATATTACTGTCTTCTGAGCTCCTTCGGTAGTCTTTTCCTAATTTCATAAGATGAGTAGTTGGTCCCTTTAACTTTCATTGTCTATATTTAATAATGAGGACATTTGAGAGATGAAGCTTCCTCCTGTAGGTTTTGTTTACAACATATTCCTATTTCCGTTGATTTCTTGATTTCGTCTCCGGTAAATTCCTCCTTGATCTAAGGTTAATTTAGAGTATTTAAAACTTTGAGGGGCTCACCAGTTTATGTATTTTTATCTTTACCTATTTTTAACTTTTTTGGTTAATAATCAGATAGGATCCTAAAGCACTGACATTTCATAATGTACTAAAGTATGAATCTATTTTCTTTATTTTCATCATTTTGCTGGGCATTAAGTGGATCCTTTAAATGTGAAAATACACATTATTCAGTTCTAGTGAATTTTCTTAAGTTATATTTTATTGTAGCTTCCTTTTTTTCCTTTGTCTTAAGATTCTAAAAATAGTACTATTCAGATGTCAGATTTCTTGAACTGGTCCCTTAATTTTTAAACGATTTTACTGTATTTAAAAAAGATTACTTAAAAAAAAATAAAATTTGTTTTGTTTTGTTTTCCTGGGAGTTTTTCAGCTTTATATCCTAAACTTTCTATCAAGTTTTCATTTTAGCTATCACACTTTTTGATTTACAAGGTTTTTTTTTATTCCATGAATGTTTCTAATCATAATAGAATACCTTTTGGTTTCTGCATACGCATTATCTTCTCATATTTCTGATAGCATTAATAATCATTTTCTCGTTTCCCTGCATACTTTATTTCCTCTAAGTTTTTTTTTCCTAATTATTTCAGTGTCTATTTTTCATATTAGAGACTTCTTCAGTCTGGTGATTCTTGGCTAGAAGTTTATATTGAAGCATAGAGTTTCAAAGGGTGGATCTAAGGTTCTGTGTTTCTAGTAGGGGCTTGTCAGATGTTGCCTTCAATATTAATATTTACCAACTGGACTATTCAGTTGGTAAATCTCTGACATCATTACCTTTGGGTCTTGTGTCTTGGGCTGGTCCAATTTCTCAGAGAAGGTGCTTTTGATCCATGTAAGCTGGGCACTGTACAACTCCAGGGGTGTCATTCACATAAACTATGTGTATGAAAGGCTCTTCCAGATCTGAGCAATTTAGCAACTTTGCTCTAAAAATCTGCCAGCTGAACAGCCACTTGAAGTGGAGGGAGAAGGCTGAGAGATGGGAGAAGGAGAGTATCAACAACCATTATAACATTTGATTTAATCTCCCCTTTTTATAATATATTCCCTTCCCTCATCTGTTCCAGTATCCTTACCCTACCCCATGCTAGCCTCTCCTTCCAGGAGTTCTCTTGTACAGTTTCCAATCTACTGAGAATTAAAAGAGGCAACCACAGCCGTATGGAATTGGGGAGGAGATGTTAGGTCTTGGTGCTTCTTAAACATATGCTCCTGTTTTAGCCTTACTCTAACCTCTACCTTCAGAGGTAGCTGGTTGCATCAGTTCCTGGGCTCATCTGGGTGGTTCTGTGGTACAAAAATGGGTGGTTTCTTGTCTTTCCCCACCACTGACTGGCCTTTGATCCAAGTTTCCTGGGTCTGCCAAGTGTTCATTCCCACCCATCTGCTTCTTATCTTCAAAGTTATTGTTTGTTTTTTCTTCATTCATTCCTTTTGTGCTTGTGAGCATGCGCCTTTTCACTTTTGTTTTATGGAGGTTATACCTTTGTTCAGTCCTCCATATTTAACAGCAAGTCTAGCTAAGGGATCTTGAGCAAGTCTCCTGGACATGCTAAATCCCAGTGTCCTCGTTCATAAAACAGTGACTTCACATCACTTACAGGTTGTGAGAATGAGAGCTTAGTGAATTGTAAAATTACGTAATGTAGTTCTTTTTCTCAAATTTTTGATATCTCCGTTATTTAGTACCACTCGACTGCATTGTCTAGAAGGCTATTTATCTAGTATTGAAAGTGAAGTTCCAGTACTTCACTTTTGTCGCACTTTGAGATTCATGGCTGCTTATCCTATTTTTTAAACATCTTTGAGGAAAAAGACCTTTATATTATATTCCCATCTCTTCAAAAAACTATTTCAGTAACTTGAGTTTACAAAACTGTAAGGGCACTTATGCTTCAGCTTCTGTACTTTACTTATGCTTCAGCTTCTGTACTGTACTTTTCAGTGTAGATGAAAAATAAATCATTTCAGTTGCCTAAAAAGCAGCCTTTTAGCTGCTTGGAAATTTATATTAAGTCTTATGACCTAGAGTGTGAGAATCCTACAAAAGAGGTGGTGGTTAGGGATATTGGCTCTGGGTTGGTTAGTAAAAAAAAAAAAAAAAAAAAATGGAATTAATGAAGTGGAAAAGAAATTGAAAGAATAAAGAGATACTCGGAAACAATTTATGAAGGAGATAAATTTTAGATACTAATTGTCGTAACTGACTTAGATCCTAATTGATCTTAACATCATGAACAATTTGAAACTATTGAGCAAATTTGAATACTGGCTGGATATTTGATACCAAGAAATTCTTTTGTTTCTTTTTTTGTTTTGATTTGATAACGTTTGATAACAAATGTTTTGATTTTTTTTTGCAAATACTTGGCGTCCAGAAGACAAGACAAATCTCTGCCCCCAATGATTTCCCAGTTTAATGTGGAAGGCAGAACACACATACATGAAAGGACATAAGAATAAATGCCAAAAATACATTAACATGCAGATAAATGTACAGTGAAGCCTCACTGATTCAAGTGCTAGCAATCTGATCTCTAAGGTAAGAAATATGTTTCCTAAATCTTGCTAACACCGTTCATCTGCTTAAGAGAACAAATTATTTCAAACATTTTAGAGGTACCATTTACATATCAAAAACAATATGTTATTTATACATAATTCCAATTGTTCTTCAATCTAGGTTTCTGTTCTTTTCTTATCACTTGGTAAGTCAAGTTCCAGGACTTAAAAGTAATGGTAACTGCATTTATACAATTTTTAATGCATAGTTTTTTTCACGAATTCAGACTAGACTTCACTCCTTTTTTTTGATTGTAAGCCCTGACATGAAATATAAAACCACTTTTATTCTAAACCATATTGAACCGAAAATATAGGTACTTGCATGAGACATAATCTTATAAATGTCTCTCTTTATCCTTTAGACATGACTTTTTGAAAGCTATAAATAATCACGTTTACCTTTTAGAAAAAAAATTTGAAATGCTACTTAAACCTGCAGTCTCTAAACATCTGAAGTCCTTGGAGAGCTGTTAAAGTTAAAAAAAAATGTTTGAGCAGCTCAAACAAATGTGGAAGATCACAAGAAGACTGTTGTTATTTATAGAATGGTATATTTCCATAGTTCTGTGCTAGTTATTCTTAAAATATGCTTGAGTACAAACAAATGAGATTTAGGTTCATTTATATTAAGTGGGAATATAGAACATGAAATTAAGATTCAGAACATGATTCATTCAAAACTGGAATGCAGTAGCTAAAGAAGAATCCAAAATGAAACCTAATAACCTTTCTTAAAAACTAATTACTACAATAATTTGAAAATAATCCAGATAAATATATTAGTAAGTATGGAGGAGGGAAATAATCATCTGTTACAAACTATGATTAGTAACTTTTCCAGTATTGCTCTAGCCTTCTTCTCTTTAGGGACATTCAAGAACTAGGATTGCTGCAGATATCCCAACATATGAAATTTAGAGTTAACATTATAATATAATATCAGTACATGAATGTTAGAATATTTGGAATTATTCTAAAGAATTTGAAGAAGCACCGTAACTTCTAGGTTCTATAAGAATCTAAGCTATGAGACACATCCTTCTATACACACAATGTTACAGACAACTGAAAAGATGTTTGCAAGGTATTTGTAGCACCTCTCTTCTTTCATTATTTGCTCACCCTTTCTGGAAATTCAAGTAGAAAGTAGACTGAGCAAGATATGAAATGCCTATTTCTTAGGATTTTTGTATGGAACTTACATTTCAGCACATTCTTTTTGTTCAGGTAATGGCAGATTGCATTCATGTTGTGGAATCTTTCTCTGCAACATAGACTTCCAAAAATTATATGATTCCTTGAGTCTTCACATGGTGCCGGCCTCTACTTCATATGAGAAAACTATAAAGAAGAAAAATTACCTCTTTTGTTGTCAGGTCCATCACTGTATTCCAAACTCTATATATTTTTCAGTTCTGAAATTTATATAACTCAACAAATATTAAGTGCCTTTTTTTTTTTTGTACCAGGTATTCTACTATGCAGTGACAATATCTCAGTATACAAGACAAACATCCCTTTTCTCACAGAAATTATGATTTAGGAAGATAAGTTATTCTGGTCTTTTATTGTAAAAATAAATCTAAGCAAATTAGAAGCAATTCAGAAGATAAAAAAGCAGAAAAAAAGTCATTCTGCCCAAACGTAGTTATTGTTAGCATTTTGGTCTTTTTGCTTCCAATTATTTTTTTTCCCTCAGTCAGAATTTTTTGTTGTTGTTTTCCTTTGCTGGGTATGTGTGTGTGTCGGGGGAGTACTATTTAATATATGGAATCCTACATTTTTCCACTTACAAACATGTGCCCATGTAACTGTATAATTTTCATGACCATCATTTTGATAGATCAGAATATTCAAATGTTCATTGTTTCTTGAGATTGGTATTTTAATAAGATCCCAAACTCAAGATTACATTTCCCATCCTTAGGAATAACTAGTATTTATTGGAGTTTTTAAGAAATACTCCTTATACCTCCAAACCCTTTTTTAACTTCAGGTTTGCTGAAGTTTGCTAATGGATTTACACAGGAAGGCGATGTGTGTTTATGCTGCCGCCCAATGCTACATCACATTTTCCCATAGAAATAACATAATGGATGATGCTTAAATTCCCAGGCCAGTCCAGATCACAAGGGGCTCTTTTGACCTATGATGTTCTTGGTGGAATCATTGTTATCATGTTAGTACTAGGTGAAAATATGTTCAGCATTACAATAACTGCCCTACAAATGAATTTTTGGAATAGGACTTATTTATAAAGTGCTGACTGTTGTAACAATGCTATTTTTCCTTATTAAAGGGAACAATTGTGAATGGATGGAATCAATTGTGTTCACCCATTTATTTTATCCAGATACAAGGTAGCCGTGTTGCTTTTACTTGGAAAATAAAATTTCTGGCTATAGTGATGATGTTTGAAATACTTCAGGTAATAACCTAGAATTCAGGCCTCAAATCCCAATTATACTCTATGTGTGCAGAGGACAATCTAGGTTTCTAAGGGTATACCAAATAAAGGCATGGCCCTCAATTATCTTCTGATTTCAAGGGAGAGAGTTATTTGTTAACAACTAGTTACAACATGAGCCAGTATGAAGTGAGGTGCCACAGCAGTGGTAGAAGCTTCGAATACAATAAAAAAGATAATGCAAAGAATGGAAGAAAAATTTTGTTAAGTCATATATCTGATACAGAATTTGTATGTAGAGTATACAAAGAACTATTAGAACTCAATAATAAAAAGACAACTCAATTAAAAATGGGCAAAGTATCTGAATACACAGTTCTCCAGAGAAGATACACAAATGGCCAGTAAGCACACTAAAAGATACTTAACATCATTAGCCATCAGTAAAATGCAGATCAAACCCACAATGAGATGCCACTTTATACCAATAAAAGAGATTGACGGTAACAAGTGTTGGCAAGGATATTGAGAAATTGGAACCCTAATACATTGCTTGTGGGGATGTAAAATGGTACATCTGCTTTGCAAACAGTCTAGCAGCTTCTCAAAAGGCTAAGTGTAAAGCAACCATATGACTCAAATATTCCACTCCTAGTATATACCTAAGTGAAACTTATGTCTATACAAAACATGTACATGAATGTTCATAACAGTATTATTCATAATAGTGTAATGTGGAAATAACCCAAATGTCTATTAACTGATGAATGGGTAAATAAAATATGGTATATATACATACAATGGAAGATTATTTAGCAGTTAAAAAAATGAAGTACTGATACATACTACAACATAGATGTGCTTTGAACATATTAAGCTAAGTGAAATAAGCCAGATACAAAAGACTGCATATTATATGATTCAGTGAACATGAACTATTTAGAATAGGCAGATCTAAAAAGACAGAAAGTAGATTATCGATTGTGTAGGACCAGGGGACATAAAGGATGGGGGGTGGGGTGATTGCTAAGGGGTATGAGGTTCTTTTTGGAGGTAATGAAAATGTTCTAAAATTGATTGCAGTGATGGTTGCTTTAAATATACTATAGTCATTGAATTGTACCCTTTAAATGGATGAATTTTATAACATGAGTTAAATCTCAATAAAGCTGTTTTTTAAAAAGAATTTGGGGTAGTTGGGGGTAAGAATGGGGGAGTGACTGCAAATGGTCATGAGGGATGTTTTTGAGGTGGCGAAAATGTTCTAAACTTGTATTATAGTGGTGGTTTCATAACTCTAAGTTTATTAAAAATGGAAAAGTATCCTTAAAATGAGTGAAATTTATGGTATATAAATTACACATTAATATTACTTTTTTTTAAAAAAAAAGTAAACTCTCTGATGCCTTGGGAATCCAGCTCAGAGAGGCAAAAAATATTCTTAGCCAAAACTCAAATTTCTGAAACAGTCACACTCCTTGAAGCAGAAGTCATACTCCCTGAATGCTCCATGTAAGGTGTTATTTTGTAGTTAGCCTGGGACCACCAAGCACAGAGGCATTGCTATTGGCAATAATATTTCAGAAATTCCAGCTAACTAGGCGTATGTTGATTTTCAAATGGTTAGATGGCAAAGATTGGGTGACTTGTGGAGATGAACATTTCTTCATAGCCCTACCTCAGCCTCCAGGGCACAGAACTCTATGTATATTGAGATTCCCAGCAGAGCATAATCATCCATGATGTCTTCTTACACTAGAGTTGTTCTTGAGACAGTAGTTATCTGAGGCCAGTGGATTGGTTCCCAGTGGGTGAAATGGCCTAATATTCCTAGAGAATTCCATAGGTCAAATACATTTGGGGTTGGAGGTGTTCATCTACCCAACTCCAGGAGGAGTCAGAGTTCATAGTTTTTAGACAGTCAGAGAGAAAACAGAGCAGTAGAGCTGTATCTAGCTGGTGCCTCTGCTCCCTCCCCGCTTCTCCTTATGTGGACCAGAACATAGCCATATGGCTAGCTTCCAAAGCAGGAAGAACTGTACCATGATCCAGACCAGGCATGTCTCACCTTGGTCAATGGTGGGAGAGCTTTAACCAATTACCTGGTTTCTTAGACAGTCAAGTACACCAGGATTCTTATAAGACCACTGAACAGGTAAAAACAAGTATAGTTTCTGGCCAAACTTGCAACGCTGGTCACTATAGCTTAGCTACCTACTGTGGTATTCACAACAACTAATTCAGAGGGGTCCCACCCACCAAACCCTCCAAGTAGCACCTAGAAGCAATGTTGTATATACCATAATGTGGTCTACTATATGGTACCTCATCCAAGATTGGTACCATACTTGGCAATAGAAAACAAAAAACTATCGATGGAGGAATTCAGTCTGAGGGTTACATTCTAGGACAGCCCATCGGGTTATTAAATTGTGTGAGTCGATGCTCTCAGTCTGGGCTAGAAGCAAGTCCTTAAGGTAATAGGATATCCAGGGGAAAATCAGAGAAATGTAGGTTTGAGGGGTCATCTCCAAAGGGTAAGTGGTAGAGGCTGCCTGGTCATTAGAACTACATGAAGCTGCACTTGAGTTCTTGCTCTGCCACTTACTAGCTAAATATTGAAGTAATAAAGTTACTTTTCCTGGCTAACCTCAAGTTCATCATCTGTGAAATCATCTTTTTTTTTTTTTTAAGATTTTAGGTTTGATATGAAATGAGATCACTTTTCTATACTCCTGAAGTCACAGGGATAAATGGGATACTCTCCCGACTCCTAGGAAAGTCTACAGAATAAGAGGGAAAGGACAGAAAGATATAATGATAAAAAAAGATGGCGAACACTTATGTGAGGACTGATTTCATATTCGCTGATGATCGATAAGAAAGCATAATGAAATTATAGGTTATCAAGATAGGGGAAGCAATTTATGTTTAAATAAGATGTGACATTGACATGACAAATTCTCAAGAAGGAATAAATGTAGGAAAAAAGCAGCAATTGAATAATTGTTTTATGATTGTAGAATTTCAATGAGTATTTTGAACATGTCTATTTCATTAATTTTATTTAAGTTACTTTAAATTGAGGTTCAGATTACTAACTTGCCAATAACCCATTAATTCTGAGAATCGTCATATTTTACATTATCTTATTACATGCCTCCCGCTAGGCATCCAGGGTTTAGTGTAAAGTAAAAGTAGTGATTTCTCGGATCACAGAGGAACATACTATTTTACTATATTGATAGATAGGTCAAGAGGAGAGATGACCATGAATTTGGATCCACTAACACTGAGATCTAATTCTAGCTTCACCATTTACTAGTGTGTGAATTTTGCAAGTCACAACATTCCCAAGCTTCAGTTTTACCAGCTTAGAAGTGGTCGTAATACTACCAATATTTTAGGTTTGGATTAAGAAATAAGATGTCATCAAGATGTTTATAAACTTTAATCTACATAATGACATGGCCTTCAGTCATGAAGAATGATCAGTTATAAAACATTTATTATCTTCTGAACCCAATTTGTCAAATAGATTTATACACTACAGCCAAAGGAATATTGCGACTCATAACTGTAATTTAGATAATATTTAGTTTCTAGCAAATTTGGAGTGTTCTGGACTCAGAGGTTTAACCTTGGCTGTACATTGGACTCATCCATGGGTCTTTAAATATTGATGTTCAACTCTCCCCTTTAGAGATTCTGTTTTACTTGATTTGCAGTTTGGTTAAGGTAATGAAATTTCTAGGAACCATCTAGGTGATTCTAATGTATAGCCAAGCTTGAGAACCACTGTTCTAGAGGAAACTGGCAAAAATATAAACTGGGGGACCCAACCATTGATCTGTACTGTTAAAGTTTAGCTGATCTAGTCTCAGCCTAGCCTAAAGTGAGGATTAAGCTGAATGAGCACTAATATGCTGAAGACAAGGCTCAGATTTTGTTCTAAGTCCAGTCCATCCTCAAAACAGAGGGTCACCTTAAAATTGGTGAGCTCAAATCACCTTCCTCTCACTGGTCTCCTCACCAGGTGCCCTCTGAGAAGACATCTATAGCCAAGCTATGCTGTGGTGGGGACCATCTGTGGTTTTATCAGTCAGGATTTTCCAAAGAAACAGAACCAGTAGGATGTAGAAGTGTGTGTGTGTGTGTGTGTGTGTGTGTGTGTGTGTGTGTGTGTGTGTGTGTGTGTGTATTTTATGGAATTAGTAGCTCATGTGATTATGGAACCTGACAAGTCCCAAGATCTGCAGTTGGCAAGCTGGAGAACCAGGAGAGGCGATGGTGTAGTTCCAGTAGGATCGAGACTCAGAAAGAACCAATATTTCAGTTAGTCGAAGGCAGTCAGGCAGCAAGAGTTCCCCCCTAACTTATGGGACCGGGGCTGGGGGTAGCCTTTTTATTCTGAATAGAATAGGCCTGAATAGGCCTTCAACTGACTGGTGAAGCTCACTGGTGAAGCTCAATCTGCTTATTGAGTCTACTCAAATGTTAGTCTCATCCAGAAACACCTTCACAGATAAATCCAGAATAATGTTTGACCAAATGTCTGGGCACCCTGTGGCCAAGTTGACCCATAATTAACCATCATGGCATTTGATCCTAGGAAGCAGCATCTGCTGCTTCTTCAGAATGCACAAAAGGTCACAGGAGCAGGCATAGGAGACTCTGGGACGGTTGTCTGGTTGTCTGCTGCATAGTTCCTCGGCAATTGAGAGGAGGGCATCACTACTGGTCTTCAGGCAAAATTCACATATTGCCATGTTATTGACTTCCATACTTATATGTTTCTACATTATTTAATAGCAATGGCTTCAAGAACTGCTACAACCAATTCTCTGTGTTTCCCTTCCAGGCATTTGGGTCATTTGAAGGCGGAAAAAAAAAAAAAAAGCAAGTTATAGACAGGACATGAATGGAGTTCTCTCCCTCTGGCCTACAGGAGATTCACTCAACATTTTTATTTCAATATTACTGAGTTGCCATAGTCTTAAATATTATGTTTTACTAAAAACATTAGGACTATTTCAGAGTCTTCAGTAATACCCCACCCCATTTCTAGATAATTCTTTTTCCGCTTGAGTCCTTAAGTTTTATATTAGTTTTTCCCCTCCTTACATCACCCATCTTCGTTATACTAGAACTTACCTCTTTGACTCTAATTGCTAAAATCTAATTTTTAAATAGAAGCTTCTCTGTGAACTCTCACTTTTCTCCAACTCCTACCATCTGAAAATGAAACCCACCCTCTTGGCAGCTCAGTTCTTTTTAAAGTAAGCCAAAGTCAGCTGAAGTCTGATAACTTTTTGAAGTAGGAACCAAAAATAGGTTTATTGGGGAGGGTGGTGGGGAGAGCTATCAAGAAAAAATGCCACAAATTATGTTGCATGATACACAAACCCAGAAGTAAAGCAATTGCCCTAAATATCCATAAGTTCATGCATTTCTCCTCTAGGAGGCTCCCTCCGGTTCCCTAACTCAAGCTCCTGCCTCTATATCTATTACTTTGTGTAGTCAGTGGTTCTCAGAGTGTGCTCCCTAGAGCAGCAGCCTCAGCCTCAGCCTCAGCCTCAGCCTCAGCCTCACCTGGGAACTTGTTAGAAACACAAGTTCTCAGGTCCCACCCCAGACCTACTCAATTAAAAAGTCTAAGGGTGGAGCTCATCTGTGTTTTCACAAGCCTTCCAGGTGAGGCTGATACCTATCTTTGTGAAGCTTTATGCTGACAAAGCATACTCTGCTTCCTGGGAGCTTTACTGACACACATCTGTGCAAACTAATCTCCCCTCCCTTCCAACTCATTGGGTGGGAAAACAGTTTTATATCCCTGCCTGTGTCTCACAAATGTCAATTGACTCCTACCTGGGTTTCTGAACAGCACACAAGTGAAAAGAAGGAGGAAATGAAGAAGGGCGAGGAAGGAGAATGAGAAAGTCACCAAAGCTGTGATGTGAATTAGTACCTCTTTTATTCTAGTAAGGAGACATTAGCATTGCTTTTAGCAGATTAAATTGTGAACATTTGTTTTCGAGTTTTTCCACACTCATCTACTAGACTGAGAGCCCCTGAAGCAGAACTTTTCAAATTTAATTCTGTTAGAATTACCTCAGGGCTTGTTAACATGAAGTCCTGCCCCTTCTCAAATCCCGATTCAGTTAGTCTAGGGTGAGGCCTATGATTTTGCATTTCCAATGAGCTCCCAGGTAAGGCCTCACTGCTGGTCTTCAGACCATGCCTTAGCACTGCACTAGAGGGCAGAATCTATGCCTAGAAAATTCTCATCATAGCATGGGGATGATAATAATAGTACCCACTGAAGAGCATGAAAGAGAAGATTAAATAAGATCCTATGTGGAAAGCACAGAATATAAAGAATTTATTTTCAACAATGCCTCATACATGGTAGATACTTACCTTTTGCCTCTTGGAGATGGTTGCATGGGAAAGGGGAAGTGAGAAGTCACAGCCCGTGGTGGGATTCTAAAGAGTCAATCAAGCAAAGAGAGCCAGGAGTCATTCATCTGAGGCCGTGGGTGTTCTTACTCATGACCACAAAAGGTAGTTTATGAGGGAAACAAAACACTGTTTTAGGTAGGGGTATAAATGTTTCCCCAAACCAAGTGGTGGGGAACATATTTCGAAAATCCTGCAACAAAACTTAGCAGACAAAAGGAAACAAAAACAGTTGAAAGCAAGCAAAATATGTATTCTGGACAACTCCCAGAAACACCATTGACTACAGTCGATCCTTTTGCACCAACTACAACATGGAATGAAGTTAGATTGCCTGCTTGCATGATTGAGAGTTGAAGCTGGTGGAAATTATGTTTAATCACCAGGCTCATGACCCCTTCATCTTCAAAGCCAGTGTCATGTCATCTTCTCTTTGACTCTGCTTCCCACACATGGCCTTCTCACATAGTCAAATCTCCCTTTTACAAGGACACTTGTGATTGCATTAAGGGACATTGAATAATCCAGGATAATCATTTACATCCTTTTGCTATGTAAGGTATCATTTACAGATTCCTTTCCAAGCATTAAGACCTGAATATTGTGGGGGGCCATTATTTACCTCACCACACACCCCTATACCCTCCCTTGTTCCACTGGTATTTTATTCTCGGCTGATTCTGTTCAGTGCTGACATTTGTCTTTAAAAGAAGCTGCATGTTGTCAATTTCAAGAGATAAAGGGTCAAGCCTACTCTAGCAATGGTGACCTTACATAGCATTTCCCCTGTATTCACCCACAAATTGAATCCTGAAGAACTCCACCCAGTTCCTGGTGTCTTTTTCAGATAGTCCATTTCACTTTCCAGTAAGTACCTGTTGGTGATTTGGGGGTTTTTCTGTTCTCAGAGCCATCAGAAGCCTGGTTGCCTTCCATTTGCTTCCTACTACACAGATGCAAATACCACGGGGTTCTTTTACGTGTCAGTACATTGTACCCATCTACCCATATTTTGAATACCTTGTCACCTAGTTTTGTTGTAGGTATTTTTGTTTTGCCATCCTAGTTGCTATTTTTAGGGAACGGTTTGGGGACATTAAAAAAATTACGCTATCAACTGTCATCTTAGAATCCCTCAATTCAGTGTTATTTTTTAAGTGAAAATTTGGTTCAGAGTACCTTCCAGTGGATCTATGATATGCCACAGTGATTGTCCACCACCATCCCCATGACCCATGATCAAAGGGATCTCCTTCAAAGATGTGATCTTTCTTCTTTGATTTGCTATAAAATCCCCTTCTGAGTCTGAATTCTTTCAACAACCCAAACTCAGTAAATTAGAGGGAAATTTCCTTTTCTAAAATATGAGGCAAGTATCCTGAGATGTTGACTGCAACATTATTGACGATAATGTAAAATTTGAAAAAAATATGTAGCATAATCCATCAATGGCTTCATTCTCTTCCCTCAAGGATGTTTGAGACCTTTTGCTTTCTTGCAAAGGTAAACATCTGCGACAGTAGCAGTCCCAGTTCCCAGGTCTTATTCGAAGTGCATTTCTTTCTCACCAAGTATTTTTCGAAACTTCTTAATATCCATTTCTCCCAGGGATTCCAGTACTAAATGTAGTGGCATAGTATCCAGTCTCTGTAAGTAGTAGTCATTTCCAGGCATAAGTCATAGTATCTATTTTTTCTGCCTACTATGATGAAGCTGTAAAACCAAGAAATCTAAGATTTCTCCTTTATACTCACCCAAACCGGGACATATTTGAGAACAAAAGGGGCTCTATTAATAATTATTGTAGGACCATAGGTGAAAATTAGGACTGTCTGAGACAAACTGATATGATGGTCAGCTTATGTGTGGTTAACCAATACATAACCAACCAGAAATCATCTGATTTTAAGAAAACTCTTGAGCCTATTGACAAGCCATGGAAATCTAGTATTAGACCCTCCACAGTTCCTACTTGGTTGTGAAAACATAACGGAATTAGGGATTTACTCTGAGAAACACAGAGTGTGAAATACCTGCTTTGTGATTTAAAGCAGCAAATATTGTTCTCCTTTCAATGGATGGTTTTTCTAGAATATGCAAATTATGAAATTTCAGAAATAAAAATCAGAACATACCAATAACCCATATGCCCATACCAGTTTTTAAAAAGGCATTGATTAAAAAAAAAAAAAAAAGCCACTCTCCCTCCCTGACATAAAAGTACCAAGCACAGACTTGTTAAATTAAATAAAAGGTTCAGTTTTATTTAAATATTTTTATTTAAAAACCTGATATTTGTTCATTATAATATATTTTGCCCTTAAATTTTCTTAAATGAGGAATATTCCTCCTTGAGTTAAATACACAAATCTTAATCTCACAACTTAACACATTTTGACAAATGCATACACACACACAACCTCACATGCAACCCACATCCATATCAAACCACACAACGTTTACATCACCTCAGGGAGTTCCTTCGTACTCGTCACAGTCAATTCCTACTCACCCCCAAAGGTAGTAGGCTCTCAATTCTATCATAATAGATTACACTTGCCTCTGCTAGAACTTCATATAAAAAAAATCATATAGTATGTACTTTTTGAGTTTGGCTTCCTTTACTCAGCGTAATGTTTTTGATTCATCCACATTGGCACATGTACCAGTAGTTCAATCCTTTCTTATTGCTGAGTAGTACTTCATTGTATGATTATACTACAATTTTTTTTATCCCTTCTATTGGTGGACATTTGGGTTATTTGCTCGTGGACATACATTTTCATTTCTCTTTAGTAAATACCTAAAAATGGGATTGGTGTGTTTATGATAATATAGTCTAGTAGTAGTTTGGTGCATTTCTGAAAACCCAGTCTGTTCATTTTTATCTTTTAAGTGGAGTATTTAGCTTTTACATTCAATGTAATTATTAATGTGTTTGAGTTTAAGTCTACCACTGCTATTTGTTTTCCTTTTGTCCCGTGTGTTCTCTGTTCCTCTGTTTGTTTTCTGTCTCCTTTTGGGTTACTCAGCTTGATTTTGGTTTTGCGTTTTAGTGTTGTGCTGTCAGAGCCTATTGGTAGTGACATTCTCAGGTAAGAATGCCTGAGGCACTTGCCTCACAGGGAATGCTGCAGGCATTCTCCCATTGCCACCTGTGGCTGGGCTGGCCCTTGGCGTTCTTGCTATGATCACAAATGTACTTCAGCAAGAAACCAACAGGGACCTTAGAAGAACAAGGTTTATTACTCATTGGTCCTAGAGAGTACACAGCAGGCCTAAGGGCCATGTAGCAAAGGCAGAGGTAGAGAGAGAGGGAGAGAGCATGGATCTGGGGCTCTGCCTTTATAGGGTCCACAGGATGGGTGTCTAGGGTTTCAAGAGTTCACTTTTTACTGGTAAATTTAAAGCATAAGAACCAAAATCAGGGTGCAGGAAGGGAGAAGTAGGGCCACTCAAGTGGTCAGCTATCTAGGTTACCGAGGGCTTTCTAAAAGGGAAACTTCATGGATGGGGCAGCCTAGATCCTAATTTGAATTATTTTACTAGTAACTGTATCATATAGCAGGTAATATGTTTATTTAAGATAGATGTCTTTGAAATGAATGCCTTGGGAATCAAAAGCTTAAAATCAGGCACTTACATGACATTTAATGTTCTAGTTCATCATCTCCATTTCCATTATACATATAACTCTATACTTTTTCCTCATTAATTTTGGAAAATTCTTAGCCATTGTCCCTTTAAGTATTTCTTCTGCCCCATCCCTCCTCTCTTCTTGGACTCCAATTACAGGTTTATTATATGATTTGATTATGACCTACAAGTCTCAGAGGCTTTGTTTGCTTTTTTCACTAATTTTTCTCATTACATTTCAGCTTAGATAATTTGTATTGAAACTGACTGATCTTTCCTCTACTCCGTCAAGTCTACTATCAAGCCTAATTAATGAAATCTTTATTTCTAATATTGTATATTTTAGTCCTAACTTTTCCTTTTGCATCTTTTCTGTAGCTTCCATTTTTGAGATGAAATTCTCTCCCTGCATGTTATTCATCTTTTCTGCCCAATCTTTTAACATATCTACTCTTGTTATTTTAAAGTCCTTGTCTGCTAATTCTAACATTGTGTTCATATGTGAGTCTGCTTCTATTGACTGTCATATTTTCCTGCTTTTTCATATGTCTTATAATTACAGAAGCCTGAGCAAACTAATTTGCTATTTTTCAATTGACTCAGAACTCTGGCTGGGGAAAAGTATGCTATTTAATTAATGCCCTAAAATTCCCCAGTTGTGTGAAGTAGTAGAGTTCAATAAATGTTTATAGAATGAGAACTTTAACGTCTTGTTAATAAGAGAAATCTAAATAATACAAATTGCTTTTCTAATATTTGTTTTGATATTTGCTCAACAGTATAATATCCTTAGAGGAGTTTAGACTTGCATTAACATTATCTATAGCTACTTCTGTGGTTGACTCGGATGACTTTTGGAGAGCAGTTTATGCCTCATCCATAAGGATAAACACAGGTCACTAATAACATCGAACAGTACCTAAGTCATGTGTCAGCTGTTGGGCTTTTAAGGGGTTCAGTAAATAGCACTTCTCTTTCTTGCGTGGATTCTGAATAATTTCGGAAATAAAACAGTTGAGTCAGAAGATAAGCTATCAAAACAATACCTGTGTTATTAACGAAGCTAGGTGGGGGAATTTAGCTTGTGTGGGTGTGACAGGGTCCTGAACTCCTTCCAGTGATTCTCAGAATGTGGTCCTTAGAACAGTCAGATTGGCTTCACCTGGGAACTCATTAGAAATGCAGATTCTTTTGAAAAATGCGAATTCCTGGGCTCCACTCCAGATCTTCTGAATCAGAAACTAGAGGTAGGATCCACCAATCTGTTTCCACAAGCCCTGCAAGTTTGAAAGATTCCCCCATCCCAGTCTAGAGCTTGGGAAAAACCCGCTTCAGAGAAAGATCACAGATCAGAAGCCTTTACACATGGTCAAGATGGAGGAGATATAGAAGGGGAGGTAGCAACATTTAATTACATAATGGCCAAAAATGTTCCCAAACTGATAAAAGGCACCAAGGAAAAATAGAAGATAGAGTGCAGACAAGTCTTTAGAGGAATTTTGCTATAAAGGGAGCAAAGAAACAGGGTGGTTGATGGAGGGGCATGTGGAGTCAACATGAAAGTTATGAATGGGATCAGCCAGACGATTTATTCATTGACTCATCTATCTGTCACCTAAACATGACTCCTGGGAAAATACTTCTAATTTAGAATTTTATGGTACAGTTTTGGCCATAGCTTCATCAAAGCAAGTATACATTTGAGTTTAGTAATGAAAAAGTTTCAATAAACTGAAGTTTGTTGAAGGCCAGATACTTTACATGCATTTATTTAAGATTTACAAGCTTATAAATTAGGTGTTATTATCTTCATTTTATCTAGATTAAATAACAGGCCCCAAAGTGAGAGTAAGAATTCTAAAACAGGCATTCTGACTTCTCATGCAGTTATTTTACACATACTAGGCTTCTTCCTATAAAATATATGCAATTTAGGAGACTCTCAAATTAAGATCGGATGTCTGAAGAATCTGTATGCACTGTGGCAGAAGGGATACAAATACCGAGTCATACCATTTCCATTCATTGGAGAGAAGAATGAAAATCAAAAGAAACATATGATTACATGATCACAAAAGCTCAGATATCGCATGTCATATTAAGGGACATTAACATGATTGGCTAAGGCTGATCTGTCACTTTTTTTCCTTCAGTAAATCCAGAAGGAATAAAAGGATTCATTGGATTGGATAAAGGGTATTTAAAAAAAGAAATCCATGGAAAGGGTGATTCCTAATGGATTTTGGAGTCCCAGACAGACCCTGTTTGGTTAATGTGTGATCTGTATGTTATTTGTAGGAGAAATCTACAAAAGCTACCTCCGCGATAAAACAAACAAACAAACAACAAAACTTTCCTGGGCTGATGAGTCTATTGGAGCATGGCTCTTACTTCTCCTAGTGGGGAAAACCAAGAAGGATGCACTTGGAGAAAAACCTGTCAAAAACTGACTTGATGGGAAGTGAACCAGTTTAGTAAAAATTATATTAGGGTGAAGCTAACATGGGATCCTAGAATTTCTTTTTGGAATATTACTGTGCCTCATTTGAAGAAATGTTATTCAGAAATTTAATACTACTTTGTGACTTGTATAGGCAAAGATCCATTTCCTCCTTGACCACTTTCTGGGGTCTCCAAAAAGATATCTTAGCTACAAAACACTGGGAAAGGAAAGAAAAATAAACTGACAAACTATTATCCTTCTTGTGTCCCCAGCCCTATCCCTCTACTACCTTTGAAAGGTTAGATGGGTGGGTGTGGCTGATGGGAACAAACCTTTAGCTCTGAGCGAGGGAGCAGATTTTCAGGTTGGGCATGTTTTGAAGCTGGAGAGAATTAACTCCTCTTTTAGCCGAAAATGGCATGACGCCCTACCCCGCTTAAGTCTTCTTGCAGCTCGAGTACGGAAGAAACCATGAAGCACTCTGTTCTTGCCTGTGTCCCAAGGTTGGACCTCAAGGTAAATGGTGTTAAAGGCACTGGTTTTGAGTCTGATGCTTATTAGTTGTGTGTCTTTGGGAAAGTTACTTGATGAGTGAAGGAATGATTGTTGTTTCATTCCCTAGCCCTCTGCCTCTCATGCTCCCCTTGACAAACAAGGCTCTCTTGCAATGAAGAAGCACTTGGTTTGGATTCTGCCAATACCAATCTCATGGCACAAGAGATGGAACCAAAAAATATGCCAGATAAGATGGAATCAGCAGGTTGCAAGTGAATTAGGAGGTATGAAGTAGATAGATGGACAAGGGTTTGTAGAAATTCTAAAGTCCATGTGCAACAGCTGAGTGAAAAATTACTAGATGGGCATGTTTGAAACACTGAAAGTGGCCAATGCAGAGAGTTTTCCTGGAGATTGGAGAGTGGTGGAGAATAGAATTTTGGCCCATAGAAATACAGAATTCCTCTGTTTAATGATTTAGAATTTAAATGTTCATTTGATACTTTGAAAGCAATTAAAGAAAATGAAAAGGCTCATGGTGGCAATCATACCAATCATTTTGGTTCACATTTTCTATTCTGTGATCTTGATGTAATTTATGTCAGTTCAACAAGTTTAAAATAATTTACGATAAGCAATAAAATTTTTGAAACTC
>NW_006438906.1:3365428-3398420 GCF_000325575.1 Pteropus alecto
CAAAGGTCTTTGCCCTTTGTATTCAAAATATAGAATGACCTTAACTAACTGATCAAAATTAACCTTACCAAAAATGAGACAAACCAACATTATATGCTTCCTGATATGCACCACAAAGAATATAACATCATTTCTCTGGTATTCTTGCTAAAAATGCATTACTTGAATATAATAACAAGAAAACATCAGAGAAACACAAACTGAGGCACAGTCTATCAAAAATAACCAGCCTATACTCTTTAAAGATAGCAAAATCATGAAACGCAAGGAAAGACTGAGGAAATGTTCCATATTAAAGAAGACAGCAACTCATTGTGATCCTAAACAGATCAAGGAATGGGGTGGAGGGTGGGATTGCTACAAAGGACGTAATTAGGACAATTGTCGAAAGTTGAATATGGACCTAGATTAAATAATATTATTGTATCGATGATAATTTTCCTGATTTTGATTATTTTATTGTAATTATATATGAGAATATTATTGTTCACAAGAAATAAACACAGAACTACCTATGAATAAAGAAACATGTTTGTAATTCTTGAATGATTCAGAGAAAAAAATGTATGTGTGTTTAATAGAGAGAAAATTATACAGCAAATGGGTCAAAATGTAAATAATTGGTGAACTTGGTTAAAGGATTACAGGTGGTCTTTGTATATTCTTAGAACATTTCTGCAATTTTAAAGTTATATCAAGATGAAAAGTTATCAAGAAAATTAATATACTGCTCTTTCTCCATCTTCCCACAGATCCTCCCAGAATGAAATCCCAAATTGAATTTAAGCTCGACGATTTCAAAGAGGAGAAAAACCTTGGCTATTTTATGGTAAACAAACAAACAGATAGTTTAGTACCATTGAAACTACATGAAAACTTAATTTTTAAAATGTGTCGTGAAGGTTGAATTAGTCACTGTAGGCCTAACTCAAGAGACATCTGTCCTCTGTACTTAAGGACAAAGAAGACCTGACACTGTGCACCTTTTGTTGGGCTTCCTGCTTATTGTCTGTAGAAGTTGTGTAAAAAATAAGATATGAAAAAAAAAAAATCTGCAGAACTATCTAAATAACATACTGTGAAAGAAAAAGATACATAACAAAAGATAAAATGACAGAAAAGATGTAAAAAATGAGACATGATAAGACAGCCATAATTTCAATTTTAAAATCAAAGAAAGAATAAAATAATTATTTAATAAAAATAATATCAAGCAGTAAAAACCAGGTATTGTGAAAAGCAACAATATTAAAAATCCATTAAACTAAATGATTGCAGAATAATGAAACCATGTAGGTCCAGCTGAGTGGGTACAAAAAAGAAAAAAATTGTGCCACATGTTGCTGAAAGAATGTGATACGCAGCCAGGGATCAACAAATCTGTGTTTCTTTGGAGGAACCAGCAGTTCAACCAGTTTTCCATTCCATGTTCTATCAAAGGATGGAGTCATTGAAAGGAGAACCTAGAATTTAGAGCTTCAGGGCATAGAAAAGCAATCATTCAGCCAGACAGTTCCTTCAGGCATTAGAAAAGCTACAGTTTAATCATAATCTCTAACTTGAAACTAATCATAATCTCTAACTTGAAACTTTAAGTGACATCTGAAATTTCTTTCTGGCTTATTGAAGAATGCCTACAGGTTAGAGAGAGCAATAGGCCCGATTCAGGGTTGGTTCAGGCAGGCCTATTGTTCTGTAGGTATACAAATACACCATCTACTTCTAGAAGAATATCTTAAACCAGCGGCAGGATAGTAGAATGAAAGGAGTAAAGTTTAGGGGTTAAGAGCACAGGCTCTGAAGTATGAAACTCTCTTAGTTCAAACCCTGGCTCTGTCTTTAACTTGGTCAGTAGATGTTTTTATATCTAAATGTGAGTATTAACAACAGCGCCTACCTTGTAGAGCAATTTCGAAGATTAAATGAATTAAAGCAGGCATGTAGCTAGTGTTACATAAGCGTTCGTTAAACTAGAAGAAAACAAAAGATAGCAAGGAAACTAATATCTGAAAGAGTTGCATTCTCATCATCCCTATAAAATCTATGAAATAGTGACATTTGTATTAAAAACAGGAATATGACACTTTCCTTAAGTCAATGCACAACTTTCTCTTCTGGGTGAACATGGAGGCTATCCCCTAACACCAGTGGGAAAAGACTGGAAGACAAGAACGAGATAGGTACAGTAGCCACATTGAGATTTATTAGGATGTAATACAGGATAGTGAATGGCAACTTTATTAGTGCACTAGCTCTTCTGGGGTTGAAAAAGAGGTGATAGTTGAAGAATTTAAACGTGAATCATTAGCAGACACATAACATGCCTTCTTTCACCTGCCCTTTGATTACTTATGTGACAAATACATTATTTTCTAATTGTTAAGAGAGAACCAAGGCTGCAGGTCCTGGTGAGAACCTGGTTAAGAAGTAGGGTTCTTTGTAAGTAAGTAGCATAGGTGTTCAGTAATCAGGGATAATAAGTACTGAATAAAGGTCTCTAAAGTGAGGTAAGTTCGAATGGGGGAAAATTTTCATGGAATTAGTGAAAATAACAAAGTTAAATTAGAAATTTATCCTGAAACGTAAAAACTAAAAGTAAAATCTTTATCTTATGCTGAACAAAATTTAGATTATAATTTCAACTAAGCATCGATAATAGAACAAATAAAGAATAATTTAAGTATTGATTTTTATAGGATAGTGGAAGATCCATTCTTTATCACTGACAGCACAAGTAATTTTGCAAAAATACTTAAGGATGTCTGATTTTTCAAGAAGCCTTTTCTTAATCCTTTGCTGGTTAATTTTTTCTCTTGTGAAGCTCCTCTCATATCTTAATTATCCTCATTAATTTTTTTTCTCATCCATTAACTGTCCTAGATATACCAGATCATGTGGCATCTCCCCTCTTTTACATGAATTTTGCTTCCCTCTACAACCTTGTAACTGCAGGAGTTAAATAATAACTTTTCAGAAAACAGAAGCCCCTTAGAATAAGTTTTGGTCTTATCTTTTGAGGAAATATAAATATATTGTGTTCACTGTAAGCCATTTTATACTTTTGGAACCATTATAAACATTTATAAAATCATACTATTTCCTGAAATCGCTTTAAAGTGTTTTAAAATAATGTTACAAGAAAGTCTAGGGCTAGGAATGCGTCCTGGTACATATGTTTTACAGAAGTTTACCAACAAGAATATCTTGGATAATAGCATATTGTACTTCTGTTTTTGACTATATCTACAATTTTACAGTTACAATGAAAACAAATGGAAATATCAACAACTGTCTACTTTTTTTGTGTTGTTAAATAACTTCTATCCAGACACTCACATTTGTACAAACAGCATTTAATGAAGCTATATAGAAAGTAAAACTGACTTGTAAAACAAAATAGGAATTAGCAATTCTTACTTCTTCTTTTAGTCCTCAGTGACCCGGGATCTTGAAGCAGAAGCTAAACTTGTCCACATTTTGCCTGACAAATAAACATCTACAGTTATAAGTATTTTATTATAAATGTGACAGTTTTTCAGTGAAACACATTTTTGAGCAGCTATAAGGAATAAGGAATCGTGCTAGTGCTATAGAGTTCCTTTGCATATATTATTTATATTAGAGTGAATGAATAGTTTTATGAACTTGGTTGCCTCCTTTGCATCATTTCTGTCTCAGGTCAAAGATCACTTCCTCAAAGGCCTTCTCTGACCAGCAGCTCATATTGTACTCTCACGTCGCTCTACTATATCATCCTGTCCTATTGCCTTATCACTATTTGAAATCATCTTGTTCTTTCATTTGCTTAGTTATTTCCTGCCTCTCCTCTAGGGTAAAGACTATACCCATATTGTTCAGTGCTATATCTCCAACACCTAGAGCAGTACCTACCTAGCCTATATTAAATTGTTGAACAAATTAGCAAATTATGAAGTGTCAAAGAGATAGTCAGCTAAATTAATACATAAGAAGCTAAGTGAGTCTCAAAGTTTCATTGAAATATTAATTTGCAAAAAAAAATTAACTTGCAATTATTTATAGACTGCAATGTAAGCATCAGATAGATGGTCTTTTATATAGTCTGAAGATTTCATTATTCAAATTGTTTTTTCAGTTCCTGGATAGCTAAGTTTGGAAAAAATACTATTTGTATGCAAATCCAGCATTCTCTCTATTTCTTAGAAATTTATATGCTACCCAGATATAGGGTGACTAGACAGAAAATATATGACTTGAATGAGAGTTGCTTCATTTGAGGCAATTTTTATTCTTAATCAACAGAAGTTACACACTCATTTTACTCTAGAAATGAAATTCTCTTCTTTTCAATCCTCTTATCTTTGAAAGAGCAATCCTTATGACCAAGATAAATGTACATGTCTAAGAATGTTGAAACTATTCCATAGCAAAATCAATGTTTCATTTTCAATAATTCACTTAACAGTTTCTCTTTTTAGCATGCATTGTAAATTTTAGTATATGTGATAAATTGAGTTGTTAAAAATATTTCTCTGTTTCAGAAACACTCAATAACTAAGAAACAAAGAAAAATATTGTTGTTCATATTATATAACTAGCTTTTGCATATTCTCGATCAAAGATAAAGATAGCACACATTAATGAAATCACTATACCATTCCTTAGTTTATTCATTAATTTCAGCTTCTTTTCACTAAATCCATTATTTAATGGCCAATTTTTTATTCTGTAGCCATTGGCTTATGGTTTACCATTTGTTAAAATTAGGTTAGGTTGATTCCCATTTAGAAAAGTTCCTGGGTGTCCTTCCCCTCTGGTAGATTTTCTGCCATAAGCTTCAAAAGAAAAGTCTTCTCAAGCATCATGTCTGTGGAACTAGTGATATTCTACCACACCTCTCCTCAGGCCTCTATTTAGAATTCAAGAACTATGTTGCCACTGTGTTGGCCAGGGACTTGTGTGACCATACCAAAATATCTAACTTTTGTGTCGGAGTCTTGGAAGGAGAGGAAGGGTGGGTCTAAAATAGTAATCAAAGAAATAATGGATAGAATCTCTTCAAATTTGGCAAAGCGCATAAACCTACAGATTCAAGAATCTGAGTGAACCTCAAGTAGGATAAACCTAAAGAAATCTGTACCAACACATATCAACCAGCAGGATCTAAATAACATTTATAGAATACTCTACAAACAGCGTAATATGTATTTTCAAATGTCCATATCAAGATAGACTATATCCTGGGCCATAAACTAACATTAAAAATTGTAAAAGTTTTGGAATCATATAGACCGTGTTTCTTGACCAGAATGAAATCGAACTAGAAATGAATAACAGAAAGATAACAGGAATACTTCCAAACATTTGGAAACCAAATAAGGCATTTCTAAATAATCAATGGATCAAAGACAAAGTTTTAAAAGGAAATTTTAAAATGCAGTTAACTGGGTGAAAATTGCAATATCCAAATTTGTGGACACAGCTAAAGCAGTGCTGAGAGGAAATGTATAGTACTGAATGCATACATTAGAAAAGAAAAAAATCTCAAATCAATAATCTAAGCTCTCAAGAATATAGAAGTAGAGCAAAATAAAAGAAATAAAAGAAATAAAAATTGAAAGATAGCATAAAGAAATCAGTGAAATTGAAAAAGAAAAATAATGAAAAAATAAAAGAAATAAGAGCTGGTACTTTTTAAAGATCAATAAAATTGATAAATTACCAATATTAGGAATGAAGCAGAGGACATCATTACAGACCTTGCAGACATCAAAAAATACTTTCCTCCTCAGATTGGGAACAGGCAATAATGTCTGCTTTCATCATTATTATTAAACATAATGCTGGAATTTTTAGCCAGTACGAGGCAATAAAGGGAAATAAAAGACAATTTGGAAAGGAAAAAAATTAAACTGTCCTTATTTGCAGATGAGATGATTGTCTATACAGAAAATCCCAAAGAATATACAAAAATTCTGCTAGAACTAATGAGGTCATAGGACACAAGAAAAACATACAAAAATCAACTGTATTTCTATATACTAGAAATAAACATAGACACCAAACTTTAAATTACAAACAATTTATAATTACTCAAAAAAAAAAAAAAGTTTAGGTGTAAATCTAACAGTAATGTACAGGGCTTATATGCTGAAAACTATACAAAGCTAATGAAAAAAATCAAAGAAGATCTAAGCAAATTGAAAGATATATTGTATTCATGGAATCGAAGAGTCAACATAATAAATGTGTCAGTTCTTCCTAATTTGATATATAGATTTAATACATTTACTATGAAAATCCCAGCAAAAATTGTTTGTAGATACAGGCCAATTATTCTAAAATGTATATGGAAAGGGAAAGGAACTGGACCAGCTAAAAACAATTTTGAAAAAGAAGAATAAAATGACTGGAATCAGTCTACTTGGCTTAAAGACTTATTATATAACTAATAAAGACTGGGCATGAATAGACACATAGATTAGTGGAACAGAAGAGAAAACCCAGAAATAGGCCTATATAAGTATGCTCCACTGAATTTTGACAAGAGTACAAAGGCAATTCAATGGTGGAATGATATAGCCTTTTTGACAAGCAGTTCTGGAGCATTTAGACACCCACAAGCAAAAAAATGAAACTCAACTTCAGGCCCACAGCTTATACAAAAATGAACTCAAGTGGATTACAAACTGAAATATAAAATGTAAACTAATAAAGCTTTTAGAAAAAAGCATAGCAGAAAATCTTTGGGATCTAGGGCTAGGCCAAGTGTTTTCAGACTTAACACTAAAAACATATTCCAAAAAAAAAGAAAAGAAAAGAAAAGAAAAATGGATATATTGTACTTTACCAAAATTAAAAAGTTTCACTCTGTGAAAAACCCTGATAAGAGGATGAAAAAAACAAGCTACACGCTGGAAGGAAACACTTGTGAACCACATACCTGACAAAAGTATTTAAAATATATAAAGGACAGTTAAAACTCAACTGTAAAAAAGCAAACAAGTCAAATGAAATGTGCAGAAGACATAAAGAGACATTTTACTGAAGAAGACATACAGATGGAAATAAGTACTTGAAGAAGTGTTCAACGTCATTACCAATTAGGTAAATGAAACCACAATGAGATATTACTACACACCTATGAGAACGGCTAAAATAAAAAATAGAGACAACGCCAAATGCTGTTGAGGATGCAGAGAAACTGGATCATTTATGTATTGCTGGTGGGAATGTAAAATGGTATAGCCACTCTGGGAACCTGGCAGTTTTGTAAAATGCAAAATGCAACTAGCCCACAGCTTTGCATTCTGGGGCATTTATTCCATAGAAATAAAAACATATGTTTACACATAAACCTATATGCGAATACTTATAGTAGCTTTATTCATAATAGCCCCAAACTGGAAACAATACAGATGCCCTTCCACAGGTGAATGGTTAACTAAATTGTGATACATCTATATCACATGAAATGCTACTTAGCAATGAAAAGGAATGAACTGTTGATACATGCAGCAACCTGGATGAACCTCCAGAGAATTGTTCTGAGTGATAAAAGCCAAAAGAAAGGGTTACATACTACATGGTCCTGTTTGTACAACATTCTCAAAATTATGGAAGGGGAACAGAGTGGTTGCTCGGGGTTAAGGATGGAGTGAGGGCTGGAAAGAAGTGGATATGACTATAAAAGTTTAACCTGGTGATGGTACTGTCTGTATCTTGACTGTATCAATGTCAATATCCAGGATGGTATAATTGGAGAATCTCTATAGGTCCACATAATCTTCAATAGTGTCAAAAATTTACAAGAGCCAAATGTATAACAATAGTTTAAAAATTCAATTTAATTGAATCCATGTTTCCTTCTATATACTTTTGAATAATAGTGTAGAAATAAATATAACAAATTTAGGAGGTTACAGTTAATTAGCTTTTTTTTTCTTGCCAAATACAAATTCAAACTTTGCATAATCTACAATGTCATGTTTGCTTTTAATTTTTGCACTGTGGGAGAAATCAGAGAGAAGATATTTAGCCATCCTTTAACCCCAGCTTATAAATTTGTTTAAGGATTTTTCAGTATTCAAAATATTAAATAAACTTAACTAATGCTTAAAATAGAATTCTTCAAATTAATTTTATGGTCTAGAATTAAAACCCTCTAAATCTTAGTAAAAAATCTTGGTACAGAAAAGTTCCTTAAAGATTTTTTTTACAATTACTAATTGTGGGCCCAATACCAAGGATGCCAATTGCATCTCTTAGGTCCTAATCTTATAACTCAGTAGCAGGAGTACTGAAGAATACTTTAAAAAAACAAAGTTATATTTTGATTTGGTAAAGATAATATTTACCTTTAAGCAAAGGTCTCATAACTCAATCAAATAATTGATTTTTGCTTGGAATAGAAAAATGATCTTTTCCAAGTAGAAAATCATTATAAAATTTAGTTTTCTAAAATCTGATCTCTTTATGTTAAAGTATTCTCTTAAGTTATAGAGTATAATTTACTGCTTGGCAATTTTGACTAAACACTTTTATTTCTACCATCCTGAAAAGTTTTTCTCAAAGAGCTTAGCTCATATAAAGCATCAATGGTTTTACTTCATTTTTTTTCTTTTTTTCTTTTTTTCTTTTTTTCCTTTTGGAAGTCTTTGACACCTCTTAAGTACTTGGTAGTGTCTAGAAACCAATCAAAATAAAATTGCCATTGAAGTTCGAACTTTACAATTTTATTTGCTAATTTTCTATGGAAGTGGGCCATCCTATCTTGTTTCAAGATAGTTTCCAAAGGAAACACATGTCCTTTACCAGCAGTGGCATAGCCATTTCAACCTTGGAGGAACAGACTCCTTCCCCAGGTGAGGAAAAACATTTATTCACGAAGCAGACACATCCTATCAAAATCTAACTTTAAAGAAGCCCTCCTTTGAGGTCAGGAGTCCCCAGCCCTAAGTCTGGAAGAATGATCCTTAAATGGGGATCTTAGAAGGATATTATTAAAAATGTTTGACTATGGATATAGAAGATACCTGCACATTCAAATAGATGTCAAGCCAGCATATACCACTTGTATATCAGAGCTGTATACTTGTCTAGATATTGGTCTCTGACTCAGGAATTTCTTGAATGAGCAGTTATTTCTCCCTCTTTTATTATGCACTTTAAAAAGAAAACAAATTTGACCAATTAGATATGGGTGACACAGGTCTTAGTGCAAAGATTTCAAAGCCCCTCAGCAAAGCCTTGTTACGCTGGCACTCAAAGCTTTTTTTCTGCAGCTTGACTTGGCTCATTTACATATTTCTGAGTTGTATATATTTCTTTTGGGGGAAAGAAACAAAGTTTAGTCCTGAACCAGCTTCCGGTTGAGATCCTAAAACAAGACAGAATGCATGCCCACATATGGTCTGAGCCTCCTATGAACCAGATTTTCATTTGGGCATTCACCCTCCAAATGGCAGCAGTCCATGTTACTGAAGAAAGGCAATCTTGTCTATTCTAGTTTTCTGTCTGTTGTCTCTCCATGATAGACCTCTCAGTTCATCAGTGGAAGCAAACTCACTCTTCCAGACTCAAATCTTACAGAGAGAAAGGCTCACCTAATTTCTAACCTGAACAACTTTCGAACTTAGCAAATAGCCTCCCAAATAACTACAATTATATGTGGTTTTCTGAGTTGATGTGGCAGGAATTGCCAGCTATTCATAGGTACAGTCATGTGTCGCTTAAGGACAAACAGGGATACGTACTGAGAAAGTCGTCATTAGAAGATTTTGTCATGTGCAAACATCATAGAGTGCACTAGCACAAACCTAGGTGATATAGACCACCACACACCTAGGTCATACTGTATAGTCTAGTGCTCCTAGGCTACAAACCTGTACAACATGTTACTGTACTGAATACTATAGGCAATTGTAACACAATGGTAACTATTTGTGTTTCTAACATATTGAAACATAGAAAAGGTACTGTAAAAATATGATATAAAAGATAGAAAATGGTACACCTGTATAGAGTGGGCACTTACTGTGAATGGAGCTCGCAGGACTGGAAGTTGCTCTGGGTGAGTCAGTGAGTGAATGGTGAGTGAATGTGGAGGTCTAGGACATTACTGTACACTGCTGTAGACTTTATAAACACTGTACACTAAGGCTACACTAAATGTACAACAAAAGATATTTCTCTGAAATAATAAGTTAACTTTACTGTAACGTTTTTACTTTATACATTTTTAAATTTTTGAAAACTTTGATTTCTGTAATAAGAACTTAAAACACAAACAGTGTACAGCTGTACAAAAATATTTTTCTTTATATCTTTATAAACTTTCTATTATTTTTCCCCCTTTTTAAACTCTTTTGTTATAAACTAAGACACACACACACACACACACACACACACACACACACACACACGCCTAGGCCTACACAGGGTCATCAGGAGCTTCTGTATCACTCTCTTCCCTCTCTACATCTTGTCTCACTGGAAAGTCTCCCAGGGCAGTAACATGCATGGAGCTGTCCTCTCATGATAACAATGCTTGCTTCTGGAACACCTCCAGAAGGACCTGCCTCAGGCTCTTCTTCAGAAGGTGTCACTCTTTTCAGAAATATGTCCATTGTGGTTTGCTTGGTTTTTTGTTTGTTTGTTTGTTTTACCATAGATTTGCTTGTAAGCAGGTAATGCACAATGAAAATTCCTCTTTATTGATGAAAACCTTTTGGTTTAGTAGCCTCAGTTATCAGATCGACTGCTGTGGTATCGCCGTGCTTCTGTTTAACCCTTATTTTACTTAATAATACCACATTCACATAACTTTTATTACAGCATATTGTTATAACTGTTCTATTATTGTTGTTCATCTCTTACTGTGCCTAATTTATAAATTAAATACATACATACATACTTTATACATACTTTATCATAAGTATGTATGTATAGAAAAAAACATAGTATATGTAGGCTTTGCTACTATCCGTGGTTTCAGGCATCTACTGGGGGGCCTTAGAATGTATCCTCCACTGATAAGGAGGGATTACATATAAAATATTTAACTGGTGTCTTAAAGGATTTTAAAATGTATTTTTAACTAAACTCAATTTTGTTCTTTTATATTAGAACCTATCTTTCATGTATAAAACAATTCTACTGTACCTAATTTTTAAAAAGTGCCATTACCAAAAGAAAACGGAAGTTTAGTAGCTTTCTGTAAGTGAACTTTGATAAATTTTTTAAAGTTTGCGTGTTATAGATATTGTTAGTTTTATAATCTTTACAATGTAATTTTAGATTTACTAAAATAAAGTCTTTACCTGTCTTAAAGTTTAAATACTTACCTAGAAAATTCTGTACTTGTTTCAGCTGAATCATCCTTATCCCCCAAACATGAGAACATTTTCTTCTGCTGTCTAGAGAAGTTCTCGGCCAAGAGCCACTGTTTTTATTTTTGTCTTTTCAAATCCTTTTGGATTAACTGCTTGATTTTATAATGTATTTAAGTTTTGAGATAATATTCCCATTCTATTGCTAATCTATTTTAAATTGACATTTTCAGATCAAGGAGCAATCGCCAAGGAGTCTTCTATGAGTTGCTGAGGTTAGGGAAAAAGAAGAAAAAAAATCTCAGCTCTGCCTTATAGTAAATAACCATGATACATGAAATACATAGAATATATACTAAAACGAGTTTTTAAAATAACATGTTGTCTCAGTCAGCTTGGACTGCTATAACAAAATACCACAAACTGTGGCTTTTCGACCATAGAAATTTATTTCTCATAGTCCTGGAGGTTTGAAGTCCCAGATTAGGGTGAAGGCATGGTTGGGTTTTGGGGTGGACCAGCTTCTCGGTTGCGGATGGCTGACTTCTTATTGTATGCTCACACAACTGGGAAAGGGACAAGCTAGCTCTCTAGCCTCTTCCATAAGGACACCAATTCCATTCATAAGGGCTCCACCCTCATAACATTATTATCTCCCAGAGGCCCCACTTCTTAATACTATCATTTGGATTTGGGGGAGGGATGAGGGACACAAACATTCAGTCCGTAACACATGAGAGATGGGTTCTTAAGAATAGTTAATTCCAACCAGGGAAATATCTTGAAAGATTTCGGGGAAGAGGGCGTATTTGACTTGGACACTGAAGGATAATAGTGGTAGTAAGCCTGGAGTCTCAAGATATAAAATCAGGTATATAGAAATGTAACTTTTTTATTTTCCTAAAACTGAACTTAATTTCTATCTCAAGTCTCTGTCTGCCTGATATCAGAAAATTTAATCTGGATACGTCCAGATTAACAGCTGAATGTAGAGACTTCTTATGAATTTCACTTGAAATTCAGTCAAATACAGCCTCGCCAGTCAAGGTGTAGTCAGTGAACCAGCAGCATAGATCACCTGGTTGCTTGCGATTGCTTGTTAGAAATGCAGACTCTTGGATCCCACCCCAGATCTCCTGATTCAGAATCAAGATTTTATCAGTATTCCCTGAATCAGGATCAGTGGTTTAATAAGATTCCCAAGTGATTTGTATGCACATTAAAATTTGAGAAATCCTGAAATACAGTATCTGTTTCTTCCCTCCTCTTACTTACATTGTCAAGGTCAATTGCTAAATCTGATGCAGGTTGCCAACCAATCTGCCTGCCAGATGGCTGAGCCCTCCACTGTTGCTTACGTCGGCTAAGATGAAAACTTGTCTCCATCTAATATCTGGGTTTACCTTCCCTCCTCTACTATGGATTTTGTTATGGCTGTAAGGATTTTAAGGATCTCCCACATCTCTCTCTTTTCACTAATCTCACATTTCTCTGGCTTTTTGAAGATTCCTCCATTTTCCCAGAAATTTTTTGGCTTGCTTGTTTTTTGTGGAATTCCGTTAGCCTAGGCATTCGATGTTCAGGCAGTCAGTTATCACAAGTGCAGAGCTGGCTGTCTTGTGGCTGAGGGATAATTGTAAAGGATGTGTTTGTACATTGTTGAGTTTATATTAATAAATAGTTAGTGGAAGTCAAATGTAAAAAGTGCTAAGCATGGCATCACAAATTCTTCAACAGTTTCCTTATTAATTCAGACTCCACTGATTTAGAATATATGACAGTCTAGACAAGGTCTGGGATGACAATTATTTATCTGCAGGATGCCCTAACTCATAAGTAGAGCTAAGCATGGAATCACAAATTCTTCAACAGTTTCCTTATTAATTCAGACTCCACTGATTTAGAATATATGACAGTCTAGACAAGGTCTGCGATGACAATTATTTATCTGCAGGATGCCCTAACTCATAAGTAGAGTTCTTGCTTCGAGATTATCCATCCATCCTCCTAATGAACTTATTTGTTATTGAGTGACCAGTATATGTCAGACATTGGGATAAGAATTAGTATTGAAAAGATTATAGTTCCTGTTTTCAAAGAGATTAGGAGGAAATATATATATCCTTAGTTATGCACGAGGGAGATAATGGGAGCAGACCGTAGGCACGTAGGTTACTCTGTCAGTGGTGGGGGAGAGAAGAAGCAAGCTTGTCATCCTAATAAAACTACAAAGAATGTTAGGCATATATTAATAAACAAGTTGCTTTTATACAGTTTTCAAATTCGGTTACATATATTGTACTACATTTGATAATTTTTTTTTAGTTTAAATGCATTTTAAATAACCTAAATGACATGTTTTTCTTTAAAAAAGGCCACTGCTCCAAATAAATCAAGGTTGAAATAAATAAAGAGCTCAAGACAACATCAGTCTTATTTGTCCTAGTCACAGTATGTGGATGAAAAGCAGCAGCCATTTGTGATGATAGGTGATAGATCCAAATTGCCCAATTTGTTAACATTTTCCCATTTCTAAGACATCCTTAAAGAAAATCATATGAGGTCACACCATTCTCATGGTAGTTTAACAGAGCAACCGTGCCATCTGGATTAATGTTTCACTAACAAAGAACTGGTAGTTTTGGAAATTAGCAAGGAGGTGCTTGATTGTTCTGCAGCCCATGTCATAAAAGGTTTTACTCTTTCTGGTCTCTGTTCTGCAAGTTTCCCTTTGATTGATTTCATGTAATCTTTGATGTACTTCTGTAGGCTTCTTTTGTGAAGCTGGTTTCCTGTAAATCGATGGTTCATGACAATATCAGTGATAACTGTGCTTTCCATACCTTTGCCCTCAGGGCTGTCAGCTAAGGCATTTCCATCAATGAGCAAGTTATCAGTGTTACCCTCTGTCCTACTGACTGCCTTCCCCTCCACCTCCAGGCACAGCTCTTCCTGCATCTCCCAGATCTTGTTGATGTCGGAGAACATCTCATCATGTCGGACGAGGTCCACCAGGTAGATGATCATGATGGTGGCTGGATGAAGAGGACTGTGGCGCTGGCTTAACAGAAGTCCCTGCGCTCTGAGAAAGCGGGATGCAGCCAGAGCTGCACTTGCTGGAAGGGGGAGTGGGAGGAAAAACTGATAATTCTTATCTGTTAGTGTTAAGTAATTCCTTTGTAAGTCAATGAGAACTTTATTAGTTATTGCAAACTTGGCCATTAATTTCCTAACTCTACATATATGAAAGTAATAAAACTATTTTTTAAATGATCTAATTCAAAGTTTTTCTTATTTCAGATTGGTGTTCCTAATGGGTAAGATTTTATTGTTAATGCAATAAAATGACACAGATAATAAAAAGATATAGAGAAGACAATCAGATACTACAACATGGTGACTAGATTCTTTTGCAAGAGTAAGGCTACCAGTGACATTTTTGTTGTCGAGAATAAGAATATTCATGAAAATGATATACTCAAACTAAATATAGTCTTATCACATGATCCAACAATCACATTACTAAGTATTTACCCATTTGAGTTGAAAACCTATGAGATCACAAAAACAGCTGTGCTATATACATACAATGGAATATTATTCAGCAGTAAAAGGAAATGAGCTACTGAGGCACAACAAGACATGGAAGAAATTTAAATGCATCTTAGTAACTGAAAGAAGCCAGTCTGAAAAGGCTACATATTGTATGATTCCAAACTATATGACATTCTGGAATAGGCAAAACTATAGAGACAGCAGTAACAAGGTCAGTTGTTACCAGGGGTTCGAGAAGGTGTTCAGATGAGTAGCTGGAACACAGGGGATTTTTAGGACAGTGAAACTATTCTTATGATACTGTGGTGGTACCTACAGGATATCACATTTGTCAAAACCTAGAGAACCTACCCTACGAAGAGTAAGTTGTAATGTGTGCAAATTTAAAAATCAATTTGGAAGGTCAGGGAAAAATGCAGACTCTGACAAGAGACTTCAACTGTATTACAAATATGTGAAACAACCTCACTGAATGGAGCAGGGTTAGGGGGGCAGGTGTTGACCTAAATTACATTGGAAATGAGTGGAATCTGTAAGACAAAAGGCAAAAGAAACTGCACATAGTACTGTATTCTAGTTGATAAAATTGTTTCCTTTAGGAGAATAGGAATTCTGATACTGCTGTACATGTATACTGGATTTGAACAGTTAAGTAAATTGACTACAGGTTTTTCACTGTTGAAGTAGGAATTTTATGGATCAGCAAGGGTAGGAAGCTAGAATGAACCATGTGGTAATGAGTTACAGTTGAAAACATCAGTAGGAACTCATGTTTAACTTACGGATGATTACATACAGAAATATTTACATATCTATGTATATAGACAGGTGTTTTAGTTTGCTGTGGCTGCATAACAAATAACCACAACTAGGTTGCTTAAAAGAAGTGAAATTCTGGAGACCAGAAGTCTAAAATCAGCTTTGGAGGCAAAAAGTCTAAAATTAATACGTTGGTTGGGCTGCACTCTTTCTGGATGCTCTAGGGAAGAGTCTGCTCCTTGCCTTTTCCAGCTTCTGGTGGCGTCAGGCGTTCCTTGGCTTGTGGCTGCATCACTCACGTCTCCGCCTCCGTGGTCACGTAGCCTCCTTCTCTTTGTCTCTCTCCTCTTTGTGTCTCTTTCATAAGGATACATGTGATAGTGTTCAGGGCCTACCCAGATAATCTAGGATTACCTCCTCATCTCAAGAGCTTTAACCATTTCCTCAAATAATGTACGTTCACACATTCAAGGGATTTGAAGTAGATATTTTACTTTTGAGGGGGGCATTTTCGGCCTATCACACACACATATTTCTTTTCTCAGTCACCTGAGAAGGCCTAAGAGAAACAATAGGCCATTAGTAACAAGTATACCCTTGCCCAGACCTTGGTTCCTAATACCATTATCCAGTGAAAGGAACCAGGGCTTTTTGGAGCAATGGGTGATTCCAGGACTGGGACAAGATAATATACAGATGAGCCTGGAACATCTTGTAGTACCAGAACAACAACATCTTGTTCTCAACAGCAGCAACAACAACAAAAATACATTAGTGGAAGTATTTCATCAGTGCACAGGAGTCAACTGAAAGCACTCTCAATGGGCAGATGTGGAAAAATTTGAGCAAGAATAGAAAGTAGTATTGGATTATGACCCAAAGTATAAAAAAAAATCTGAGTCCATACCAATATAAATGATTGAGTATATTAATAAATGGGGAGGACAAATTTCCTGTGATGAAAATTCTAAATAATTTATGTAAATATCCATCCTAAAGGAGACCATGACTCCTCCTTCTTAAGTGTGGGCTGTGCATAGTGACTTCCTTCTAAATAGTACAGTATGGAAAAGGGGGAAAAGAGAATACCTGAACATTGGAGAAACCTGGCAAATACTACTTCACCCAGGTAATGAAGGTCAACAACGTTACAAATCATGTTGATACATGTAATGAAAATGACATTCTACCTTTGAGGTCTTCTTCCCCCAAATTCATAACCCTAGTTATTGTGATAAAAACATCAGGCAAATTCAAACTGAGTGCTATTTTACAAAACACTTCACCAGTACTCCTCCAAACTGTCAAGGTCATCAAAAACAAGAAAAGTCTGAGAAACTGTCACAGCCAAGAAGACCTTAAAGAAGCATGACAACTGAATGTAATGTGGTATTGTGGATGAGATCTGGAACAGAAAATGGACATTAGGGAAATACTAAGGAAATCTGAATAAAGTACTGACTTTAGTTAACAGTAATGCACCAATATTGGCTCATTATTCGTGACAAATGTACCACACTAATGTAGTGCCATTAATAGGAGCAACTGTGTGCTAAGGTGGGGTTAATGTGTCGGTACTCTCTGTATTATACGCTCAATTTTTCTGTAATTTAAAACTGATAAAGTCTATTGATAAAGTAATATCTTCATTACTACAGGAAGTCCTCACTTAACGCCATATATAGGTTCTGTGACTTTAAGAAAAATGACATAAATTAAACCAATTTTACCATAGGCTAATCAATATAAACAAGAGTTAAGTTCTTATGACATCTCATCAACATTATAATGAAACAACATTAAACAAAAAGATGTTATTTGAGGACCTGCTGTATTTCGCTCTCTTCATAGTCAGTTCTTTTTGTTTGTTTGTTTGTTTTTTAGTTTAACTCCAATGGGCAATACATTGCTCCAGTTTGGAATGAGCTGCAGGTCCTGCCTCCCTCATCCATTTGTGTGGACTGTGACAAAGATTGTTGACCTTTCTGCCCTTCGGTGGCCTTGTGAGTATAATGAAAACGCACCTCAATTACTTCATGGAGATAATATAATATTGTGCCTTTCCCTTAGAATTGTTGTGAGATTTGAATGAAATAGTATCTCGGTAGTAAATTCTGTGAGGCAGAGTATCTTGTTTTTTCCTTATCAGTGTATGCTTCACCTCTGGTCTGCCTGATACAGGGCTTGCTAAACTTCTGTAGAGAGCCAGATAGAAAACATCTTAAGCTTTGTGAACTATATGGTCTCTGTTGCAACATTTCAACTCTGCTGTTGTAGCATAAAAGCTGACTTAGATAACATGTAAGTGAGTGGGTGCAGTAAAGTTCCTATTAAATGCTATTTATGCTGAAATGTAAATTTCATATATAATATTCATGTGCCATGAAATATTTTTTTTACCCCAACCATTTCAAAATGTCAAACCATTCTTTGGATCCAAAGCTCACTCCAGACTCTATGCACATATACTCCCACACATCAAAGTTAGCTAGCCAGAAAGTCGAGTTCTTTAAATTGCCAAAAAAGAAAAATAAATGAGTAGATTATGAAGAAACACAAATAGTAATGAAGATAGTATTTTTAAGATCCTATATCCAGACAAAGGGCTGAGTTTAGCCTACAGGCCATAGTTTGCTGTTTATTCCCTTTGTCTAATACAAGGTAAGTATTCACTAAATTCAAAATAATAGCTTTAGTATTATCATCTATTTCCTTTATGTCTGTAGCAGCTAGCAAGTAAATGCTTACAAGGTCATGTGATTTGGATTTATAATTTCAATTACGTATTTGCAATGACCTCCTTTAAAAACACCAAAACAATATCTTGCTGTCCACGGATGCTAAATTTTACAATGACAGACCTTTGCATCTTTAACCTTCTAAAGGTTGACAACATTGAAAAAAGTTATTTTGCCTTTTCTTTAGTTTCTTTCCTAACTATGAGGTTTTAGAAATAAGATATGAAGTAAATTATTTCATGAGTTTATTTTTTTTAATAGCTCCTTTGTGAAACTGTTTCAACTAGCTTTGTTTTAGAGGCAGTTCTCTGGAGAGTCTAGTTCAAAACCTCAGAGAGAAAACAGCTGCTGCTATGTGGAAATATTAACGTAAGTCTTCCTGACAGTGTGTTTAGCTTTTTTTCCCCAGGCTCTGTTCACAGTGGGAGCACTGTGTCGGAGGGAGCTGCTGTATGTTACCTTATTGCTATCACCCTGCATAGAAATGTTGAAGACCCATGGGTGTGGTGTTACAGAACCATAGGTAAGATCCTAAAGCCGAAAGACAGTTTTTCTGCAATTAATCTGAAGATATAGCAGTAGAAGTATTTAAATTTATTCCCAAACTCTGGTTCGAAGCCTTGTATTTGATGAAGCTTCCTAGAAAATATAAATTCTATGCAAACTGGGAGTGTTTTCAATGAGCAAAAATGCTGGGCATTTGTTGAAAAGGCTTTTTGAAAATCCACTCGATTCCTGGCTTCTGGAGTCAGGCACTGGGTATTGTCTTTTGTTGTAACCCCCACAGCACCTGGCAACCACGTTCCAAATCGTATGTGCTGCATTGTGGAAGTGAATAACAAATTCTTTTCATTTAATTTAGCCATTGGAGTGGAACCAAGAAAGAATAGAGAGGCCTGATCCAAATAACAGTTGGAAAGAAACGTTAGTTAACCTACGGCACTTCCTCCATTTTTCAGAAGGCTCGCTCCATACACTGGCATGCATACCCTATGTGATGACTTGGATGCAAAAAGTAAAAATTGCCTAAGTCTTTGTAATTTTCAGGGGAGGAGAATGTGTGTCTTTTAGAATCACATCCCATTTGAGAATAGATCCATTAAAAGACTTAAGGTAAATTTCTCCCCCCGGAAGCCTCTGACACAATGCAAGCATGAACCAAAGAACACGTCTGTAAACTATGAAGTTCTGGGTAAATGTAAGACTTAACAAAATTATTCTTACTATCAAACAAAATGATTTATTTAAAATTACTTAGTGAAGTGATTTAAAATTAACAATAAAATGGAAGGACAAAGCACTAAATTAAAAAATAACAGGTTACCTATAGAGTGGAGACAGTAGCTAGATTTCTTCAAATATAGTTTGTTCATATATTTACTTTTGGAACCATGTAAATGTCTTACATAATCATGATATAAAATTAAATGTAAAATTAAAATATAAACACATGCACTTGAAAAGAGATCTAACTGATGGCTTAATTTCAGACAGAGGCATTATCCCAAATATCTTTAAAATACAGTGATTTGATTGCATATACATAGAGGTATATACCTTAAGGCCAAAAAGAACAATAAAAATAATCCTAAACTGTTTTCAATAATCATATTGTTGGATGTTGTGGTAGACATGGAGAAGCGCTACTAAGACAATACATCAGAGAAAGGACTGTGGTCAGTAGACAGCTTTAGGGCTGATCTTAAGTTGAGAGACATCATGCCAGATGTATGCCTTTTCTGGTGCAGCCCACGTCTGGTGACCAAGTAGGACAGGAATGTAAAGGTCTGGTTAGTTTGGCCCAACATGTGGCACCTGTGATGGGCATAATTCATTATAATATTCTTTGCTGAGTTGGCCAGAGTTTTGAAGGACCCAATCACGTGCCTCACATTGATCTGGCTTCTGCCCAGTTCTGCTTCCTCCTCCTCCCTTTCTCATTTTGTATCCTAAACTCCATTTCAGTGTGAACTTCCAGAGAACTCAACCCATGATAGAGGTAGTATTGGTACTATTATTCTGAGACCTTTGTATGTGTAGTTTGAGATAAAACAAATGAGTAATCATGTCCATGTTGTTTAAATTCATAATTTTTAGAGTAGGAGAAAGAAGTTTCAGTGGAAGATCAAGGCTTGAGTAAACACTCTGTAATTTGGATTTTAGTTGCAAGTATTAGTATAAACACATGATATGTTTTATCTTTAAAATACTTATTTTTATATATCAGTCAGCTTTTGCTGCTTAACAAACCACCCTAAAGTTTAATGGCTTAAAATAACAAATATTTTTATTTCATACGAATCTGTGATTTAGCTGGATGGTTCTTCTGGTTTGAGCTAACTAGTTTGGGAATGGATTGTATAGAATAGTATAATTCACGTCTGGGGCTTCAGCTGGGAAAGCCAGGATGATGGATACTTCTCTCCACGTGGTTCTTTATCTTCAAGGAAGCTAATCCAGGCTTGTTTACAGTAGTATAATGAGTGAGCACCTGTCATACATGTGTTTTTCAATTCTCTAATTTTGTCACCTTTGCTATTGTTCATTAGCGAAGGCAAGTTGCATGCTATGCCCATATTCTAGGGTTAGATAAATAGATTTCATCTCTCGATGGGAGGAGCGTCAAAGTTACATTGCAAAGAGACATGTTACATATAGGAAGGGGAGAGATTTGTGCACATATTTGCAATTAACCATATTTTCCTAGCACTATTTAAGAGACCTGAAAACAATGATCTACTGAAAAAATTTTGAGGGCATAATCTGGTGACTGCTATCCAATTGGTCTTTGTTTCTAGATATTTTTAGCTGAGTAGGAAAGAATGCTAGGACTCCTTGGAGAAATGGCTGATTTCAGGTTTGGGACAGGAAAGTAAAAGATGGAGCTGGAATATCTTATAATACTAGACAAGAAAGCTATCAAAGACAACTACAGTTGTTTCAAAGGTTGTTTCTTGAAACCAACTTGGATAGATTTTCACTGGCCAAAGATAGAGAAATTTGAGCATTATTATGGCTAATAACTGTAAGGTATTAAAATACTTCGAATATGTTTAAAATCTGTGAGCTTATAATGACACTAAAGAAAAAATACCATTGGTTATCTCTGGAGGATCCTAGGGAATTAACTCATTATGTTAAAAAGTGTCCCAAGAAAAATGAATAGGGATATTTGTGGCTGGAAGTTGCAGATCCAGGGACTCTGCTGCTATAATGGCTGAGGGGTTCAGTATCTCTACATGCCAGAGTGGCCAGACAAGGTCAGCCAAAGGACTGTCGGCTTGCCTATGGGCCATTCCTGTCACTTTAATGCTACTTAATACACTTGCTAGGAAATACTATTTTAGAGATTGTTGAGCCCAACCCTTCAGTTTGTTTGTTTGTTTACCTCCCAACCCTTCAGTTTTCGAAAAGAGAGACTCGAAGTCTGGAGAAGTGTCATGGCTTACCAATGACATATAGAATCAGTTTCTCCTACTAATTCCCTTTAGAGATGGCTCCTCTTCATCACTATAAGCTCCTTTCACAATGCTCTCATTTCAAGGTCTCCAACTCCCTGTTTTTCTGTTTATGTCTGGAAAGCCCATTATTTCATTTCCCACTCACATTTCTTCCTCCACTCTTGGTGACTCCTATTCATCTTTCAAAGCTGAATTAGATTATTTACCTCCTTTTTTTAACCTTCTTTAGCCACTCTGGGCAATTAGGCACTTCCTCTTCTTTTACTTGTTCCCTCTTCTTTTATTATTTACTTATTTTTTAAAAATCAGCTTTAATAAGACATAATTTATGTATAGTGAAATGTACCCATTTTTAGTGTACAGCTCAATGAATTTTTACAAATGTATATACCTGTATATCCATTGCCACAATCAATATATATAGAACATTTATATCTCCCCCCAAAGTTCCTTCATGCCCTTTTCAGTTAATTTCCCCCAGCCTCTCTCCCCAGCCCTAAGCGATCACTGATCTGTTTTCTGTCACTATTGATTAGATTTGTGCTTTCCGAAATGTCATATAAGTAGAATCTAACAATATGTACTCTCTTGTCTCTGGCTTTTTTTGCTCAGGATGTTTTTGAGATTTGTCTATGTTATTCTCTGTATCAGTAGTTTGTTCCTTTTGTGGCTGAGTAATGTTCCAGTGTATAGATAGACCACAATTTGTTTAACCATTCACATGTCGATGGACATTTGTTTTTTTCCAGTTTTCTGGCTATTATGAATAAACCTGCTATGCACCTCAACGATGTTCTCCATGGACTTGTACTATAGCACTTTTTAAATTAATTGTAAGTATAGTTTATATATAGTGCAAAGAGAACTAAAGCCAGAGCTGAGCCTTAGGATCCTGATTCTAAGAGAAGGTATGTAAATTGATCAGTACAGTTCCAGCATATCTAAATATTTAATCAATAATAGCTAGTATGGAGGCTGTTCTTTTTAGTTACTTATCCTTTCTAAGTCTTTGTTTCTTCATATGTAAAAATAAAAATATCCAGGGTTTGCCCACAATGCTGACACATACTGTGAGGGTATCAAGCAGTCATGTAGGGTGTCAATAGGCGATGCTCTCCTAGTGGCTGATTAAATAATGGAGGATATAACTTGAGACTTCTTGGGAGAGATATGCTTAGCTATTTTAGGGAGAAAGAAGCTTATGGAGGGACACAAAAGACAGACTGGATTGTGCAATGTGAAATAAAGATATTCATTTGAGAGGAAGTGGAAGCTGGGGAGGAGTGGGTATAGGAACAGTAGTAAAGTTGATGAAATGTTACATAAAAAGCCCAGAGCTTTTTTATTTTTTATTTTTTTGAGTTTCAGGGACCATATCCAGCATGGGCTTAAGTGCTGAAGCAAGTGAATTATGATGATTCTCCCAAAATAACTTTGCTTTAGAGCTAAGAATATCTAGTCAGGCTCAAGGTTGCACAAGGCTTTCTCCCACAGGCCTTTGCTAATTCAATTAAACCCTTCTTGGCAATAAGGGAGTCGCCCGAAGAGTGACCGGAAGGATCGATTTTGCACATATTATGATTTGGCTTTCCAGTTGCTCCAGGCTGCACGCCCAGCTCAAATTCTACTTTTAGCTACTGTCTCCTTTCATCTTCCTGTACTTGTTAGTGATACCTGATCTGGTTACATGCTGGCGCCCTTCCAGGAGTAATCTGTTGACTAATACTCATGATTGCTACTAATTCATAGAGCAGAGGGCTGTGTACTAGGCTGCTATGTCTTCACACTGTTCTCATATACTTTTTAGTTTTAGTGTAGTGCCAATGGAATTTAAAGCACTTCTGTTAGAAAAGAGAACACTGTTTTGTTTTCCAGAATCATATATATGCTAGAACCAAAGCCAGCAATAGAAAAAAAGAATAGTAACAGGATTAAAGGCTGTCTTTCATTCTCTCACTTCCTACTACTGTGGATTTCTATTTAACTTTCAAAGCTTGCTATGCCTCCTTCTGCCCAGAGCCTGCACATGACCTTTTGAGCTCTGAACCTTCTTCCCACCCCTTCATGATAATCTCCCTTTTATGGCCTATTTCTTTTTCAATAAAGTCACAAATATATAAAAATTGTGTTTCTCACTGCCAAGGCATCTCCCACATAGGTTAAATATTTCATAGCTATAAGTTCCTTTGGAGAATTATAATTTACCTCAGATGAGTGACTCCTAGGCTGAGGGTTTCAGGTAATTTGATGTACCTGATGTTTCAAATATTTTGATAGATATTCTGATAGATATTTTGGCAAACAGTTATTTAAAAATTTCTTTACTTCACATCAGCCATTAATGTTAGCTAACATGGCTCAGGAAATGAATAGAAACACCTTATAATGTTTGTGATTCTGCACAAAATGGTAATCTTACATGATTTTGTGAAAAACTGAATGAAGGAGCTACTCTCTCATGGCAGGCAGAACTGGTTGGTCATTCAGGTCCTCAGTATAAAACCAGACCATGTGAATAATAAACAGTAAAAAGGGACTAACCCAATTATTGGTTCAGGTCCAATTCTTCCATGCTGTGCAAACACTGAATTTATTAAAATTGTCCATCTCATTTCTAGGAATAAATAGTAACATGATTCAGGGAAGAAAGGGCCTGTCAGGTATGAAATCACCACCAGCCCAAAGAGATGACTGCAATATATCAGAATCACTATCAATAAATAGTGGGATTTCCAGAATTTGGTTGCCCTCTGAACAAAGCCAGTAAGGATTAACACATTACAAATAGATTTGCCTTTTCCAGAAACCATCCAAGAGATGGTTCATAGATATGTGATTGTTAGAGATTCAGGAAATCTTTAAATTTTATAACAGTGATCTAGATATATCATCAAGATAGGAACATCAGCAGAGAAAACTATAGCCTGATAACCTAAATGTGTGAGCAAATGAAGAAGAAATAGCAGGGCGTGTTCTGCGTGCACCACACACAAAAACATAGCAGTATTCTGTTGGAGTCAGCAGCACAGGTTTAGAATTGATTGTTAAATAATCAGGGAGTTTGCAAGCCATTGTTAAATTCTGTTGGTAGCTTGAAATAAGCCATGGTAGAAGTCTTTATACCATGGCAAATGGCAATTGCTGTAGACCAGGGCTTTTAGTTTGTTTATTTTTTTTTCTGTTTTCAGAGAGCTGGTTTACCAGTTCACCACCATCTAGTGCTTTTGAAGGCAGAGAGAGTCTATTTGTCAGGAAATGTATATTCCTATCTCTCAAAAAGGTATGTTATTGCAGAATGGGAAAAACTCACCAGGTATTTCCCACAACCTGGATTTAGTGTTCCTCCAATTCTCCTTGTTTCAGGTGTATGCCCACTAAACAATCTGCTGCTTATTCTTCTGGTACCAGTAGGTGAATTGGTATTAAATAGTATTCCTTGAAGTCCTGAGAAGTCTAAGGAGCCACATTAGGGGACATCTGGAGGAGAAGGATCACATGAGGCTGAGTAGGTCTTTCCTCTATCTGCAACCAGAGCTGCTTCATTTTCTCTATTTTACATATCGGTAGTTCACAAAAATACAAAACAAAACAATTGCTTGGAGAAAGCATATTGCTGCTGAAAACACTTGAAAATAGTAGGCCAGAGCTGTTTGCTTACCAGAAGAGCGCATCCCTTGTTGTCAACAAATTATTATTCTGGGTATAATTCAGTTACTTGTTAATTTAATTTATCTCAATTAATTTCCTATCAGCTGATAGAGTTGGGATGTACCAACTGCAAATTCAAATTTCTTGATCAACCACACTGAAGACCAGTCCTGTTGGTGAGGAACTGCCCTCCTGAGATTTTGATCAGGGTGGTCAGCGGGCCATAACCACCCCCACCACTCCAGAGCTCTTTCTTTTACAGGAAACAACTGAGTAACTTTCTCTTTGATACTGGAAACTGGAAATGATACAGTCAGGTGAGCTTGGCTTCAGTCATGGGAAAGTTTTGTCTTTTCAAATGGCTCCTCTTCTAATTACAAAAGTGAGCCCGATGTCCCTAATAAAAATTTAGAAAGTTACAAAAGCAAAAAGAAGAAAATGAAAATCACTTTATCCACCATCCAAAGACAGATACTCTTACTTTTAGTGTGTATTCTAGCTCTTTATACAAACACACATATTCACCCATATACATATAATTTTTTTAAAGAGGCATTTTAAAACTTGAGTTCACAACGTAATGCCACTTACTTTGTTCTCATCGCAGTTTCCTCTGTTATACATGAGTGCAGGCTGATCTATACAAGAAAGGTCTCTTCTCCATATAAAATTCAATATACAAGCTAATATAAAAGCTTCAACTTAAAAAAGTCAAGTAGTCATTCTAGTAGGTACAATCTAAAAGCATAATATGGTATTCAATAAACATTAGTTTCCCTCCTTCCACAGTTTATCACTTCTCCCCAGAGGCAACCATTGTTATCAGTTTATTTACTTTTCAGAGATACTCTGAGCACATACAAGCATATTTGTAAAGTATAACAGCTAATTTAAAGAAAAAATTTCTGGTTTATATATGGAAGTAGAGCTCAATCCATTAGAATCTTTTAAAGAAGGGTCTGTTGTTGTTTTGTTTTTATGTTTTATTTTCCCTAATGGCTAGAGAAAGTGCCTCATCTATGGTCATTACTATTGTCATAATCATCAGCAAACACGAATGAAGCCCCTGTTGTATGCAGGTTTCTGTAAGGGTACCTTGACTTAGAGAATGAGTTATCCTGACCTTAGGGGTGGGAGTTGGGGGTTGGTAAAGATGATAATTGCATAACAGTGAGACTTTCTCCAATTCAGAAGTAAAGAACCTACCTATATTTTCTATCTACAAAGTTAAAAAGAAAAAAATCCCAGCATAATCACATTTCAAACTGAGTACGTAATGTGTCTCTAGGAAGTCAGTGTACATATGATAGTTCTCATTTATGTATAGCCAACATGGAGGTTGTATTAGTTTTCTATTGCTGCTGTAATAAATTACTACAACCTTAATGGCTTAAAATAAGCCACTTCTTATAGTATGGTTCTGTAGATTAGAAGTCCGACATAGGTTTTACTGGGCTAAAATTAAGATTTTGACAGGGCTGCATTCCTTTCTGGAGGTTTTAGAGGAAAATCCATTTTCTTGCCTTGTTCAGCTTCTAGAAACCCCCTCTCACCCTGCTCCATGCCATCCCAGCATTGCTTGGCTCATGATCTCTTTTCTCCTTCTTCAAAGCCAGCAGCTGTGGCCTCTTTCTGATTCATATTCTGTAGTCACATCTTTCTCTGACCACAGCCAGGAAAGGCTCTCTGTTTTTAAGGTTTAATGTATTTAGATTGGATCCAGATAATTCGGAATAATCCAGAAAATTCAAGATAATCGTCCTATCTCAAGGCCCTTAATTTAATCAAATCTGCAAAGTCTCTTTGCCATGTAAAGTAATATATTCACAGGTTCTGGATTACAATGTGGACATCTTTGGAGGATTATTATTCTGCCTACCACTGAAGTCAAGAGAAATAAATTCCCCAAAGAAAGACATAGTCCTTCTAAAGTGGACAGTTACAGCATTACAGCCCTACACAGGGGTGACCCTAAAGGACAATAGTGGAAAAAAAATCTTTCCAATGGGCAGAAATTTGAGCAATAGATTTGGCTGTCCATGTCTGGAATGAGAGATGGCCAGAAATGTAGATCTATACTGCTTCATGGACAGTTATTAATTGTTAGACAGGTGGGTTAGGGGCTTGAAAGAAATAGGATTGCAAGATTGATGAAAGGAAGTTTGGGGGTAGAGGTATGTAGATGGACTGCTCTGAATGGGCATGAATAGTGCAGAGATTTATGTTCCACATGGAAGCCTGCCCAAAGGCATCTTCTACTGCAGAGATGGCTCTTTTTTACCAAGTAAACAAAATGATGCTCTCTGACATATCAGTTATTTTCTCCAGCCACTCCAGTGTTTGCTCAATGGACCCTGGAACAAAGTGGCTGTGGTGGCTGGGATGGAGGTTATACATGGGCTCAGCAATGTGGAGTTACCCTTGCTACAGCTGACCTGGCTAATGCTACTGCTGAGTGCCTAATCTGCCAACAGCAAAGACCAACACTAAGCCCCCTTAGGTGGCTTCTCCAACAACACATGGTTTCAGAGCACACAGTGACCACCAGCATCCAGTGGCTAGTCGCTGGCACCCTTCAGGCAGTTTCATAGTGAAGTGTCTCTGATGAGACACCTCCCCATGAATAGCTTTCCTTAGCACCCTAGATGATGGATTTCCAGTAAGTTCCAGGGGACAGATTTATAGCAAGTTCTGCCAGCATAGCACCCCACCGAGACTTTTCTGTCATCCAGTGAGTCACTGCTGTGCTCTCTCCAAGATCTGGATTTTGTACTTGGGGACTGATACAGATAGAAAATAAATATACGCTTTTATTAATTTGATTGATTATTGTCCTGAAATTTCCATCTCATTGTGGTCAGAGGAATCAAAATCTGGTCTAGTTCTAAGAAGATGAAGGTATTCGCAAATTTCACCTATCCTAAAACAGAAATAATGTTTAAGAATTCATTAAAACCTGAAGCTGTACACACTAAGATAATTCTGCATGACTTTTATTTGCAATTTAAAAAATCCAAATTCTTCGCGGTTGCATAAATTCATGTTTTATAAGGTATTGTCCACAAGGTTGATTGTGACAGAAGAGATCAATGTATGAAAGAGACTTTCCAGTGCTCACCTTTGGTTTCAGGATAATGCGGTCTGCAGCTGCTTTAAAGCCTGAGAAACAATAATTAACCTTTGTAAGTGTCTTATGATTTACAACCCGCTTTTTCATATACTGTAACTTTAAATCTATTCAACAACCTTCTAAGTTCGTTACAATTTAAATAATATAACTTTTTTCTTATTAAAATATATTTTTATTGTAGAAAATTTAACAAACATTGAGAAATAAAAAGAATAATTTTTTTTTTAATGCTTACAGCACCTGGTCTTCCTAGGTGATCTCCCATCCAAGTACTAACCAGGCCTGACCCTGATTAGCTTCTGAGAGCAGACGAGACAAAAAGGATAAATTTTAAATAACCTATAATCCCACTATCAAGTGATAGTTGTTAAAACTTTAATGTATATTTTTCCAGTCTTATTTTTATACATATAAATACATATTTTTGTAAATATGCAATTATGTTGCACATAATCTGTTAATTTACATAACAATATATCATGACTATGTTTTTATGTCATTAAGTCTATTAGTCTTAAACCATGATCTTAATCCTATAGAATTAGGACCTCTTTAAATCTAATGAAAGCTATATTCTCCAAGTGCCAGAAGAAGCAGCTATGCAAATACACAATTGAAATTTATCAGTGAATGAGCAGAGGAAGATCTAGGATTTGTGGGTTGTGATACTTATATAATTTTGGAGACTTTCATTTTTTGGTTTTCAATTTTATTTTATTTTTTATGTTGCAGGTTTACCTTTAAAACATTCAAACAATGCAAAAAGTATTGAGTGGCAGCACCTACCCCAACCTGGCCCAAGTAATTCTAGTAAACAGAATGGTATTTTTCCCTTACAGAACTCTGTTCTGTTATGAAACTCAAAATGCACAATATTTTCTATAGTATTGATTAAAAAAACACAATGGGATCATACAACCATATAGTTCAATGACTTGTTTTTCTCACTTAATAATACTTTATTAGACATTGAAGACTATTTCTTAAATATGAGAAAGTGAATTTAATTTTGACTCTCCATTTCTATCTTTCAATCTAAATGAATGGTTAGCTGATATAAAAAATTATTTCTTTAATGTTTTCAAATCAGTTAATTATTAACTAAGTAGTCTTTTGGAAAATGCTGAATAGTTTTATTAAATAAGAAATAGAGTACTTTTAGTGTTTGTGATTTTTGTTAAAAATTAATTATTTTATTTTGGTTATTAAGAAAAAACAAAACACTTGCTTAGACTGCAAGATTGAGAAAATGGCTTGAAAATAGTGGGAAATTTCCTTTTTCTCACATCGTGGAGAGGCCCTCTAAAAGAAAAATAATATAAATATATAAATTATGTGTAAATTATTTATGTGAATATTTATTTTGAATGAGAAATCACAATATCTTGCTAGAGACTTAGAGATTCAAATCCTTTTTAAATGAGATCTGTTCAAGAAATTCACCAGAAATTCTTATGTAGAAATGCTTCCTGATTGCAACCTGACTTCCCCTTTGCATCTGAAGAATTCTTTTAACTCTCAGCAGTTCAGCACTCACAGGGGCCTGTATAAATAAGGGGTTAAGGCCCTGTTAGCTCCTGACTTCATTAGCCTGAAGGTAAATTCACATCCGTCCATGAATTAAACCCACTAGACCCCAGGTTAAGAACTCCTGCTTTACTATGTCATTTTTTAATGGCTGCCTAGTGATTTGTTGTACGGATGTACTATAATGCGTTTAATCAGATGCCTTCTGTTGAAAGTCAAAGATAGTTTATAATACCACTCTGGGTAAACATCGTTATAGCTAAATCTCTGCATCTTTTCCTCGTTATTTCCTTAGGATAAATTCCTGTAAGTGGATCAAAGAATATTCCAAATTTTAAAACTTTAGATTTGGCAGGAATATTTAAGTTCTATTTCATAAAGAAAGAAAGTGAGGGTATAGTGGTTTACAGATATGGATCTTTAAACTCTACTTTTCTGATTCTGAATTATGTATCATTCACAGTCTACCACATGACTACTGGAAATCACTTGCCACTGGAAAAGGTTTTGCCCCCAGAATGACTCCATTGTGTGAAATATTGGGGTTGCTTCCCTCCATTTCCCAACCTTGCCACATTCATTTAGGTTCAGCTCACATTCTTACTGCTTTTCTGCCACACGGTCTATTTATGGTAAACCTTTTAGTCTGACAGAAGGACAGCCGTTAGGTATTTTGTTGAGCTATGTATAATTTGCTTAACTCCTCAGATTTCAGGATTATGTCTGACACATAAGAGGTGTTCTATAAATTGGTGATTTGTTGAACGATGTTGAATAGTTACAAGAATCCTACAACTCCAGAGGACTAGCTAAGTTTCAGAAACTCGATGATCAAGCTTGTGTTCCTAACGTTTATGGTTCCAGATGGAAATGGCTGTAGAGTTTTGAAAGGTCCATGGCTGTTCTAAATCTGATTGCTACAGAGTTTTGTTATAAAGTTTGTTGGATTTTGTAAATTCCTTATTAAAAGTGCAGAGGTAAAGAAATCAGCAAAGAGGAGAAAGAGATGGCTGGGACCCAATGCTCACCTTTCTCTTCCCTAACTAGTCCAAAGTTAAAATAATCAAACATTTATTGAAAAGCTACAAGGTAATGGCTAGACCGATCTGAGGAATCCTAGTGAAATTAATATATGATAAGATTAGACTTTGATCTACATCACACAATTATTTGTTTAGTTTTATATATCATAATAAGGTGTGTTGAGGAAGCAGTTTAAAATAGTGGAAAAGAGTGACCAACGGGAATTGGCTCTACTTTTTACCTAGTTGTGTAAGTTGATATACTGGGTCTGTGTTCTGGCTCTCAAACCACACGGACAATGCTTTGCTAAAGTGGAATTCAAAAGCTACAAACACAGGCATTCTCATTTATATCTATATCTTTCTATATTGCCTATTGCTACATTTAGGAGAATACTCTTTGAATAAAGTTTCATGTATATTATATATATTTAATTTCTGCAAAATGTTAAGTATTCTTAATTAGATGTTCTCAGATAATGCGTTTCAGACCCGTGGTTTGGGGTGGTAGTTGTTTTAAAATTATTTAAAATACCATAACCTATTTTTTGGTCCTCACTATAGGAGAAACTATGACATTTATAAAATGGTAGTCTCTTGTTTATCCACATATAAGACATCTGCCAAGGGCAAAAAAAAAAAAAGAAGCTCCAGTGGTGCACCTTGGATTACTGTTTTAAAAAATTAATTAATGAAATTTTGTATGGTGACATTGGTTAACGAAATCCTATATACTTTAACAGTAAGGTGTATATATGTGTGTGTGTGTGTGTGTGTGTGTATGTATGTGTGTGTGTATATATATATATATACATATATTTACACCATGTTTACCTCCCATAGATTTCTTTCTGTCACCATATATTTGACCCCCTTTACCCCGTCTACCTCCCCGCTTCCCTCTGGATTACTTTTTGAACCTCCTTCACAGCTGCTTAATCTCCTTGAAACATGACGATAAGAAAACAAAACAAGAACCTCACAGCTCTCTATTTTCTTAGCTAGTTGTAATAATTTTACATTCCTTACTAGTTACTGTAAACAGCAGCAAAAATTCCTGCTCTTGAATAAAAGTAGGGGTGTACTTATTACACTATATTACAGTACGTTTACGGGCAGTCAAAACAGAAGGGTGTGTATTAGTATTTAATCTATCTGAAACATTACTTTGCCTCAGATAAAACATTGTCTTTGCTTTCAGTGGCCAATTTAGCATTGCCATTTTCGTGACCTTATGTAGACACAATACAAAAATGCAAAAATAAATCAGCATGCTATTTTGTTCGCTCCTGCACTAGGCATGTAATTTACTGAGGTTTGACCACAAGGTGCAATTTCGTTGGGCTCTAAGAGCCCAACTAGGGAAACTGCCTATCTAACAGCTTATGGATTCTCCTTGAGGTCAGGAAAGGGCTAGCGTTACCGTGGTCCCCAGGGACTAATGCTAGCCGGTACCATGTGGGGAGAGTTAAGAACCGCTTGTCCAATGCCATTAAAAGCCTCCCGAGAGGGTGGGAGATTGACGGTAGCGAGGGTGGACGCCCGCTTAGCTCCGAGAAAAGGCAGGGGCTGTAATTGGTAGCTTACGGGTGATTTGAGGAACGTGGGGCTCCTCCTGGAACCCGGTTCGGTTCGTTTGGGTAGCGGCTGCGGGGGATCAGGGCCCGGGGCGCGCACAGCGCCCACTTGGAATATCTGGGCGAGCCTCCCTGCCTCGCCCTCTAGGGCCGGCGCCCGCGCTCTCTCCTTGCCCACGCGCGCGCCCCGCGCTCTCCCCGGTGCGCGCCCACCCCGCACGCGCGCACGCGCGCACGCGTGCTCCCTCCACCCCTGCCCCGCCTCC
>NW_006438906.1:3398501-3406548 GCF_000325575.1 Pteropus alecto
CCGCCGCCGCCGCCGCCACCTCTGCCTCGCCTGCCACCGGGGTTTGTATGAAAACACCCGGCGGCGGGCGGCGAGAGATCCGCCGTACGCCCAGAGAGCAGCCGCTGGCCCTGCGGGCGCCGAGCCGGGTGATGCGGCTCTGCGCAGTCCTTGCCTGCGCCCTCTCCTGAGCCGGTGAGCGCCCCGCCGCCGTCCGCACGTCCGGGCTGGCCGACCCTCGGCCGTGGACTTCCCGCGGCTTTCCCGCCCACCCGGTGCCCCTCTGGTTTCCCGGGGCTGCGGCGTCCCGGGGGCAGGACAGGGTGGGAAAGAGCAACCCCAGGCCCGCCGCGGTCTGCGCCTTGGGACCCTCCGTTCTTCACCTGACAGGTTGTGTAACGCGTGTCTTTGCGGGGTGGACTGGATCTTAAATCTCTTGATGGGCTGGGGCTTTTGCTAGTGTCTGGAAAACGCTCCATCCCGTTCCTACCTACGAACACTCTGCATCCCCCCCTCCCCGCCATCGCCACGGAGGATCCTCGGCGCGGTCTCCTAGCAGAGGCGGCCCCGCTGCCCTGCCCTTTCTCTCGGGCCCCGAGCGCGCGTCGCCGCGGTGCAGCGCGGAGCAGAGCCAAGGGGGGGCGGCGGGCCAGGGGCGCGCGCCTCGCTTCTCCACCCATCCCAGTACCCACCCCAGCACCCACCCCCTAGGTGTGCCGAACTTCTACGTGGGGTGGGTGTGGTGTAACATCAGCAATGGCTAGGTTTGCTTTCTCTCAGTGAGTGCTTTGGCCTGAAGTGTATTCTCTGTTTACAACTTGTCGCCTTGTGGGTTTGATTTGAACTTGAATCAGATCGTCCTAGATGACAGTGCAGAGTTTCTCTACAGTCTTCCTTCCTGAGTTGCGGGTTCTTAACTGTAAGCGTGCAACTCAAGCAGTTCTGCAACCCTTACTCAAAGGCTTGCTTGTCTCCCTCCTTACCCCGCCCATCCCCGCCCCGCCTTGTGTCGTTTAAACCTATTAGTACCAGTGTAGTTTGTTTCCTTTCCTGGGCATTACTCGTATAGAATGGGGTTTTAATACATCTTAGTATAATTGAGGTAAATGTAGAGAACTTCAAGCCCATTTCTTGTTTTTATATAGCTTGCTCAAGTGCCTTAAGGTCTAGCACTGCTGTTGACCTAATACGTTTTGGCACTTACCGAAAATTTTCTTTGGCATTATTAATTCTGTGTGAGTGTTTTTTTCGTTTGGGATTCAAAATTGTAGCGATGTTTGTAATGCATGGCAATTTGTAGTTATAAAGGACTTTAACAATCTTTTGATCACTCATTTTCACTTATGTTTTACCTGTGTTGTAATCTTAATGTAAATCAAGTTATCACTTTCTCAAATCTCTGAATTCCTCTTCTAAATTGTCTTTTTTCCTGAGAAGGCCAGAAAGTTATTTTTATAATCGTATTGTGGAATGTTTTCAGTTCAGTAGACCAAAAAAGTAGTCGTTTATTTAAGGCACTTTAAATGGTACATATTTTAAAACGTGTGCCAAACTTCAAACCGAACTCTGGAATCGCTGTAAGCATGTCCTGTGTAATTACTGAGATAGTTATTGGTTTCTTAACCACTCCTTATTTCTCATCCTTAAGCAGAGTTGTAATGTGACTTATTCAGTTTCATATTCCATTTTTCTTGAGTTAAGTTCTATAGTGAAGTTTTAAGTTCATTTTTAATGACCTCAGAACTCTGCCTTGAATTGCTTCCACACACATTTAGAACTGCGGTCTCACTCAGAACTCTGAAATGAATGGGGTAGACTTAGAGTTAACCTTGTAGTTAGCCAACACTACAGAACATTTAAGTATATTAATGTAATTTAAGGGAAGCAATTTTTATAAAGCTTTTTCCAATTGACTTGAGGCGTTATTTTCCTTAGAACAGTCTAGCTAGGATATAATGGTTTTATCTCCAATAGCAGAGGGAAAAGAGGTCCAAGAGTTGTGAAATTATCTAATTTGTATTCTACAATTATTTATTTGACATATTTTTTATGTTAAAAAAATATCTCCACAGTGTTCACCTTCCAACATTTACTCTTCTTGCTTGAAACCCCTCAGTATCTAGAAGTTGAACAGTGCGTCACTAGTAAAGGATGAACCTGTCAGAATGCTCTCTGCAAGTTGGGAACTTCCCTTAGGCAGTGGGTCTTGGTGTAAACAGAAATTGTTTAGAGCTGGCACTGAATTTAAACTTTATATATTATTGTTGGTTACATTATCTGTATCCTGTAATGTAGTGGCTAAGGGGTTGGGCCTCAGAGCAAGACTGGCTAGGTTTGGATCCTGGCTTTGCTTGTTTGCAAAGAATCAAGATATTTATCTTATTTGTACTTCAATTTTCTCAACTCCAAAAATGGGATAATGGTGGTTATACCTTTCAGATGATATTGAATGTTAAATGAGCTAATACTCATAAAGTACTTAGCCTGGCACATAGTTAAGTGCTCAGTAAATATTACTGCTACTGCTTTTCTTCAGTTTTTCAAGGGATTTAGTAAGCTGAAGAAGGACTTTGGTTTGATGGAGCATTATTAGCGCAGATCAATTCCTCTAAGACCCATTCGCTCCTTTGAGACTCAGTGAGAGCTTAGTCTTACTGTCCTGCTTTGGAAACATATAATCTAGTTTTAAATAGAACAGCTGGACTCTGAGCGAGGTGTCCTGAGATGCTGCTGGAGAGAAGCTGAAGTATCCCTGTATGTCCCTTCTGACAGAACCTTGGATTGTCTCCCTCGTGGTAGTGGCTGCTATTTTAATCACCTGTTTTTGAGTATATGATTGCATTTCTTTGACTGTCATGTGATGCTATAAAAAATATTATCTATCAAACTATTGATGGGTATATATGTGTTTAGTTGATCAAGATATTGCATATTTCCAGGATATACAAAACTACTTTCATCTGAGCATTCTTTTTTTTTTGTTTTCCTCATTATTGATATTACATAGAATGAGGTTAGTTTTGATTTGACATTGTCTTCCTTTTCAGCTTTCATGTAATTTTCCTAGGAAAGTTTTTTTTTAATTTAATGGTTTTATGTATTTCTTGCTCTTGGTTTGTAGGAACCTAATATTAATATTCTGTTCTTTAAGTTAGATGTTTTGAAACTTTTAGTCTCAGGACCCTTTTATACTCTTAAAAAGTTATTGAGGACCCCAAAGAGCTTTTGAGTCTTTTCTTTTTCCTTAGTTAATCTGCTAAAGGATTGTCAATTTTGTTAATGTTTTCAGAGAACCAACTTTTGGTTTCATTGCTTTACTCTATTATTTTTCTATCCTCTATTTCATTTATCTCTGCCATAACTTTTATTTTCTTCTGCTAGCTGTGTTTAGTTTTCTTTTTTCGAGTCCCTTAAGGTGTAAAGTTAGTCGTTGACTTGAGATCTTTTTTTTAATGTAAGTGTTTATAGCTGTAAATTTCCCTAGTCTCACTTTCTCTGCATCCTATAGATTTTGTTATGTTGTGTTTTTGTTTTCATTTGTCTCTTAAGTATTTCTAATGTCGCTTGTGATTTCTACTTTGTCTCATTGGTTGCTTAAGAGTGTGTTATTTAATTTCCACAAGTATGTAAAATTTCCAGTTTTCCTTCTGTTATCGATTTCTAACTTTATCTTGTGGTTGGAGAAGGTACTTTGTATAATATCTTTTTAAGTCTATTGAAACTTAAAGTTGTAGCCTGACATATGGTGTATCCTGGACAATGTCCCATGTGCTCTTGAGAAGAATGTGTATTCTGTTGTTAGGTAGAGTGTTTTATGTATGTATGTCTGTTATCTCTAGTTGGTTTATTGTGTTGTTTGAGTCCTCAATTTCTTCTTTCTGCTTGTTCTATCTATTATTGAGAATGGGATATTGAAGCCTCCAACTATTATTGTAGAATTGTCTATTTCTCCCTTTAATTCTGTCAATTTTTGCATCATATATTTTGATGGTCTGTTATTAGGTGTGTGAATATTTATACTTGTTAAATCTCCTTGCTCTCTTGAACTTTTTATTAATACATAGTGTCTGTCTTTGTTCCTTGTAACATTTTTTTGATCTAAAGTCTATTTTGTCTTTAGTATAATCACCCCTGCTTTCATTAGGTTACTGTTTGCATGGAATATCTTTTTCCATCCTTTCACTTTCAATCTATTTGTGCCTTTGTATCTAAAGTGAGTCTTTTAGAGAGCATATAGTTGGGTCATGTTTTTTTTTTTTCTTTTTTTCTTGATCCATTCATTATGCTAATCTCTGACATCAGATTGGAGAGTTTAATCTATTTACATTTAAAGTAATTACTGATAAGGAGGGACTTCTGTTGTTTTGCTGTTTGTTTTTTTATATGTCTTGTAGCTTTCCAGTCCCTCGTACCTTGAATATTTTGATTCTTATTGTGATATTAGTGAGAGCTGACTTTGGCAATGGTACTTTCCTTAAAACAAACAAACAAAACTTAAACCATTTTAAGGAGTCAGTCATAGGTTAGAGGCAGGGGAAAGGTGTACTTCAAGGTAAGAATATTAATCTCATCTATCACCTATATAGCATTTCAGTCTAAAAATAGTCATTCAGAATCTTGGCATTTAAGTCTAAAAATAGTCATTCGAATCTGAGTTGGGGGAGAGTTATTTTAAATAAACTAATTAAATTGAAGTGTAGTGGGATTCTGCTCCCCCAACAATATGATCTTATTATTTTTAGCATAATTATAGCATCACATAGCAGAACAAATTAGACCTTTTGTAAGAGCTAGAACATCTTTTGTGAAGTAGTGTGCGAGCCATCCAAACTTGTGTTTTTAATGAAGATGCATGATGAATATATAGGTTTACTCTTACCCACATTTTTTAATAAAATTAGTGACAGTAATATATATGAAATAAATTTACCTGTTTTCTGATTGTGCTAAAACATTCATAAATTAATCAGTGAATATCATTGAGTAAGGTAACTAGATGAAAATATCTACCTTAACATAGTTATTTAGAGTAGATTAATTAACACAGACCGTGTTTAGTGTATATATTTCTCTCTTAATTTAAATGGTTATAATCTCTATCTACTTATTGCTGGGAATGTTACTCTTTTATTTACATAAATGTTATTTTTTACTCCCCTCAGAGTTTCTCACTTTTTTCTTTAATGATGTTGCCAAGGATATGAGCATTATCTTTGGAATTTTTATTTTTAAAAATTTTTCATCACATTGACATAGCTGGTGTGAGGGGATAGTAGCTCCCTTATGTTCTTGAAAAGTGATTTCTTCCTTTCAGATGGTGAAACAATTAGAGAAACCCAACAAAAGATGATACATTTTCAGTGTAGTTGTTTTCCCATCTCCCAAGGGTTCAACATCCGCAACCAGAACAATATCTAGTATGTGTGTGTGTATGTATGTATGCATGCATGTATGTATCCATCCTCTCTTTAATTCCCCCCTCCCCTACTTCCACCCCTGACCTATGGATGTTGCTGTTTTTCCCCTTAAGAACCCATCTCTGAAGGCGGGGCACCCCCCTATCCCCCCCCGCCAAGCGCTGGGCACCCGGGGCCAGGCGCACCCGGGATGCAAACCTAGGGCCTTCTGCATGCAGAGCAGACGTGCTAACTGCTACACTATGGAGCCACTCACAATATCTAGTATTTAATAGCAAAGGTTATCATTCTTGATTAGAGCAATGTTTCTCAAATGTTTTTAAACAGTGGAAGCTTTTTGTCTAATGCTATCTTGTAGGGTAGTGCTCCCCAACCTTTTTGGCACCAGGGACCTGTGCTCCTATGAGAATCTAATGCTTGATGATCTGAAGTGGAGCTGAGGTGGTGATGCTAGGGCTGGGGAGCAGCTGCAAATACAGATGAAGCTTCACTCTCTCTAGCTTGCCTGCCTGTGCACCTCCTGCTGTGCGACCCAGTTCCTAACAGGCCATTGACTGGTGCTGGTCCAGGTTTGGGGACCCCGGTTGTAGGGAGACCCATTTATAAACAGATGAGAGTAATATAACGAAGTTGTTCTGGTCGAATGGGAACTGGACCAAGTTGCTTAAGCACGGCAAGTCAAAAGAGAATTGTATTTCCTTAGATTGTATGTAAAAGATCTAGATGGGACTTAGGAGTGTGAACAGTGTGATTCTTTGAATTTTTTTTCCCTTTTATTAGCAGTTTGACTTGAAATAAATTTAAAACCATGTGTATTTGAAGAATTTATATATTTAGAATATACAACTTTAGCTTTGGGCTGTGTGTCAGAATTTCTTCTATAGCTTGTTTTGTGGAATGAGAATTAGGACAGTTTACAACGTGTATGAACTTCTGATGCTTTGTGTGTATGCGCACTTTTTGACTTGACTAATGGGCTTGATTTCAGATTTAAGCTAGTGAGAACTGAGGGTTTCAGTTTTTAGATTCCCTGGGTTTTGGAACTAATTCTAGATGAGGAAAATCTTAAAAATTCAGATGCTCTAAAATTTTATACGTTTCTTGAGCTAGAGTATACAAAATTGCTCGCTTTTCCTTGTGTGTGGGCTAGCTTGAGGAAGTTCATTTTGTATGATTTTCTGCTAAGGGAAAGTCCCACATTTAATTTTAGTACAAGCCATCTTTAAATTTTAGTACAAGCCATCTTTAAAAGTCAACTCTTATAGAACTGCCCCCACCCCCGCCCCAACTTAAGAGAATGCATGTTGTGGATTTTTAGGTGACAGCATAGATTTTTAGTAAAGCTTTTTTCCTTTGTTTTTAACCTTTGTTGGATAAATAACTCAGAATATATCTCCTAAAGACCTAGGTGGGTCAGAAATTTTGCTTCTGTGTAAAATGACGTAGTATTCTACCATGGGAAGTAAGCATTGAGGTACAGAAGACATAGTCCCTAACCCTAATTTAGAAATGGTTGAATTATGAAAGTTCCTGCAGAGACTAAGCTTGTTTTCTTTTAAAACAGCTTTGTTGAGATATAATTCACATACCATACAATTCCCTCATTTAAAATATGCAGTTCAGTGGCACTTAGTATATTCACAGAGTTGTGCAACCATCACCACAATTTTAGAACATTTTTACTTCAAAAAGAAACTCAATACGCCTTTAACCTTTCTTCCGACCCCTATCCCCTTGCCCTTCCCCGCCTTGTCCTAGGTAACCATTGGTTTTTGTCTCTGTAGATTTACCTGTTCTGAATATTTCACTGAAATGGAATCTCATAATGATGTAATCTTTCATGACTGGCTTTTTCCACTTAATATTTTCAAGGTTCTTCCAGGTAGCAAACATCAGTACTTTGTTTCTTTTTATCGCTGAATAATACTCCATTGTATAGATATATCACATTTTATTTATCCATTTATCTGTTGATGGGCATTTGGGTTGTTTCTACTTTTAGGTTACTATGAATAATGCTATGAACATTTGTCTACAAGTTTTTGTGTGGATATAGGTTTTTATTTCTTTCGGTATATACCTAGAAATGGATTATTTGAGTCATATGGGCACTTTATGTTTAGCCTTTCGAGGCACTGCTAGCCTGTTGCCAAAACAGCTGTACCATTTTACATTCCCATCAACAATGTATGAGGGTTCCAGTTTCTTCACATCCTTGCTATCACTTATTATCTATATTTTTCATTAAAGCCACTTTAGTAGGTATGCAGTTGTCTCACTGTAGATTAAATTTTTAAATAGTAGTTAGGCATAACAGGAATGATAATTGTCTGAGATGGAATTAATATTACAATTAAAGTATTTAATAGACCGACCTGGGAATATAATCCTCAGTAGCTTTTCTTAACCTTGGCTGTTCATAATTAGTATAATTTCTTAATTGGAAAAATGATGTCACAAATTTATCTAATCTTTGAGGATATTGTACACCCCCCCCCACTTCTTTATTGAAAAAGAAAACAGTGAAGATTCAGTTGTAGAGAATGGAATCTACTTTAGATATCTTAAGAACAGATAGTTTATTTACTGTAGGGTACTAAATAGCTTAGAGAATTGTGGGGATATAGCATTCCTGTCCAATTAAGAGATAG
>NW_006438906.1:3406582-3494555 GCF_000325575.1 Pteropus alecto
AAAAAAATTGACAATAACGGGATTGGAGCAATAAGGGATTTATCAGTAAGAAATAAAGGTAACTCTAAGGAATATAGGAATAGCTGACATAAAGAGTACTTACTATTCCCAGGGATGAAATAGAATGGATTCTCCTCCCCCTTAGGTCTAGACCTTGTTGGAAAAGGGCAAGGTCAAGGCAAGTAGCTGTGGGTGGCACCAGTAGAATTTGCTGGATATCTACCCTCTTGGGTGCCAGGGAAAGCTGTTCATGGGGAGATGTTTCACCAGAGGCACTCTACTACGAAACTGCCTACCCTCCTATTGGAATAGCTGTACATGCTGCAGACAGCTGTTGTTGGAGAAGCCATCCTTGTTGCAGAAGTGGGTCCTAAAGAAGCCTTATCTGCTGCAGCCAAGTGAGCACACTGGAACCAGAAGCAAAACCCTTTTCCCCTGCAATGTTTTTCTAGAGCTCTTTTAACAAAGCCTAATATCATGCCAGCTGGCAAAGAAATGAGTCTTTTAAGGGCATAAATCCACTTTCACAGAATAGGCAAAAGATGAATTTGGAGATGAGGGGCATAAATCAATGTCTGGTGCAGGTATTAAGGGATTTACACACTCTGTTCGGAGATCTAAAGAAAAAGATTCAAGGTTGAGCTTCAAGGAACAACTCCCAAAACCTCTGCACAGAACTGAAAAACCAAGGGAGGTATTGTTTCTTTTATATTAAGAAGCCTCTGTGTAATTGCAAATTTGCTCCTAGATCTTCATCGCTAGAATCATACTGCTGTTTTAAAGTCTGGAAAGTGGGCAGGAGGTTATGGTGATCATGAATCTCCTGCTATACTTACAGAAGTAGAACCACAGTGGACCAGGACCACTTTAAAGTGGGCAGGAGGTTATGGTGATCATGAATCTCCTGCTATACTTACAGAAGTAGAACCACAGTGGACCAGGACCACTTTAAAGTGGGCAGGAGGTTATGGTGATCATGAATCTCCTGCTATACTTACAGAAGTAGAACCACAGTGGACCAGGACCTGTTCTGGTCTTTCCCAGCCCTGCCTACAAGAGATTGGACTGGTCTTTTTCAATCTTTATAGCCTGGAGGATCCACGAAATAATTTTTAGGTCTCAAAGGACTCCTCCATAAAAATTATGACATCTACTATGGTATTAGTTTGAACAGAAAGTTTAGATATGATTGTTTCGTCACCTCTAATTTAATCGATTGGCAAAAGAGGGATTTTCTGTCCTAAATAGTATGAGATGGGTACTGCCTGACACTGGTCAGATGAGATTGACCATGAGTTTGTAAGTTATATATACTCACAACCTGGGAGAGGAAGATTTTGATTGCATGCTCTTGGGAACAGAATGAACCAGTCACAGGATCTGTGGGAGACAGGCTTTGTAGTAACGACAGGATGAAGTAATGTCCCACTCCCACCCCTTCACTATTGGAGGATGTGATTAGTTTTTTTGAATAATTCTGAGCTGGCAGGGGACTCAAACTAGTTAGGTTTAGGACTGAATGGAGTACAACTGGTTTGGCTGATAGTGGAACTAGGTGGGTGGGGAACCTTTCCCACTGGTTGGGGGCACATATGGCAAGAGCAGGAGAACTCTCAGTAGCCTTTGGGGTCTTGTGAAGCTCTAAGCTGTCAGGGCAGTACTTGCAATTTTAGGTGTTCCAGTAATGATTGCTAATGCTGTTTTGATAGAGAATGATATTTTTTCTCTGTGTATCTAATTATTTTGGCCATCTAATTAGTATACTCTTTTGTGTAGATCTCCCTCACCACAAAGGTTATAAATTCCGATTTAGTTATGCAGATAGTTATGTAGTGAGTTAGTTATACAGATAGAAAAAAAATACGTTTTCTTTTTCTGAAATTTCTCATATTATTATTATTGTTATTATTATTAATATTATTATCTTTTTTAAAAACTTTATCCAAGTAGGCCTAGCAGTCTTACCACAAATGTTTACTATATAAGGTATCAATAAAGTATGGCTTATGTATATGGTATGTGCAAGTATAGTTTTATTTTTCTTCATTAAAAACAAACAAAAAAGACTTTAACCAATCTTATTTAAAAACAGACAGATATTGAACTTAGTTTACCATTCGGGAAACTAATCTCTTTTTTATGATTTTTAAGGACTCATATGGTAAAGGTAATAAATTTCTGTTAAATAACTGGCTTCAATTTTTTGAAAGATAGGCTTGATAGACTTAGTTTAAATAAATGTCGTAAGCTAACTTTTTGGTAATTTTTTATTGTAAAATATATCCAGCATGAAATTTGCCATTTAAAACATTTTTAAGGTTATAAGTCAGTGGCATTCATATAAGTGGAAGTAAAGCATACAGTATTTATTGTTTTGTTTCTGGCTTATTTCACTTAGCACAATGTTTTCAAGCTTCATTCATGTTATACAGTATATCTGAACATCCCTTTTTATGGCAGAATAATATTCCGTTGTAGTTATATACCACATTTTATTTGTCCATTCATCTGTAAGTGGACACTTGGGTTGTTTCTACCATTTGGCTATTGTGAAGAATGCCCCTGTGAACATTGACGTACAATTATATGTTTAAGTCTCTGTTTTCAGTTATTTGAGATATATGCCTAGGTGTAGAATTGCTGGGTCATATAGGAATTCTATATTTAGCTTTTTGAGGAACTGCCAGATTGTTTTCCACAGTGGTTGCACCGTTTTACATTCCCACCAGCAGTGTATGAGGGTTTCAGATCAACATTTTCGACAACACTTGTTAACTATTTTTTTGGATTATAGCCATTATATTAAGTATGAAGTAATATTGTGATTTTGATTTGCATTTCCCTAATAACTAGTGATGTCAAGCATCTTTTCATGTGGTTATTGGCCATCTACATCTTATTTGGAGAAATGTCTATTCACATTCTTTGCCCATTTTTAAATTGGGTTGTCTTTTAGGAGTTTTGTTTATATTCTGGATATTAAACCCCTATCAGATACATGATTTGCAGATATTTTCTCTCATTCCATAGATTTTCTTTTCCCTTTCTTGATAACATCCTTTGATGCACAAAAGTTTTAGATTTTTAAGTCTAGTTTGTCTGTTTTTGGTATGCGTTGCGTTGCACTTTTGTTGTCATAACTAAGAATCCATTGCCAAATCCAAGGTCATGGAGATTTACCCTCATGTTTTCTTCTAAGAGTTTTAGTGCTTATTTTTAGGTTATTGATTCATTTTGAGTTGATTTTTATATATGGTGTGAGTAGGAGTCCAACTTCATTCCTTTACATGTGGAAATCCAGTTGTCTCAGCAATAGAAGAGACTACTCTTTTGCTATTGAATGGACTTGGCACCCTTGTCACAATCAATTGGCCATAGATATATGCATTTATTTCTAAACTTTCAAATCTATTCCATTCATTTCTTTATGTGTTTGCCAGTACCACTGTAAGTTGACCAGTACCACTGTAAGCTGATTTTTATTACGGTTATTTACAACATGAAAATTATTGAAAAGCTTCTAAAAACCATAAGCCAAAATAACCTTAATAAAAATATAGCCTAAGACATAATTTATATCAGAAGTTGAAAAAAAGACTTATTTTATCGACTGACACGTTGAGGCTCAAATATAGGCCCGGAAGTTTCAGATTACTGTATATATGTGTTAATTACTTGATCTTTTATGAAAAGGCTTTATTCAATAAACTTGTTATTTTTTAAAACTAAAAATAATGACATTTATCTCTTTTGTACGAAGCTTATCTGCTTTTTTTTTTGATGAACTTGAAATAACCATTTATAGATTTTATTTTCAGCTGACATGAGATGATTTCCTCCTTGCTCCTGATGCTTGTTAAACAACAAATAAATTTCTTACAGTAGTGAACACATAACGCAATATATATATATGATGTATTATTGAATTGTACACTTGAAACCTGTATAATTTTATTAACCAATGTCAAATTTAACTAAAAAAGTCTTAACCTCATCCCTTCCAAATTCTCTACATAAAAAACTTGCAGCTAAATGTTTATTACTTTCCTGTGATTTACAGGACACTATTTCATAGAAATCCAGAACTTCTTTAGGGACAGATCAGTAAATCTCATCTTGTGTGTATAATACGACCACAGCACATAAAATTTTTCCTCCTCAAAGTCAAGTTCTCACCCTGAGCAGAAGATTCAGAGAAAGAGTCCCTCATTTGTTTTTACAGTTGTTTGAAAAGAAAGGTAAAATACTGTTTAATTTTGCTCCTTTATGTCAGCAGACTTGAGATTTGCAGATATCCCTGTTCATTTTAAAGCCCAACTAGGAATAGGAAAATCATTTTATGATTTTCTTATGTCACTTGATTCACCCCTCCCCCCCAATTTTGCCATTCGAAGTTAAAATATTTCCTCTAAGGTCTTGCAAAGAGTTGTTCAGTTTTTTTCTTTGATAAGTGTTTGCTAAATTGGCTAGTTTCAATAGATACTCATTCTTTTAGCACTAAGCAGACTCTGACCCACTGTGTGATGGTACTCCTGCAGTTCAACTTTCAGCTCCGACACCTTTTGAGAGCTGTTCATCTGCTAAGCCACTGGATTTCTGCACGTAGCAGGAGTTTTATGAGCTTTGTCCACAATTTCACCTAGTTCTTCAAACATTTTTGAATGAATAGATTTTTGTTTAATCAAGTTAATCATTTTTTATAGCTTCAAATAGAACTTTTTTTCATTTTATCTCCCAGAGCTTTTGACACTAGTACCTCTCTGTGAAGAAAACATTGTGAAGTCAGGTATTTTTTTTTTTTTTTTTAATTTTTATTTTTTAACAAGAGTGGCAAATCTCATGGAGCCAGCTATTGAGGATACTTTGTCAGTACAGATGCCAGCATAGTTCCTCCAAGACAGACCTTTTGTTCCAGATAGGACACAACATTAAATATCCTGTCCTTTGCTAGCTTTGGCCAGCACTCTGTACCAAAAAAAGTTTTCTTGATTTCACTATTTTCAAATCTTACCATACTTATAAATACATATTATATATAGAATATAATCTTATAAGTATTACAATTGATGAACTTTGTGGATTAATCAATCTGGATATAAAAAAACTTGTTTTTCTGTTTATTACGTAGGTATTTAACATCACGTTACTTGTCAATATGTTGACTTACTATACTGTAGAACTTTAAAAATTTCTCTTACTGCATCTCATATAAGCATTTTACTCAGCATAATTTTACATTACGGCCTTATTAAATTCTCCCCAATTGGGTGGCTTTCCCTTTTATGGTCAGAATTGTCCACTGGTCCTCCTTATACCTTGCCATCAAAAATTTCCACATTGAATTATTTACAAGCATATTCGTAAAATACAAATGTTAATATGCAAGATGTAAGGGCATAACAAATAACTAAATGAGAAAATTACAGAGTGGTGACAAATCAACCTAAGGTATCTTTTTTCTTTTTCTTTTTTCCAAAGTTTTAAAAGTCAGGATGTTGTGTTGAGAATAGACTGTACAGGGCCAAAGAAGGGAGACTAGTTTGGACGGTGACTTTACCATGGAAGTAGATGTTAAAGTGATCAGATTCTGGATATATTTTGAAAGTAGAATTATCAAGACTTCCTGATGGATTGAATGTGGGATATAAGACAGGAGTCAAGGAGGAAGTTAAGATTTTGGAGTGAGCACTCGGAGAGAGAGAATTGTCGTTACCATTGGGAAAAGCTGAGGTTAGAGCACATTTGAAAGGGAAGGGAGGGTCAGGAGATGAGTTTTGGGTTATGTTGAGTTTGTGATATTATTAGAATCCAGGTGGACATGTTGAGTAGTTATTGGATGATTTAACAAATTGAAGGTTGGTGGCAACCCTATATGGAACAAGTACATCAGTGCCATTTTTCCAGCAGCATGCTCAGTTCATGTCTCTGTGTCACATTTTGGTAATTCTTGCAATGTTTCAAATTTTTAAATGTTGATATTTGTTATGGTTATCTGTGATTAGTGATCTTTGATGTTACTATTGTAACTGTTTTGGGGTGTCATGATGAGTGAACTTAATAAATATATGTGTTCTCACTGCTCCACCAAAAAAAGAGATTGGATGAGATCACCAAGTAGGAGTACAAGAAAGAACTGAGCCCTGGGGCATTCTAGAAACAGAAGCTTAGAAGTGGCAGTGGGGTAGGCTGAAAACAGTATAGCTAAATGAAGAAAGTATTTCCAAGAAGAGGGAGTGATCAGCTGTACCAAGTGCTGCCGATAGGACTAGTAAGGTGAAGATTGAGAACTGACAATTGAATTTACTAACTCAGGAGTCTTTGGTTCCTGACAGGAACAGTGTTGATGGAGTGGAGGGGAAAACCTGTTTGGAATGTGTTTAAGGGAGAATGGGAAGGGAGAATGTGTCTAAACTTGTTGAGAATATGTCTAAACTCTGTGCTTTCAGGAGGAGAGAAATGAGACTATAGCTGGATTGGGGAATTGGGAGCAAAAAAGTCTCTTTTCCCCCAAAGATACAGAAATAACAACATGATTTTATGACAGTGAAAATGACCGAATAAATAGGAATGAGTAGATTATACCTAAATTTCATTGTCAGTTATAGTGATTATATACTCCCTAGCATATACTCTCAACCTTGCTTCTTTCTTGTTTTGTCACTTGATTGGCAAAGCCACAAATTTGGTGAAATGCAGCACTTCTGCTTCTAGGCACCTGCTCTCTCTATTACACCATACTGTAATGAACATAAACTTTCACAGCAAAACAAAGGTTTTTTTTTTTTTTTTACTCAGCGGCACTCTGGTCTCAGGCTTCAGCAGTAAAAAACAACTGCAAAGGACACATTGACATAGCCCTAGGATAATGGGAATGAGAATTAACCTTTTTCTTGAGGATCTCTTAAATCTTAGAAACAGAAATTTTTTAGTTTGTCAGTTTCTTTAGTAAAGATTATTTACCAGATGATCTATGACTGGCTGTTGAACGTTATCCACAGTGGTGAGGCAGGGGGATATTGAGGAAGCCAGAAGTTATTTGCAATTACAGAGTTTTAGTCAGCTGTTTAACAGCTTCTTCCTTTGTTCTTGTCATTTCCAATTCCCCTGGTTCTGAGTTTCCTGAGTTCTGGACAGAGTGCTTTTCTACATCTTAGGTTTCCTTTTTGATAATGAGGACTTCAACATAATTTTATTACTCTACTGTCTACTTTAGTTTTAGAAGGGAGAGGACTAGTGGTTAAACTATTCTTTTATTGTTAACTGAAAGTTTGAATCATTTCTTAACTGTTAAAGTAGAATTGGCTATGATGTAATTACTCAGCATTAACCTCTGCAGCTCAGAATGTACAGTGAACTTTTTATGATATGTGCTGCTGATGTAGTTTAGAGGAAGTTGTACCACTCCACAAGTAGAAGTAACTTCTGTTTGTGGCAACAACAGCACTTTTGAAAACATACAGGATTGTTTTCCTCCTTTGGTTATATAGTGACTCTTAATTTAAAAATTGAAAAAGTTACTTTGACTTTGTAGTCATTAAAAAAAGTCAATCAGAAGAAAAATAGCAATTTTTAAGTTTCTTATCGACTGCAAAAATAAAATATGTAATTTTTTACATAATTTTAAATACATGTTTCCTTTTTTATAATTAAGTTAATAATAAAAATGAAAAAAAATCATGTCTTTTGTTGAAGTAAAAGTTCTTTGTTATCGAAGAACATCCAGAATACCCATATCTTCTAAATCTATTACATTAAACAATTTGATATCTGTTCTTTTGAATGTTTGTTTTCCTTTAAATATAGTACTGAATATTATATGAGTATATGATTAATTTGTTGCATTGGCAGTAAGTTTTCTGCTTTTTAGTGATGCCACAAAATTCTGCTTCAGTAAGCATTGTTATATAAAATTAAAAGCTATCCAGAGTTTTTTGGGGTGAACAGTTACAAAATAATTCTGAAAAATTTAAAAATGTTGCGAATCAAAATTTAAGGTTTTAAAATGTATAGTATGTACTTTGTAAAGATGAAACCTATACAGATTGAAGGAAAATATTCCTTATGTACATTAACTGGGATGATACTATAGAAGCTTTTTACTGTCTAAACAATTTGTTTTTAATAAAAAAGAAATAATCGTACATATTTACCAGTGTTTGACTACTGTGTGAATGGTGGACAATAAGTATACTTATCACAGTATGCTATGTATGATTGCTTTGAGTATTTTAAAGCAGAATATTAGAAAAGGAAGGATCATTTGAACTGTCTCAAAAGAAATCTTAGCACTAGATTATAAATTGTGTTATTAGGTTTTTGCATTTCTGTAGCTCCAGGACTTTGATGATATTTTTTACTGGTTGATTTTAGGTAATAGTCAAATATTGCACGTTGAAGTGACTTGCCAAAAGCACATAAAACTCAAACATTTTTTTTTTTTTGGTTTTCAGTGTTATCTTGTGTTGCCCATAATAAAAACTTTCAGTTCTATGCCTTTTATGACATCTAATGTATAGAAAACAGAATTGTGTGTTTAATATCGTTAACTTTTTTTTTCTTAGATTATCTGCAATGGTGAAATGAAGTAACTCAAGATGAGCAAGTTAAAAGTGGTATCAGAGAAAAGGTACTGTAATTTTAAATTTAGATATGTATAAATTACAGAAATAATACATGAAGCAGTTATTTGAAACTCATTACTTAAAAATATTTAAAATAATAGTATGTTTTACAGTTTACCCTTGAACAACATGGGTTTGAACTCGTGGTTCTACTTTTATATGGATTTTTTTCAATAAATTCCTGTACTGTTTTCAGTCCACAGTTGTGTTTTTGTGGATGCTGAAGGCTGACTGTATGCATTGGTATACATCATCTTATACAAATCATCCACAGATTTTGGTATCCACAGCGGGTCCTGGAGCCAATCCCCTGTGGACACCAAGGGCAACTAAATTTTTGGGGATCAAAAGTTATACCCGAATTTTCAGTTGCATGGGGGTGGGAGTTGGTGCTCCTAACCCCCCGCATTGCCCAGGGGTCAACTGTATTTATATTATTTTATCAGTGTTTAACTTTTCAGTTAAAGCTGGGGTTAGCAAACTATGCCTTATGGGCCAAGTCTGGCCCACCTCTTATTCTTGTGTGGCTTGTGAGCTAAGAATGGTTTTTACATTTCTAAATAGTTGGGAAAAAAGAAAAAGAATAATATTATACGACACATGAATATTATGTGAAATTCAAATTTCATTGTACATAAATAAACTTTATTGGAATAGAGCTGTGCTCATTTATTATCTGGCCACTTTTGAGAAGTCACAAAAGTATTTTCCAGGGATATAAGGAGGGGAAAAAGCACAGATGGTCCCTGACTTAACCATGGTTTGACCTACAATTTTTCAATTTTACAATGATGGAAAGCAATACATTTTCTGTAGAAACTGTCCTTTGAATTTTGATCTTTCTTGTACTCCTGGCTAGTGATACATGGTACAATACTGTCTTGTGATGCTGGGCAGCAGCAGTGAGATGATTTTTGCCTAACTGTAGGCTAATGTAAGTGTTTTGAGCACATTTAAGGTAGGCTAGGCTAAGCTATGATGTTTGGTAGGTTAGGTGTATTAAATGCACGAGTTTTATAAAAGAATGATAATGGAATTTCTATTTTTCATGTCCTTTGATTTATGATGGTGAAAAATAAAATTATGTGTTCAGCATTTTGAGAGAAACAGTAAAAATGTGATTAAAGCAAAAGTAATAAAAATAAATAAAGATAAAAGTTATAAATGAGAAGTAAACATTTCTGAAAGATAATGTGCATTTTAGAAGTAAAACTATATTGCTTGAAATTAAATCTTAATTTCTGTGAGTCCTGTTTAAGTCTAAAACTAGTATATTTTTATGGATTTTTTTGCTGTCAGATGTTTTTACTCTATGAGGACATCTTTACTTTCTGCATATGATTTACATTTTAAGGTGAAAGAGGTAATAAAATTTATTTATAATATGAAGATAGGTTCTATAAGTCTTGCATTGCTTAGGAAATTATTTATTGCAAAGGTAATATCTGTATACCATTGGAACTTTTGTAATATCTAAAAAAAATTATATTTTTAGGAAAATAGCTCAAAGACTGAGTGTAAACTCAAAGACTCAAAAGCTGTAAGAGACCAGTACAGTGAAACAAATATTTGAGTGATAATGTCTTTAAAATATACATTTGACAGTTAACTTGTTAGCATGTATTTCACATTGATCATATTTTTAATTCCACGATTTTTCTTAGTATAAAATAATTAGCAGTTATAAATAGGACCTTTGAAGGTTGGTTTTAGCCTTATTTTGATTCCTCCAAAACAAATAAAATAAGGCAGGGAAGATACATTTCTTTATTTAAAAATTTTCTGCTTCTCAACGTGTCTCAAATTGTTCACTGAATAGCTATATAGCTTTTTCTTTTTTTTTGCCCTTACTCTCAGATTTTCTAAAGTCTAAAAATTATTCAGAAGGTAGAGCTGCCCTCTGGTGTTCACCCTGTGATTTTCTCAAGATTATTGTCAACAGCCTTAAATTCTTAGAGCTGACTGAAGGGTGGCTTAGAATATTTTGTTCAGTTTTTATTACGTAGATGAAAAAAGTATAAATAGGGAAATTGACTTGCCTGTCTTCTGAATTTCCATTTATTTGCCTTTCTTCAAAAAATTCATCTATCTGTATGTCATTTGATAGAGCACGATTCTCAGAAGGAATCACTTAGAAGAAAGTCTTATTTTTGATAGTGCTATACTTTAAAAATTTTAAGAGTTACTGACAAAACAAACTCTTAATTTGGAATGGAGTAGAAAATGTGCTATACTTAGTGTGATTTGTATGTTTTTGAATTTTTCAATATAGATGCTTTATTAGCTACTAAAAAATACTATAACGTGATCTTCGAGGAAAATAATTGGATAAAATTAAAAACAACTCAATTATTAAATTTCAGAATTTTGATTCCTGTAATGCAAATTTCTGTTAAATCTGGATTATGGAACTGTTTTTAATGATGTGTTTCTTCTAGTATGCAAACTAAAAACTAGGGCTCTTTGGAGAAACGGTCAATTCCAGATCAGGAGCACAAAATGTGCAAGATAAGCCTAGGAATAGGTTTAGCTCAGAATTATTTTGTGCTCTTAAATTAATGAAGACTCCAAGAAGTTTTTGTCAGTGTGGGTTATTTTATCTCTTGATATCTAATATATTATAAATTAAAAGTGAGAAATTAAAAAAATGTTTAGAAATAATACATGCATAAAGTAATATTTTGTATTAAAATAACTATAGTTTCAGAAAATAGTGATGAGTGGCATTATTATGTTACATTTTTACAAATGTCTTTAATGTTTTACTTAATGGAAGACAATCTCTTATCTGTTTCTGAGTTCAATCTGTCATGATATATGTATCAGTGTGTATATTATATACATGTATTTTGTGTGTGTGGTGTTCTTATTATAGGATATGAAGACAATCTGGGTGCACATAGATATGTAATTGGAAAAAGAGGGAGTACTTGAATAAAAGGCCTTTTCAGATAATTGTGAATAATTGTCCTTTGATTTATGATAGAGGAAAATAAAGTTGTGTGTTCAGTATTTGGAGAGAAATAGTAAAAAGGTGATTAAAACAAGAGTAATAGTTATAAATGAAGAATAAACCTATCTGAATGATAATAATGTACTTTGGAAATAAAGCCATATCATGTGAAATTTAAATTGAAATGAATATTCTTTGATATTATACTAAAACTTGGTAAGTGGTTGTTTTTGACAGGTTAGTTCCAGTATGGGATCTGAAACCACGTTAGTCAACTTTTTATTCTGTTACATTACAATCCATTGGTTTCATGTGCACTTTGAATGGTTCTTTAACTCATATATGATTTGTAACACCAAAAGTTGGTCATTGGGGAAATACTGATTCCATGAGTTATGCAGGTTTTGTAAATATTGACACATTTTATTACACAGCATTAACAATTACATTTATTAATATCACTATTGATTTTTATCAGGAAATTTTTTAGTTAGGAGGGAGCTGTCAAGGTCATGATGGTAGATCCACGTTTAAAATTCTGTTTTTTGCTCGAAAGCTCAAATTTTATCATTGACAACAAATTGATCAGATGTTTTCTTGAAATGATAGATTCACTTTGTTTTTTGTTTTTTATTATTTCCGAAAAATGAATGTCAAAATACTCCAGTCTGAATGATCATTATTCGTCAGTCATTTTTTAAAGTAAAAATGATGTTCTGTGAAAAAAGTGGCTAGTTCAGCTTACAGTTTAAACAGTTACACAGTATTTTCCCCCAAGGTAAACATAATATTTCAGTGTGCAGTTGAAATGTTTATGTACACAAGAATATTAAAGAGATGTATACTGGGTGAAACTAGCATTTTTGTTTTTTAACTGAGTATGGTGGTGAAGAACACGTTAACTACTGTATAGTTTGATGTGACAGCCTTGATTTGTGCTATGGTGCTGGCACTTTACCCATCATTGCTTTTCGATCATCAGTGCAAATGTCAATACAGTGTCAAATAATGTCTTAGTATTTAATGAAAATAGTTTTCGACCTTGCAGATTTTCAGAAAGGGTCCTCGGTACTCTCAAAGTTCTGTAAAGTACATTAAGGACTGCTGGTTGATAATAGTCTTGTTATATACCAGAAAGCCAGGAAGCTCTCTATCAAAGACTAGGATCGTATCAAAAACACTCAGGTACCAGCTTCAAGAGGCTCCCATTCATCAAAGATGGGACCATTTGAGCATTAATAACTGCAGTGGATAAAATGTATCAAATGTGTTTAAATCTATGAGTTCATATTGATACACGAAACCAAAATACTTCATTGGTTACTTGGGGAAGACTTTAGGAAATAAACTCATTCTGAAAATTGGTAAATATAGGTAAATTAGAAATCTAAAAAAAAAAAATCTAGCATTTATTTAGCTCTTATTTGATGAATTGTACCTTTGGATAATCAAAGAAGAGATTTTTCTCTGTATAGAGTTATCTTAGTTAATAGATGAAGAAGGAATGGAATGATAAGAGTATCACTGTTTTTCAACCCTTAATGGAATAATGGATCTAGGTAGTGGTGACCAGTGACTGCTTATGTTACAAAAAGATAATCAGACACTTTTTGCTTTTTTTATATAAGATTACAGTACCACATGTCACCAAAGCAAGGCTTTAAATTCAACTACCAGTTTACAGAGAATATAGAGGATAGACAAGCATATTAATGATACTGTGGATGTGTAATTGGCAAAATCCAGAATGCAGGACCACCAAGCTTCTAACAAATAAATTGTGAGGAAAAAAGAAACAGTGAAGACAGATGCAATATATAGACCGCATTTGGTTTCTGATTTGTACAAATTAACCGTTAAAGAAAATGAGGGAGAATATGAATTTGGGAAATTTGAACTATGACCAGATTTGGATATTAAAGGATTATTATTGGTTTTGGTATAGTAGTTCTAGTGTGTGTGTGTGTGTGTGTGTGTGTGTGTGTGTGTGTTCCATTTTAGAAAATAGAAAATGCCAAAGAATTTACAGAGGAAATTATCTCTCTGACATATGCTTCAAAAGTGAGATGTGTGTGCCTGTGAGTAGGCATATGTGAAATAAAATTATCTGTGAATTGATAATTCTTGAAGCTGGGTGATGGGTACATGATAGTTCATTATTCTGTTTTTTTTGTTGTTGTTTTTCACCTTTGGAATTTTCCATAATGTTGACATTTCTGCTCATTTAGATTTACGATAACAGTTTTAAGAGATTTCTTTCTCCTGGAACTTTGGAAGAAAATGAAAATATATGAAAACTTAAGCATATAATTTGTCTCTATAGAATTTTTTATTTAAAAAAATATAAAATAATTTTGAAAACCAAAAAGGATAGAGAATAATATAATGAATACCTGTATACAATCACCCAAGAAATAAAAAAGTTACAAATATGATGTGTACTATTTTCTAATAACATTTCCCCCCTTATCTCTAGAGGTAATTACTATTCTGAATTTGGTGTTCCTCATTTCCATATATGTCTCTATATAAAATAAATTTTCTTAGGTATTAAATCTAATACCTAAGAATATATGTATTCAATGTGTATGTTTTAAAACTGTTAATGATATACTGTATATATTCTTAGTTTTTTGGGGGGTTTTTCATTTGGAGATTTATACATATCGATATATTTTCATTTCTGTATTATGTTGGCTATTGAGAAATACTGCATTATTTTATTTTAAATGGTATATTAGGTACATTTTTCAAATAGTATGCTCAATGTTTTTTCAACCTCCAAATATCTTTTCAGGTGAGTGCCTCTAAATTTAAACCATTTGGCACATTTGTTAATCAGAAAATTATATAATGTTTTATTGTAACATTATATATAAAGTAAAAATATGTATACTGTTTTCAATATGTTTTCAGATTTTTCAATTCATTCCGGAATAGGGCTCTGGTATTGCCTATTCTGTGCTAGCCGATGTCTGAAATACTGAGTATATAGAATAAGATATGCAAGGTCTCTACCTTCATGGATCTTGTAACATTGTTTTAAATAGTGATAAAATCTATGGGGTACATTTCAGTATTGGAAGTGGAGGGGCTGGTAGAAAAGTGGGGGCATCTTTATGTTGTAACCTGAAATGAGAAGGAGCCTGCCAGGTGAAGATGTGGAAGAAACTGTCCTTGAGGTTGAGAAGACAGCAGAGACCTTGAGGTTAGGGAATAACTTGCTGTATCCAAGGAACTGATAGAAGGCCAGTGCAGCTGGATCCCAGTGCATGAGGGAAATGTGAAAAATAAAGTCTAAGATATATGGAGGCTAGATGACCTAGGGCCTGTTAGGCTGTGATAAAAAAGTAAGATTTTACTTAAAGTCTGGTGGGACACCATTAAAGGGTTTTTAGGTGAATGACAACTTGATTATATTTGTGGTTACACAAGTCCACATAGTGATAAAATGGCTTAGAATTATACACTTGCCAATGTCAATTTCCTGGCTTTGCTGTTGTCCTATAGTTATGTAAACTGTAATGATTGGGGAAACTAGGTGACAGGTTCAAGGGACCACTCTACTATTTTTGCAACTTCCTGGGAGTTTTTATAATTAAAAAGTTAAAAAACTCACTGTGATGATGGGAAAATGGATTATGGGATGGAAAGAATGAAAGATTAGTTAGGAGGCTTTAATTTCCTAGTGAGAGATGATGATTGCTTGGACTTAGGTATTAATTATAGATATGGAGAGAAGCAGAGGGATTTAAGATGTTTTGGAGATGGAGCTGGTATTGGGTTGATGTGTGGAAAAGGGGGTCTTGATTTTTGTCTTGAACAACCGATGGTTTTATGTGTGTTTGGGAAGGTGAAGATTGGAAGAGAAATAGGTTGAGAGGCCTTGTTAGGTTGGGTAAAATATCAAAGACAGAGGCTAGAGTCGAATATAGGTGCCAGGCAACATGTAGATTATAATTACAGCTGTGAGATTAGATGAAGTCATTCAGGGCAGAAGAGTGGAGAGAATGAAAAGTCTAAGAGAGCTGGGGATAGAGCGGTGGGGGGACTTTATCTAGAGGTGTGTCAGAGGAAAAGCCAATAGAGGAAACCTAAAAGATGTGATAGAAGGAAAATCAGGAGAGTATGGAGTCATCGAAGCTCAAAGAGGAGTGTTTGTAGAAAGAGGGAGCTATCTGATTTGGATAGTGCTGATTCTGAGTATGATGAGGAAAGAAGCGACCATAGGAGGTTTTGGGGAGACCTCAGGGTAGAGAAGGGCTGGGGTCAAGTATACAAGTGGGGAATTGTTCTTTGAGTCTCAACACACCAGCCAAAGAGAGCCTCTTAAAGGCAAATCAGAGCATATCTCTCTACTGTTCACTATTCCCATTTCACTTAGTGTAAAAGCGAAAATTCTTACAATGGCCTACAAGGCTCTAAATATCATGCTCTCTCCTGCCCCACCCTCAACTCTGACCTCATCTCTTACTGTTATTCTTTAAGCCTGCTGAAGCCACACCAGCTACCTCACTTTTAATTGAATACAACATTCATGCTCCTGCCTTGGTATCTAGGTGGTTGTGACTCTTACTAGACCGTTCTTTCTGTAGGTATCTGCACACCTGACTCTCCTAACTTCTTTTAGGCCTTTTCCTAAATGGTACTCTTTCAGTGAGGTTTTCCCTTACCACTCTAAAATTGCACCCCACCTCCTTGCACTTTTTATTCTCCCTGCCTTTTTTCATAGCACTTTAATACTATATTAATAATACTATATCACTACATTAATACTATATAACTACATACATATTTACTTTGTCACCATTAGAATGTTCACTCAGTGAGAGGCAGGAATTTTTGTTTGTTTTGTTTATTGTTGGCAACACCTAGAACAGTACCAAATTCATAATGAATGGGAACAAGGAAGAAAGAATGTGGGTAGAGAATCAGATGATTTAAGGATCTGGTGGTGGGAAAATGAATGTATTCTTGTTTGATTTTACAACAGTTAAAGTATAACACTAACAGTGAGGTGGAAGGGATGGTTAGACGTTTTTGAGGAGAATGTAGAAAGTGTAAAAAGTCTTGGAGAGTGGAAAGGTGAACTTCCAGGCTGTGATGTAAGATTGCTGGACAGGGTCGAATACACGTTTGTGGTTTTCTAAAGTAGGATGTGTTTCTCACTTAAATCAGAATTTTAGCAATGTTAAACTATAAAAGATAGGAAATATGATATGTATAAATGTTTTGTGGTTTTAGAAGGGTAGAATTTTTTTAATAGTGATCTTTATAGTAATGTATTTACAATCAATGTGGGATGGTCTCTAATTTAAAGTAACATTCTTTTAAGCCTTACCAATAATTCTCGGGTTGTTGGACTCCTGGCTCAGCTGGAAAAGATCAATACTGAATCTACAGAATCAGATACTGCCAGACATGTTACATCAAAAATTCTTCATCTGGCTCAAAGTCAAGGTAAGCTTTAATTTAATTTTAGGAATGCTTTTTTCTTTAAAAGTATATGTTAAGAACGTTCAAACTTTTAATGGATGATTTTCTGTAGAAATTGAACTTTCTCAAATAGACTCAAGAAGTAGAAAATGGAATCACTGTGAAAAAAATTGATCTTCAAAGCGTTGTTTCTAAAAAGTGATTATGATTTCACTTATGTATGAATTCTTCCCCACCTCCAATTTTCAAACAATACTAATTCCAGTGCTGCTTGTTCTAGAATGTTGAGAAAAAGATGTCAGGTAACATAGAACATTGGTTATTAGTATGATCTCCACTTCGAAATTCAGTCTCTGTCATTCAGTGGCTGGGTGACCTTAGGGAAGTTTTAATCTTTAGGACTTTGCTGCACCATCTTCTGAACTAGAGATAAGAGAGCTGATATGATTATTCTGAGATAAGAGAGATCATGTGATTATTATGAGATTTATATTTAAAAGAATGTTAAAAATGTTTAATAAATGATATTTCTATTATAGGAAGCTAGTACTACTGAATTGGTATCAAAACCTTGACAGAGTACAAGAGAGAAAAGTATTAACATTGCACTTAGGAACATAAATGTGAAAAATCCCTGATGATTTGACTCTTTCATCATTATGTAGTGTCTCTGCCTCCAGTAATATTTCTGGATTTAAAATGTTTCATCTAATAATAATACAACCCCTCCATCTGTTTTATGGTTATTTTTTACATATTATACTTTTTTCCCCATTCCTACTTTCAACCTGTTTCTGTTTTTCATTTTTGAGTGTGCTTCTCAAAGATAGCATATTGCTGGATCTTGCTTTTTTATCTAATCTGAGTGTTTATTGCTCCAAGTTAATGTATTTATTCATATAATTAGACTTAATCTGCCATTTTGTTGTTTGTTTTCTATATGTTTCATCTTTTACATTCCTCTCTCATCCTTTACTGCCTTCTTTTGTGTTACCTGTTGATTTTTTAATTAAGTTTTAGTTTTCTTACTGGTTCCTGTAGGGATTGTAATATGCATATTATTACAGCAAACTTTAGATTAATACTAATGTAATTCTGGTAAAACATTGAAACTTTCCTCTAATATAGCATCATTTTTTTTTCACTCCATTGCATTGTTAGAAACCCAACAATGCAATGTTATAATTATTGCTTACATAATTTAATGCCTTGTAAAGAAGTTAGGAAAAAATGTGAAAAATTCAGTACAGAGTTTTGAATGAAGAGCAGGCTTAAGAGCCAAAAGCTTGGTAGTTAAAGTAATGGAAGTGGAGTGAAATTTTGGGAGGATTGTAGAAGGAGAAAGGTGAAATTTGTGTCCTGGAAACTATCTACATTTTATACATGGCTATAAGTGGATCCTATGAAAATGAGAAAGTGCATTCACATTTATAGTTTCTATGTCCTGATGAATTTAACCTTTTATCATTATGGAATATTCTTTATATCTGGTAATTTTGTGTTGATGTATATTTTGTCTGATAATAGTATAGCCCCTCCCTCCAGCCCTCCCACTTTCTTATGGTCATCGTTTGCATGCTATAGCTGCTTCCCATTCTTTTTCTTTCAACTTATTTGTATCTTTGAATTTAAAGTATGTCTTCTATAGACAGCAGTTTGACATTGTCTGCCTTTTAATTCGAGCATTTATTTGTTAACATTTAATGTAATATTGATTGGACTTAAGTCTACAATTTTATTATTTGTTTTCTGTTTGTATTTTCTGTTTTTATTCTTTGTTTCTTCTTGTCCTGCCTTCTTTTGGATTATTTGAACATTTTTTAGAATTCCATTTTAATTTACTTATTTATTTCTTAGTGATATCTGTTTGCATTTTTAAAGTCGTTCCTTTGGAGATCATAATAAACATCATTCATTTTTCACACTTAGAATTCATATTGTAACATCAAGTAAAATTTAGAAACCTTGGAACTTTATAGATCCATTTACTGTTCTTTAGCTATAGTTTTTACTGTTCTTTAGCTATAGTTTTTATATGTATCATATCTATATACATTATAAACTCTACAAGACGATTTTGCTTTAGACAGTTGTCTGTATTTTAAAGACAATAAGAAGAAAAAAAGTAGTTTTTATATTTACTCAGATACTTATCATTTCTGAAGCTCTTTATTCTTTCCTAAACATGTGAGCTTGATATGGTATCATTTCTCTTTTGCTTATAAAATTTCCTTTGGCATTTTTAGTAGTGCAGATCTGCTGTGGAAGTCTTTTTTCTTCTATTTGACAATGGATTTATTCCACCTAATTCTTAGTATATTTTTACTGGATAGAGAATTGTGAGTTGACAGTTTTTGTCTTTTGGCACTATAAAATGCACTTAAAATAGTGCTTCCATTATTTTATGGCCTCCATAATTTCAAGGGAGATGTCTGCTGTTTTGGATCTTTGTTTTCCTGAAAGTTATGTATCATTTTTCTCTGGTTGATCTCAGAATTTTTCTTTAGTTTGGTTTTGAGAGATTTGGGTGTATTTTTATTAATATTAATCCTGCTTTGAATTTTCTGTTTCTTGAATCTGTAAATTTATGTTTTCATTTCAAATTTGAAATTTTTGGCTGTTCAAATATTTTTCTTATTTTCTCTTTTCTTTTTCTGGGACTGTAATACATACATCAGCCTTTTGGAGATTGTTTCAGAGGTCCTGGAGGCTCATATTTTTCAATCTTAATCCTCTCTACTATTCAGATTGGATAATTTTTATTTTTCTATCTTCAAGTTCTCCGCTTTTTTCCTCTGTATTCTGCCATTATGTTAATCTAATTAATTTGCTTATTGTATTTTTCTATTCTAAAATGTGAATTTGGTCTTTTTTTAAAAAATAATTTATATATTTTGTGGTTTCCTATCTTTTTATTCATTATGAGCTTATGTTTTGAATGTCATTGATCATAATTATAATAGCTGCTTTAAAATTCTTGTCCATTTTGATTATTGAAAGTTGAAGAAAACATATGGTATAAGAACTGGGAAAGGCTATTAAAAAGAAGCCAAGAGGGGAAGCAGTAGTCAGCAATGTAAGTAACAGAGAGGTTAGTTAAAATAAGGATCTTTTGGATTTGACCATAACAAGAACACTTTAAAGTGGTGAGATTGGAAGGAAGATTACATATGTTGTAATGGGAGTGGAAAATGAAATAATAATAGGAGGTGAGACTATTTGTTTGGGGAGCTTCATTGAGAAAGAAATAAAAGGGGAGGCAAGATAAGATAAGGACTGTTAAGTATGTGGAAAAATAAAAAACAGTGTATAGATTCATGAGTAGTAGGAAGAATGGGATTTAGAACATAGTGGAAGGGACACTTCCTTCTCCTCTCCCCCAGACTGGAGAAAGAAAAGCAGGATTATTAAGGATTTGATATATGAAGATATGGAGTTTTGTCATCATTTGTAGGATTTCATCTGTGGTAGCTGATCACTTTGCCTCAGTTCGTTGAGGAAAGTGTAGATGCTGAGAGTGGGGAACAGAGGGTTAGGGATTGAGGACTGATACAAATTTTAGAATAACTATAGGCTATTTATTTGTAAGGAACATGGTGTTGGTTGTGAGTTGAGATAAGTGAAAAAAAGTTTTGTGTTCTCAAATGACATGGAAATGGTGAATTTTTTTGGTACTACTAGTATGAAATTAGAAGAAGAAATTATTGCGGCATTATATTTACTGTGACTTAGGAGTAGAGAATGCACATTTTAGCATTCACCTCTGTATAAGGATTTGTGGTGAAGGTTAAAGCATGGGGCTTGGAATCCAAGCGAGGTACGCACTGATTTTATGGTAAAACAGCACTACTGTTTATGAATTGGAAGTTTCAATAAAAGTAACAGTGAGTTTTACATAAACCTTAGAAAGAAAAGAGGAATAGGAATGTTAGGAGACTGTGGTCTGAAAGTGGGAGATTGGAAGTTCAAGATATCAGAGATAGAGCAATTTGAGAGGGTTGGTAAATTGGACCATGGAAGGAAGGATTTTGTTGTCGTAAGATGGATAACTTATGGAACTAGGTATTTGAATGAATCATCCACAGTGATACTGAAGTCAAGATCATGGTAGAATTTAGAGTAGAGTAGAAAACTGTGTAGCATCGAGTTTTCATTTAGTGTGAGGAATAAACTAGATGGTGGTGGATGTTATGACCAGGGAAGTTAGAGGTTGCATTGTACTGTCTTCAAAGGAGAAGAGGATTTTTTGGTGGGCGAAGGTGGGGAGGGTGGTCTGTTTCCCTGAAGGTGAAAATGTAATGGTTTATTGGTAGTGGGGATCTTAATCTTTGGAATATTATGTGTGATGTTAATACTGAAAAATAATTTGGTTTTAATATTAAATCAGTGGCCTTATTTAAAATAGGATGCATTAGGGATACCTAAACAATATTTTATTTATTTTGCAGGTGAGGAGCTCAGAAGGTGAAAAATGATGGATAGGTTGGGTTGGCAGAAGAATCATACTTTTTAAAACAGAGGAATTTGGTTTTACAAATAAAATTATATACCTGGGGCATGACTGTCCATCATGACCTGCCCAGTTAGCAATTTATGATTTATTACAGCACTCCTTTTTTGTCCACAGTATCCCCTTTTGGTCATAAATCAATCCAAAAGATGCATTGATGACCAGCCTTTTGGTTGGATAGTGTGGTCTGACAGCGGTAGGAAGGCTCATTCTCAGGAAGTCTCAGTATCTACATTGTCTTGTTGAAATGGTGGATCACTGTGGATGGGGCAATACTGTAACCATGGGATGTGAGTTGAGACCGAATTTTCCCAAAAAGAGAAGGGCAGGTAAATGGTAGGCAGTCAGGGCTTATGACCTTAATTGTGGAAAAACACTCTAGATCATTTATATCCTGTGAACTTTCTGATCCAAGTTTTACTGTCTCATTTTTCTGTATTTTCTTGAAATACCTTTATCAAACCTTGGCAATAGTGTAAGGTGTCTCCTTTCAAAAATGTCAGCTCACATGTTCTTTCGTCTGACTTAAGGCCAGCTAAATGTCCTATGATGTATGAAGGAACACAAAAACTGAAAAATGGAGAGCCAGGGAGCAGGGAAGAATCAAGTGGCCATCTTGGATTTCCCATGGCCTCGATTGTTTGTTTTCTTAATTATGATTTTCCTGTGCAGTTTAACATAAAAGACAGATCTTTTAAAGTGTTTCAGGGACCCTTTTGGAACACCACAAAGTTATTTCTACATATATTGAGATTTTAACCCTTAAAATCTCAATTTCTAATGAAAACTAAGAAGTTGGCATTCTTTAGCTTGGCAGATTTATGAAGACATTTTATAATCTCTAGAAACATTTCATAGACATCAAAGCCAGTTATTAACATAGGCTCATTTTTATAAAACCTAAGTAAAATAATGTCTGTTTTACTTAGACCAGCAAACTTAAGCTAGCTTTTATTTACTAAAGATTAATCTTAGATTATGTGAACTTCAAAAGCATTTGAATTAGTTTCATATATAGAGACACATATACAGACCCAGAGACCTTATAGAACTCCTGGATCCAAATTTTGTTTCTGAGGCATTTACAATTTTTATCTGTCCTTGACAAGTCAATTCCAAATGACCTTTCTACTTTTAAAATAAGGACAGCTATTAAAATACCTCAAGGAATTGAGTTGACATCAAGTGACATCATAGGTTGATCTGTTTATCTAAATCTTCTTTTTTGAAAGATTGAGAGACCAATTAAATATATGCTTTTCATTCGTTCTACCTAATTTTATAGCTGACCTTTTCTTGTGCATGCAAAAGATTAATTTAGAAGTATCAAAGGATCCTTATCTTGGCCATTTTAGTATTAATGGGAAATTGACTGTCCTGATACTTGTTGGCCTTGAAGGCATGATTTCCCATGTTAATTTTGAGATCTGTAGAGTCTGAATAAACTTTTAGGGAAAACCAGCCCTTACGTGCACATGTCCATACAAGCCAAAGGCGGTGAATATCCTTATAGGACTATTTCATGCCCTAGAGGAAATTTTTCCTCAGGCAACCTCACAAAGATTCTTAGTCACCGAAGAATACCTGAGCAAGGGCCAATGAGAGCTTCCTGCATGCCGCCAGAACTACAACACTTTCCAAGACTTGGGCCCCCTCTCTCTTGGAGTGAACTCCTTCCAGGGTGCACTGCCTTCTCTATTTACCCCACATCCCCTTCCCTGGGCTCCCACCAGCTTCTCTGGGATTGGCTGCTTTACTGTACTGGATGCCTTGTGGCACCTACGTCTGCCAGTCTGGATTTGGGACTCTGCAATAGCTATCATCATCTCATTGGCTATTTGGAGTGGGGAGGCAAGAGTCCTTTCTCTTTCAGAGCTCGAGAGGGTTCAGTCTATCATTTCAGCAGCAACAATTTTGTTCAGACTTTCAGTAAGTAATCAAAAGCCAGAATTAAGAGCAGCAGCCCATTATTTTTTTTCTAGGTTGTCTCAACCCTTATTCACTTTGAGGATTTTCTAAGAACAGGTCAAATAAAGTCATGGCCTACTACTTACAGCAAGGAGGCCTGGAATTCTGAAAGAAGACTCACCCAAGTTCACCTGATGCAAAGTGCGAGCCAGTGGGATGCAATGGGCCCTTCCTTGCTTGCTTGCATCTAGTACCGGGTCTGGGATTGAAAGGTGAAGGGTGGACTTCTTCAGAATCTTGCTAACTACATCATGCAAATGCCAATGTAAGAAATGTCCAAACCTGTAGCGAATTTTGATGAGTTTACTTGAGCCAAAACTGACGACGTAATGGGGAGCAAGATCTCAAATGCTCCCCTTTCTTCTCTTAGTAATCAAAGGAGAGTTGTGGAGAAGCTCTAGAAACCTTTAATAGGCATAATTTATACTTTTTTTTCTTCCTTAGTTTTATTTGTTTTTGTGTGAGTCAGAATTTTTTAAAAAGTATTAATTTAATAAAAACATTTAAAAGTGGAACAAGGTTTCTCTTTTCATCAATTTCGATGAAATGTTTTCTAGGTCTTCTCATAAAGATGATAAAGAGCTTTGCCATTACCATTCCTACCTCACTTCCAGTTCTAGTACTTGAACTATGTTAATGATTTTAAGATTTTAGGTGGACCAACAGGGATTCACCGAGTCCATGATAGGAACTGTGATGAAGTGCAAGGGAGGTCCCTTGAACTGATATCCGGAAGCCCCCGGAGAGTAGCATTAGCAACATCAGAGGGAGAAACATCTAAGAACCAATATAAAGTGTTTACTAGACCAGTGGAGACATGTTGATTTTATGTTAGGTGTATAATAAAGCTATATGTAATTTTTTCTTTCATATTTTAGAAGAGATTTTTTTTCTACTTTCAGAAAAAACAAGGAGAGAAATGACAGCCAAAGGTTCTACAGGAATGGAAGTCCTGCTGTCAACATTAGAGGTGAGTCACTGGCAAACTTTATTATGTATCTGTTAATGCCAAACGTCAGTGGAGGAAAAAAAAAAGTATATGAAATATGAAATTTTTATCCTAGACGTAAAGCCAGTGAATGGGTTTGTTCTATGTTTAAATTAACATTTGGAATAGTGGTATGAACATTCTAATATATATTAGGTAAACCTCTAAGTATGCTTCTCTATGATTATAATGATAGCCACATTTTAAATCTTAACATGCCATTCTGATTGGTAATAGAGAAGAAAGCATTTGCTTAGGAAATTAGTTTAAAATAAATGATTGATATCAGAAATTCTCATTTATTGTATTATATTAGCTGATATATGTTTGTGATTTAGTTTACTATATATACAGGTAGATCAGCAGAATATATCAGAATCAGGATTTTTTACTTTACTCAGTGCAGTGTTAAAAACAAGGAGAAAGTACCGTTGTACACCTTAAATTTACATAGTCTTGTATGTCAACTTTTATCTCTATAGAGCTGGAAAAAAAAGAACAGGGTGTTAGTTCCTGCTTTTTTGATAGGAATTACTTCCTGTCAAAACTGACATTAAGCTGTTATTTTATTCTAAATTGCTCCTTACTTCACACACCAAAATAAAATCTATATCAAGCAAATATTTAAGCATGGAAAATAAAATCATAATAACTAGAAGAAGTAATGAGAGGAATTTTTAAATAATCTGACAACAGGAAAGACTTCTAAGTGTGAAAAAACACAGGAGTTGGGCAAAATTGATCAGTTCAACTACATTTACAAAAGTGTATGGAAAAAACACCATACGCACTTGGCAAATTGAGGAAAAAATATTTCAACTCATACAATTTCTTTAACATATCAAGAACTTCCACAAAATAGTAAGGTAAAAAAATCAACCCCATAGAATAACATATAAAGGTTATGAACACACAGTTCCCAGAGAAAGAAACAAATTGTACTTGAGATTGAACATTGTTGGGTTTTTTTTCTCCCTCTTTACTCATGTCACAATTTATTGAGGTCAGCAGGGGTGGGAGGTGGTGAATTACATATGGGAGACTTGTCTGGGTAAGGCTTAGAGATAACAGTGCAACTTCCATTCAGGTTTCAACAGCCTGAGCTCAGTCACATGGCACAAAACGTAATTACAAAAGGGTTAGAAAATGTGGTTTGGCTGTGTACCCAGGAAGAATATGAATCAGTTTGCTGAACACAGAGCAGTATTGCTGCCACATCCATTCTTCTCTTTGACAAATATCTGTTCCTCTCATTCTTCCAAATTCCTTTCCAAAGAGTCAGTGGTCCAGTTAATCCCTCCAATGCTAAGACAAGAGTCTCTGGTTAATGCACAGTCTCTACCTGGTCTGGATGGGGCTTTTTGGTTTCATCAATCTGTGAGCTAAAGTGGTGAAACAGAGGCAACTCATTTCCTTTTGGGAAAGGGAAGAATAAGAGTCTCATGCCAGTTACCAATACATACCAATTCTGAAATTCTTCTGTAAACATTGTAAAATCCTCTACTCTGAGGGTGAGGCAGTTCCTTGAATAGGCGATGCAAGTATCGCTTTTAGTAAGAAATATAACCAAATACAGTGTTTAAATATTTATTAGATTGGTTGTCCAGACTTTGGGAAATAGTTATTCTAATACATTGCTGGTTCGAGTGTGAATTACCCCACGAACAGCAATTTAGTAATAACCATCAAAATACGTGCTCATATTCTTTTACTCAGAAATTCCAGGAATTCATCCCACATACAGATGTAATTGATTCCATGTAAATATATGTACTTAGTCTTTTGTTGCAATTTTTTAATAACAAAAGATTTTTAAAAATCTCATTGATAGGTGACTGGTTACATAATCATTGGCTAAGCCATATAGTGGAAATATATCTTGTAGCTCTTAAAAAGAATGAAGAAACTATTTATTGATATGTAAAAATATCAATATACAAAACAGTATTTGTAGGGCAATATCACTTGGAGAAGTAAATTTGTATATACATATATATTTGCCTGGATTTTTTTTTTTTTTTTTATGTATGCACATTTTCTGGCTGGATACATAAGGTAATGTAGTTATCTTCTGAGAGGGGAGCTAGGAGACTGGATAGTCACCACGTATACATTGTAGTGCCATTTACATTTTGATTCATTTATTTTGGTAGAAAGTGATAAATTCAAATGACATATTATATCCTCTTGTAATAATTTTGATACTAAGAAAGTAATAGCTCAGATTATTTGCAACAATTCTTAAGGGCAAGAAGAAGAGACTGAAATGATAAGTGAGAATACTGGAAACCTGAATACATTTGTTCTTAGAGAAATTGGAAATGTCATCTCTAAAAGATAGGTAGTTCCCAACAGGAACAGAAAAAGTTTGAGAATCACAGATTTACAATGGTTTAATAAAGCAAATAAACTTTATTTCAGAACACGAAAGATCTTCAAACTACACTTAATATCTTAAGCATTCTTGTTGAGCTGGTGTCAGCTGGTAAGTTTTTGTTTCCTTTGGTCTAATTTCTGTTTGTAAACAGTGATCAACAATGTGTCATGTGTACTTTATTAGAATTTGCTGATATTCGTGTAGAGGCTATTCTGAATATTGGAATTTGGAAACTGATATGCCATACTCTTTTGTTGTTGCTTTGTCATTGGTATCTTCCACTAACACTCAAACTACCCCTGAAGCCCATGTGTTTCAGGAGCCTTGAATACAGAATTTTTGGCATCACTTGTATTTATTCTCTACTGTTTTCTAATTAAAATAAATGAAACAAAAATTTTGATTTTGATGGTGTTCATTTTTTTCAGAAGTCATCACTTTAAATATTTCTTGAATGCTAACAAGTTGTGATATATACTATGTTACGGGAGAATTTGCTGTTTAGACAAATTTTGAAAAATTCTTTTTAGGTGGCGGTCGAAGAGCGAGTTTCTTAGTCGCCAGAGGTGGTTCACAAATATTATTACAGTTGCTTATGAATGCCAGCAAGGAATCTCCCCTGAATGAGGAATTAATGGTGCAGATTCATTCTATTCTTGCAAAGATTGGACCGAAAGGTAAGGAGTCTCTTTGTATGATTATCAAATCTGGAACTATTTTTGTAACATGGATTTTGTGTGCCTTGAAACTGGTAAATTTTTAAAATCTAAAATGCTACTGCTTTTTCTTGGTCTTAGTTTTATTATGCTTTTTACAGTCAATTACTGACCTTCAAGAATTGAGGACCCTAAATTCATGAGGAATTCCATTGCATATTGTGGAAAAAGGAAGGAAAATGTATCAAAATCCTAAGTGTGTCTTTGTGTGTGTGCATGCACCTGTGTGTATATATGTGTAAAGGATACATATAACATGGGTATTGTTGAGGCTAGAAGAAGGGCATATGGATGGGAGTGCTTTGAGGAGCCTGGAGGTAAAATGTGTCTGCTTTTTATTAATAGTCATATTTGCATTGCATCATCTCAATACCCAAAAAATTCACAATCTATTTAAGACCAAAAGAGATACAAAAAAATTGTAAGACTGATTATTGTAAAGTAAGATGTGCAAAATATTTAAAAATACAAATTGAGAAAACATTATGAAACCAAAGGAGGAAGTTAATTTAAGTTAGATTACGTTAGGTTATATCCTTTGAATATAACCTAAGTTCAGTTTATAGTTGTCTATCTGCACAAAGATTAAAATGGTTCCCTAAACTCTTTGAATAGTGATTTTTAAAAGTTCCACCATTGCCTTGCATCATACATGTGGGCTTTAAGATTTGAAGTATTTGGTTAAAATGCTTTTTCTAAAAAGTGTATATTTATGTATATACAGTTTATGTATTTATAGTTCATCCATGTCTTTATGTATTGTATAAATATTTAAATATTACTTTTAACAAGTGTTGTAAAGAAAGCATCCCTGAGATAACTTTAATTTTCCACACTTGATCTTAGCCAAAGGCTGAGCAGTAATAACTTAAATTTTCCAGATATCGTAGGAGCCTTAAGACTTAAATATATATTCAGTTTATTTAAGAAATATATTGTTAGCGGTCTTTTATTTTTCTTTAATTCTTATATTTGAGATTTAAGGGCTCCCTTTGAGATTTTTGCTGAAAATGAAAAATAAAATGAGATGATCTTTAGTGATGAATATTGTTATATTATGCTTCTTTTTCTACTTAGAACCAGATTATCTTCTTACATGAAATTAAGACATTGATGTATTTAATTTATATTTGTATTTATGTTTTAAATTGTAGTTCAGTTTTTGAATTTTCTTTTATATTTTTAAATTTGTGCTATTTCCTTTATTATTTTCCTAGTTTTTCATTTTTGTCATTCAAGGACATTATGCAGTAATTTCTTGGGTGATTTTCTATCTTTTTTTTTCTTGTGAGGTGAGAGTAATTTAATTTTTCCTCAGGAATATTTAATTCTTTTTGACTTAAGATCCCTGTTGTTAATGAAATAACACTGCTTGCTGGTTCTGCTTGCTTTTTTTTGTTTGTTTGTTTGTTTAAAATCAGCATTCTTAAATTCTTGTTATCCAGATCGTATTTACTGTTATAAACTCTTTGAAAAGAAAAATGAAGATCTTCTTTTCTTCTCTTCCTTTTCTGTTAAAAATTAGATCCTGTTAACTTCATAAGTTATGTAAATAACCACTATGGTGTACACCTGAAACTAACATAATATTGAATGTCAACTGTAATTGAAAAATAAAAAAATTTAAAAAAGAATTAGACCGCTTTAGAAATTTACTTGATAATGTTTACTAGATTATTTGCTACAGAAACTGTTCATTTTTCATTAATTTAAGTCTGAAAAGAATTCCGATAATATTAAATAAATAATATTGGTTGTGGAAACAGATTTTTTACAATTCTCTTTCACCATGTACTGGTGTTTTTTCGAATGTGTGGGACTGGACAGACTTCTATGTGTAGTGGATTCGTTAAGTTCTTCCTTTAATGACAGTCTTAACTGTAGGGCTGCTCCATCTTCTCTCCCCTTGCCCTATCCTTTCACCTGCTGCATAGTACTTCCTTTCAAGCCATGTTTCAAAGGTACAAGGAATATTTTTAAAATCATACAAGAAAATGATTGTAATTTTATGTGTTTGAGGCCAGCTTTACATTTGATAATGTGAATTCATTATATGTTTTTAGAATCTCATTGCTTTATGACATCTTCATTTCATTCAAAGTTACATATGAATAAATTGTTTACTTTTTTTGAACAGACAAAAAATTTGGAGTGAAAGCTAGAATTAATGGAACTCTGACTATAACCCTGAATTTGGTCAAACAGAATTTGCAAAATCATCGCTTGGTTTTGCCTTGTCTTCAGCTTTTACGAGTATATTCTGCAAACTGTGAGTATTTCAGAGCACCTGGTAGTTAACTCACTCTTGCCCCGTGGGAAAGATGTGGAAGAATATGAGGTTACTGGCAGCTGGAAAACTACTGTGCCTATTTGGATTTTCACAGATAAGAGGAAAGTGGAGTTGGAAGGCATGTGGTAGCATAGCCATGTGGAGCTAATTATCTTCAGCCATCAGTAGGGAAGTAGCAGACAGAAAATAAATAGTACAGGAGCCTCTGAGGAAGCTGGAGAGAATAGGGATCACTGAGAGATAGCCTCAGATGGAGTGTCTCCACACACACACACACACACACACACACACACGCACACACACTTTCTCCCTCTCTCTCTCTTTCTCTCTTGCAACCGCTCCCATTTACTCACTAATATTAGGTCCTAACCCCTTAAGGTATGGTTTTTCTCTCTGTTTTCTGACTATGGAATTGGGGTGGTTAACAAAACACCTGAAATTGAAATTGTAGAGTACATGTTATTGCAGAAAATTATTGCAAAATAATAATAAAAGTGGTAGATGTGTGTGTGGCATGTATGTATATATGTATATGTTTATATGTATGTATGTTTGTATTTATATCTATACCTTGGCAATATGGCTAAAGGTGTGCTCAGGGAAAATAGCTTTGAACACTAAAATAGTTAACACTTATTTAATTAAAAAGAACATAAAGAAATGAATGAATTGGATAGCCAACCACAGAAGTTAGTAATAGGGCAATAAACACAAGGAAATAAGAGGGATGAAATAGTAAAGAAGGAAACCTTGGGGAAAAAAAAACAGCCGATCTAAAAAAAAAAATAAAACAATTGGATTAAAAATAAGATAGATAAGCCACTGAATACCCCAATTTGGGAAAAAAGAAAGCAGCACAGACAGAAAATAGAAGGGAAAATGGAATAATAAATAGATACAGAAGAAATTAATATTACGATACAAAACTTTGAGAGCTATATTTTTGGTGGCATTTTATTGAATTAGCCACTAGAAGGCCAGTTAAATGGTTTATAATTTTTAAAATAATATTCAGAGTTGAAAAATGTTAGGCACAATTTTCCAATTAGGTAATTGTTTGCATCTCTCATGTGAAAGTCTAGTTACCTCTTTTTCCCTACTGCATTTGCTTTAAATAAAGGTCTCATGATCTGTCCTGTAGCTGGGGATCCCCAACCCATTACTGGTCCATGACTCGTTAGGAATAGGCACAGCAGGAGGCAAGCAAGCAAAGCTTCATCTGTATTTGCAACCGCTCCCCGACGCTAGCATCACTGCCTCAGCCACCTTAGATCATCTGTAATCAGATTCTCATAGGAGCACAGGACTCTGGTGCCAAAAAGGTTGGGGACCGCTGCTGTAGACCACAGCCTCCTAACGTCTCTCTTCAATCCCCAGAGTGCTGTGATCTAACCCGTATTTAAAATTTAGATCTTATTGATTATTTATTTTGGGCATTCCCTAATAGTTGAATGAATTAACAACTTACAGGGTCCTTTATAATTTGTTTACTTTCTTTTTTCAGTGCATCTTCCCATTGGTATGCTTTCGTATGGTTCTACATGAGTAACAACATGTAACTGCTCATACCCAGGTGTTCATTGAAGTTATTCCGTTATCTCTGTTTCTGTCTCCAGAGATATTCCAGAGCCACATCCATCTCTTACTGCAACTCCTGTAATAGCTAACTCCTCATTTGTAAAGACTGAGCCCAGATATCAATTTCTCTAGAAATGCCTTCTGTTTCTTTGTGGGTTAGGGACTCCTCACTGGGTGTAACCTAAATAGCCTATAACTCCTAAGCTGTTTGGGAAGTAATTTAGTATTAATTTGTTTCCTGTTTCTGTCATTCTCTTATACACTGTGTTTTCAGAGGGCGGGCACTATTTGTTTTTGTTTCTAATTCCCCATGACCTTTAGTAGAGTTGTTTAGTAGAGTTCACTAAATTTGTTGAAGAAACAAATGGAACGACTTAAAAGTACTTTTTTGCAGTAACATTTTTTTTTTTTTTTTATATAACTTCTTTCAGAATTTCCTGGCAACTTCCCATAAAAATTAAACAAAAATACCAAATCTTTCTTTCAAGTGATTATTTAAGATGGATTTTATGAGGGACGTGAGTTCTCATGTACTAAATAATTTGTATGTTTTTGGCTATGTATCAACAGTAATACACATTTCTACTTGTTGAGGTTTTTAAAATTATTGTATATTGTTTTTCTCCCACTCCCAGCTGTGAATTCAGTATCCTTAGGGAAAAATGGAGTTGTGGAACTGATGTTTAAAATCATCGGACCATTTAGTAAGAAGAATTCAGGTCTCATGAAGTGAGTAAATGTTTTGAGTGTAAATAGAGGTATATGCTTTATTATTCTGGGCCTCATTATCTTGATCTGTACAGTGAGCAGTGGAGTTAAATTGTATCTAGAGTCCTTTCTTAGTTCTTAAATAGCAATTTTATTATGATAAAGATTTTCTTTAAAGTTTAATTTTCTAAGGTATATCAAAATTAGAAAACTTTAAATTCATCGAATATAGTGTTATAGAAATTTAAACTTTAAACATTCCCTAGATACTATAAGAGGAAAAAGATCATTTATAGAGTATCGTTCATTTGGAAATGTTTATTGAATGCCTACTATATTCCTTACCAATTTTGCAATCTTTTAACGACTACTACTTTCATTCTTAGAATTATCTGAACATATTTTAAATTTATACATTTATTTTTTGCCAAAATAATGTCACTCTTTTCTTATATTGAAAACATATATTTATTCATTTGTAGGTCTTTCAACCTCAGAAAATAAAAGCTGTTTTCAGTTTCTTGGCTATATTTAGTATTTTCTTAAGCCATATTTGAGATCATCCTTTAAAATTTTATTATGGAATTTTTCAAATATAGAGTTTATGTTATATTAAACTAATTAATTATCTTGAATTAGTTATAGTAATTACTGTATGGAGCAGTTATCTACATTCTGTCATTTTTCTTTCATTTATTTCCTTCCACACTTTTATTTCACTTGGGGTATTTTTAAGTTTAGATGTCATTCATATATATGTGTAAATTTCTGTAAGCAAATCCCAGATATTTTCTAATTTTTCCTCTAAATGTTTCAGTATATAACTACTAAATAGAGACTTAAAAAATAATCACAATACTATAATCATACTCAGTAAAATTATTAACTCCTTAATACAATCTAAAATCCAGTCTATTCAATTTTCTTTAGTTTTCTTAAAAAAAACTTTTACGATTTGATTGTTTGAATCAGGATCCAAACAAGGTACACACATCATTCCTCATTATATTTAGGAAATTTCCAAACCTACCTAATAATAGAAAGAATTGAATAATGAACCCTGATATACCCATTACTTAATGGCAACAGTAATCAACATTCTGTCATCTTTATTTCATCTTTCCCTTCCCTGTCCTTTCTTTTTTTCTGGAGTGTTTTAAAGCAAATATCGGCCATTACATTTGTTCTATACATTCTTTAGTATGATGACTATCAGATACAGAGCTTTTTTCTCTTAGTGTTACCACAATATTATTTCTTTGCCCAACAATATTAATAATTCCTTAATATCTAATTTTCTAAGAAATGTCTTTTTCACAGTTGGCTTGTTAAAATCAGGATCCAAATAAGGTCTATGCATTCTATTTGATTATATTTTATAACCTTTAGAATCAAGAAGAGCCCCCCTATTGTTTTGGTTCTGTTTTGTTTATTTGTTGAAGGACCTGGATGCTGTCTTGTAGAACGTCCCAACTTTCTAGATTAAGATGAATGTATTCTAGGGTCATTTTAGATGTAGGTATATCCCTTGAATTTTCTGTAGACCGATAGAGCTAAAGGCTTGATTAGATTTGGGTTCTTTTAATTCTGGTCAAAAATATTTCATAGGTAGTGCTAGATACTCCATTTTGCACTACTTAAGATCATTGAGTTGATGTGATCAATCCATTTTTCACTTACTGATTTAGCAATATTTCATGACATCACCTAGATTCATTCACTCTTTAGGGTTTGCAAAATAATGACTTTTCTGATTTTCTCATTTTTTCTGCTTTTATTAGCTGTGTTTTATTTTTTTATATAAGGAAGAACTTGTCCACATTAACTATTTGGTTAAATTTTACAAACAAATAAGGTTCAGAACATTTTCAGTCTTTTTACTCTTCTTAATAAAGGTCAAATATTTTAGTTTATACCTTTCTGGAATATGAGAGATTACTTGCACATATAATTATTTATTAAATATTATTTGGTGGGATGACTTAACATTTTTACTTTTGCAAAGATCATGCACAGTCTTAGAGCATTCAATGAAATGTAACAAAACAAAGAAAATGATTGTATTACAATTAGTAAAACCAACTTACAGAATTGGTATAGTGTAGTGAGTGGGCTCTGGAGGCAGGCAGAACTAGATTTGGATGTTAGCTCTGTCTCTGGCTCCGTGATTGGAAGTAAATGTTGTAGCTTTTTATGACCCAGTTTCCTAGCTGTAGAATGGTAATATTAGTGCCTACATTTTAGGGTTGTGAGGATTTAATGAGACAATTTCTATAATTAGCACGATTCTAATTATATAATTAATTATATTAATGCAGTATAATTTAGGTGGTAATGTAATGTGGCTGTGAATGAATCCTAGTTAATACTAAAAGTACATTATTTTTAAATACGTATATCGTTTCCTCCCTTGATCTTTAAACTACTTTATGATTTATCTTTTATCTAATGGATTTGATCTCCTACTTAAGATCAGCATTCTCTATTATAATCAGGTTACCAAATCTAACATAAACTGTTCCCAGAAGAAACAACATTTCACAAATATCTTTATAATATATAACATGGAATATATCCAAAACTATGTAGATAGAAATTAATGGGTCTAAACTTCTGAGAAAGGACTACTGTTATCTAAATTATCCCTTTATTCTTTTCAATTTAATTTTTAAAAGAAAAAACAAAAATTTAAATCTTTTACTTTAAAAAGAATAAATTATTTATTGACCTTTAATTTTTAAAAGAAAAAACAAAAATTTAAACCTTACTTTTACTTTAAAAAGAATAAATTATTTATTGACCAAACATCTGTATCTTGATCTCTTTATCATTTTTAATAATCTTAGGGCCTCCCCCTTGATTAAAAGATCTCAACATCGTAGTTTTTCCCCTTACACAATGCCCTGACTTTGGTAGAAGATTGAGGGGTATTATATATGTTCGATAGGATCATGCTTTCCTTTAGGATTTCCTTTTTTCCCACTTTTAGGTTTTGGATTTAAACACTGTTAATCCAGAAGGAAGCAACTCCAGAAATTATTGTAATTCTGTCTTTTCAAGTTACAATTGGTTTGGAGGATATTGCAAGGATTGATCCCCCAATTTAAAGCAGATGTAACTTCATGAGTAACTAAATTTTTCCTGTTTCACAGCTCCTAAGTGAATATGCCACAGGCTGCTTTCTAAGCCATTGTTGGTTGTATTATTCTGTGTGTGACGTAGGAAGTTTGGGAAAACATATGAGAAGTACAAAATATTTGTTAAAAAAATTCTAATCAATGTAATGCAAACTATGCATTTCAAAAAATCTATTCTAAAATTCTTTTGTGACTTTTATATTATAAATTCATACCAGCTCATTAAGTGTTGTAGAATTTCAGAAATTGTACTAAAGTTTTTAAAAATACCATTTAAGTAACATTTTGGTAAAAGTATCAAGACAACTTATCACCAAACTTCATATATATATATATTTAATGTAGTGGATCTATGGAACAAGCATGATGGGTTTTGGAGTCAGAACTAGTTCATAATGCCAGTTTTGCCAGTGTTGAAGAATAAACATCAAGGATTAGAAGCTGTCAGAAGCACTTTGATTTGGTTTAGATGTGTTATAAACAACTTCCAGCAGGAAGAAACACGTTCAGAAAGTGCTCAAACATTTTATAATTTTGAATAAAGACTTAGCTGTTGATGGGGAAATCCTGCGAGTTCATTGCAAGTGATCACATCTAAGTGATTATATTAGTTTCCTAGGCTGTTGTGACAAAAGTACCTAGTACAAATTTGATGGCTTAAAATAACAGAAATTTATTGCCTCACAGTTCTGGAGGCTAGAAGTTTAAAACCAACTTGTCAGCAGGGCCAGTGCTCCTTCCTTGCTGCTTCCTAGCTTTTGGAGGATTTCTGGCAATCTTTGGAGTTCCTTGGTTGGTAGCTACAACATTGCAATCTCTGCCTCTGATCACATTGTGTTCTCTCCTTATGTGTTTGTCTTTAAATAGTCTTCCCTCTTCTGGTAAGGGCACCAGTCATGATGGATTAAGGGCCACTTACTCCAGTATGACTTCATCTTGACTAATTACATCTGCAACACTCTATTTCTAAATAAGGTCACATCTGAGGTACTGAGGCTTAGGACTTCAGCATGTCTTTTTGGAGGAGACTGACATTTCTGATTTCATAATTTTCTTCCTCAACAGAGAAATTCAACAAGAGAAATTCAGTTTCCATATTACTTAGTTTTTATGTAACACTAGGCATATTATATTCAGAAATCTTTAGTTTCTTTATTCATAAAATGAGCCAATTCTGTGAACCGGGATTGTTTTAAGAATTAAACTAGAAAACCATTTATGAGGCACCTATAACCATTTCTGGCATTTATCAGGTCTTGCTGAACAAGTCTTTTTATTTTTAATAAATTGCTGTTTGACTTGGAAGATCCATTTAGTTCTGTTTAATTTTGACCAATTTAAAACTCAAAAGTATAATCTTATGTACATTTTATTGCACAGTTATGAGATTATGGAGTGAATGTTTCTTACTGATCATTCAGTGCTATGGAAACAGTATATAATTTTATAATTTTCACTTTTAACTCATCATTACCAAAATTTCACATTGGTTTTAAAGAGTTTACAAGCATGAATTTATAATGTTTTTTAAAGTGTATACTTTTATTCTTATTTTACAAATGTTATAAATAAAAGTTTATGTGGTTGTTTTATTTGTAACAAAAAAACAAAGTGTAACTGTTAACAACTTGCTCTAGAGGGTAGCAGTAATGACCATTTATTATAAATGAGCACTTATTCAATGCCTGGATTAGACAATCCAAGTCCTGGATTAGTTTCAGGTTTTACTATGAACCAATATTCATCTTAAACCAATATCCATTTTAAATCTTTTGATTGATTATGTTCTTTGCCTTTACTCACATCTGGTAATACTTTGTCTCCTTTACCACTAATGTATGCAGCTTTTACTTCGTTTCTGGTTTTAGTTTTTTTGAGTAGTTGTTTTCACAGATGTGTACATCTTATTATCAAGATTGTAAAATTATCTGTGAAAGAGATAAATTTGTTTTCTACTTTTATGCCCATGAAAAACCGGCTACTGTAGGTATCTAGTAGGCATTCAACAAATGTTTAATATGAGTGAAATGCTTAAGTTTGACAGTGTACATATTTTTATGCAAATTAATTAGAGTTGTTGAAATTTTACTAAGAGGTACTATAGTATATAGGCTTATATTTTTAAAGTTACTGAAATTAAGTGCCATTTCTTCAGTAACTCTTTCTTAAAAAAACTAATTGAATTATAAGTATTCAATAGTGATGTTATACTTTTAAAGTTGATTGATGATAGCGGTTGATTTCAGTGTATAACTGTTTATGTTCAAAGAAAATATAACTATCTTTAATATTTTAGGCTATTCCTTTATCCATTAATGGGCAGTTAGAGTGTTTGAGATATTAATTAGGTTCATTATTCTCAATAATGACCATGACTAAAAAATGTTAAGCGCTCCTACTTCTCTTGAAACCTCCTAGTTCCAAAATATTTTTCATTTATTATCACCTTAAATATTAACATTACTGCTTGATAGGGCTAATAGCTACAACTATCTATAGAATTTTGTAGTTATGAACTTTATTTGTGTTAAAGACTTGTTTTTGTTTTAATTTCTTTGTGAGTTAGGGCCTATGATTCTATGCTCCTGTGTGAACTCTGTCAGGTCAGATACAGGTACAATAAATGAGTTTATCTTTTTTCTTCCTTGAAAATTTTTTTCACTGTAAATTGTGCAGTTTCCTTTTTTAAATTAAATTTATCAGACTGACATTGGTTAATAAAATGATATAGGTTTCAATTGTACAATTCAATAATACATCATCTGTATATTACATTGTGCTTTTGGTACTTTTTTGTTGATATTCCAATGTTCCTCATGTTTGATTATAATCTGAAAGGAGAGATGCATACAGAGAAACACCATGTGTAATTGACTATAACTGGAATGACTTTTGGAATAGATAATTACTTATTTGAAAAGATTGTATGAATTTACTATTGTAGATTAATTTTACTAGTTTTGTTGTTGTTTGTGTTTTCTCATGTTGACAGGGTTGCTTTAGACACTCTTGCTGCATTGCTAAAATCAAGTAAGTTTTTAAATACTAGAAATACTAGATACTATTTTTTGAGTATTTTATTTACAGTGTTAAACTGGAAACATAGATTTAGTCTATAGTTATAAAGCTGGTTTATATTAATGTCAAAGTTGATTTTATCTTTGACACAGTTGATTGATATGTCATAACTAATGTCATTTATGTTTATTGAGCTATAATTTATTCAAGTATGTTGACTTACTATTTCTAAGTTATTATTATAAACATAAAGCCCCGTTAGTAAAGTAATATGTAAATATTACATAAGTATACATTTTTTTAAAAAGTAAAACTAACGATATTGAGACCGTTTACTGTGAAGACTGTTGAACATTTTCTCTCTATAACACATGATTTTATTAGGAATTTTTTTTCTACCACAAATTCAAATTTATAACATTAAAAATGGCTACTAATGTAAATTTACAGTTTACTAAAGTTATTGACACACTAAAGCACTATTTATCTTAGAACTAAAGCATTAGAGTGTATCTTATGATGCCCTTGAAGAGTAATCATCTACACTATATGTTTTTTTTTTGCAAGATACACAGTATGTTTATTTTAAATAACAGTTTTCATTAACATTCCAACTCTCATTGGTTAACACCTTATTTAATCATAATAACATTTAGTCCTAAAGATCTATATTGATGGCTTTCAGTGTTATTTTTTCCTAAAACTATCAAGGGTAAGACCAACTTGCCCTTAAGTTTGAATGACCAGAATTGTTTATTTGAAAATTAGCAAATGACTAATTGGTAAACCTTATATTTGGTAATGATCTATTAAATTTAAAAATTCACCTTAAGTATTAGTATTATATACCAGAGTATATAAAATTCAGTTAGCAGTTTTATCTTTGAAATGATATGTGTGCTACTCAGTAAAACTAGCCATGTTACTTCATTTTCATATATGATACAATAAAATTGAGACCAAGATTGGAATACTTGGATTAACTTGCATTAAAAATAAAAAAATATTTTTAGTCTTTCTTTGATGTGCCCTGACTTTGTAGTTCAAATTGTTTAAAGATTAATTTTTAAATTAATATAGGCATATGCTTTTGAGAGTAGATTAACTATTAAAACTAAACTTATTAGTTTACAAATTTTCTGACGACAAAGTCATTAAGTCAGTAAAAACTAAAACCTTCTTAAGTTTTAACTATTTTACAGAAATCAGTTATACTAAGATGACTGAAGTCTTATATCTTAAGTTTTAAATAGTAATCTTCCTTTTACTCCTTCCCTTCTCCTTCAAAGGAAGATGGTGGGCAAATAGATACATTTGCCCACCATTAGGTAAAAAAGTAACTGACAAGTAGAATGACTCTGGTTTATATTTAATATTGTTTTCATATGGCACATGGCACTAAATAGGATAAATATTTAATAATGCAAAATAATATTTAGTAGCACACTGCTTATTTTTAAATGCGCTATGGCATTTTGGAGCATCTTATGCATTGATTTCTTTTTGCTAGGGAGGGCAGTAATTTACTTTAAAAGGATAATTAAACTACTCTAATAAACCTAAGAGTATAAAGCAGAGAATGCACACACACAATGCAGAAAGACAGGAAGCTTAATTGCTATCACTGAAGTGTAGATAGATTAGAAGCTGCAATCTAACAGGAAACCTAAGCTGTATTTTAACTAGAGAGGGAAGAAGAGACATAGACTGATTGTGAGTTGGTGTCCTGTACACATGAATAAAATCCCCTCTACTAGACTTTTTATTGTGCTCAATTGCAGATTATAGATGGCTTTGTTCATTTTTCTTAAGGGTCATTCAGCTACCTGTTTTCGAGTTACTGGGAAGTTTTTGATTTGATCTTTAATAAAGAATTTCAGTATTTCTCGTAAGTACTATTTAGGCTGTTGAGAATTCCAGTGGAAACAGTTTGTAACATGAGTTACAATGATCATAATGTCTTTTAAGAAACTCATATTCACAGCTAGAAAGCTAAAGGCTTAATATTCCATCTGGTGTAAACAAAGTGGGTATATTTATTTAAAGTACATGAAACTAGTATTAATCAAAACTATTGAACTGATATAAATAGCCATAGCCTTAGCAAAACTAGCTCTATAGACACAATAGAAGTTTAAAAGCTTTTACATAAGAACCTCCCACCTCTTCTCCACCCTGGGAGTTTCTTCCAATTCTCTAATGTCAGAGCACAATTTCTGAGAGGGCATTAATAAGGTTGTTGATTTCAGTGTCTTTACCTTAGTATCTGTGCCATGAGGCAGGAGGTCATTTTATAGATTGATTTAGATTAGGAAGAGATTGATATTACGTTGTAACTGAACAACCCCAAATGGGTTGATATTCTACTCTCTCTTTAATTGGCCTACCGATGTGGTGCTGGGTGGCTCAAGATGTTGCTGTGATATGATTATTCTTTTGCTGCCATTTTAGTCAAATGCACTCATTTAGTTAGTAATCTTAAATATCAACACCTTAAAAATAATAAAATAGTTTAAATTTGTGGATTTATTTCTGTTCTATCCAATAAAATTGACCATTTACAAAAAAGAACCTTTAATTACGTTTTCATTACATTAAAAAATTAACAACCAGAAAGTACCATCTTCTAATTTACATAATACTCTTTACATTTTATTTATTGAAAAGTTGTATTTTTAACTTAGCATTGTTATGGCATGGATATTCATATAATTGTGGGTGTAATTAAAGCAGTTATTTTCGATGGAAACAAAGTTTGTAATAGGAGCTACATTCCAATGGAGTTAATTTTAGTAGAAATACAGTTTGTAATAGAAGTTACAATAATGGTAATGGCTTTTAACAAAATCATATCACAGCTAATTAAAGGCTTATCTATTTCATTTGTTGTAATCAAAGTCAGTATATTCGTAGGTTTTAAAATACATAAAACTTTTGTTAGTATTAACATTTAAAAAGATGTAGGCCTAATTGCATTATAGGTATTTCATTATTTGTTAACCACAAAACAATATATGGGCAGGTTTCTGAAAAGTATTGTAATCTACAAAATAAATATAAAATATATTGTATTTACAATAAAAATATTGTAATCTGGAAGTTATCATATTTATTTTGTTAGAAAAAATATTTAAATATGTAGTTGCCATATTTTTTTTGGAAAAAAATAAGAATTTATTACAATGTAGTGGTTAAATTTTTTTTGGCCTTTATCTTTTTTTTTTTAAATTAAGTTTATTGGGGTAACATTGACTAATACAATTATATAATTTTCAGGTGTACATTATAATTTGACATCTGTATATTCTATTGTGTTTACCACCCAAAGTCCAGGTGCCTTCAGCTACCATATATTTGATCCCCTTAACCCACTTCAGCCTCCCCTTACCTTCCTTATATTTGACCCCCTTTAACCGTCTAATTTGATTTACTCTACCACTTTCTTCTATCATTTAAAAAAATATTCTTTCTCAATTTTCTTTTGTTAAAGAAACAAATGCCAGGAGAGCGGTAGACAGAGGATATGTCCAAGTCCTTTTAACAATTTATGTAGATTGGCACCGCCATGATAATCGGCATAGAAACATGCTCATTCGGAAAGGAATTTTACAGAGTTTAAAAAGTGTTACAAACATCAAGTTGGGAAGAAAAGCATTTATTGATGCCAATGGGATGAAAATTCTCTATAACACTTCACAAGTGAGTTTTTTTAATTTTCTTCCTATTATTGTAATTATGTATTAATAATATGATTTGGTTCTTAAGAAAACTTAATATTTCTAAAAATACTTAAAAAGTACAATAAATGTATTTTAAAAAACTGAAAACCAAAACCAAAAGGCATAATCATTTCTTACATGTGGTTGCAGACCGATTGGAGAAAATGCTTAGTGCATATCTCTGCAATATGAGATTTTTTTTCCCATAGGTAAAGGAAGACATATAAATCTGTCCAGTGGGCTGGAAGGGATTCTATATTGCCATGTTTTCCAGGATGTGCTATACTTAGTTTTGCATGATTCCCTCATAAGTATTTATGGACCATTTGCAAATCAGCAGGACAGTTCTGTCGTTTTTGAGTGTTTTCAACATCTCCCTCCTGGATAGGGCATTTTTAAACAGAGAAGGTATGAAAGTGAAACCTGAAGTTGGGGATCTTACTTCTGACAGCCAGCATAAGCACAATCCTTCTTGGCACTGTCTTTAGTAATATTCCTTCTATTGTCTATAAAAGACTGTCAGCTATGGGAAATAGGAATGTTGTAGCGCAACCCTTTGTCTTTAGAAGGTTGTAATTATTAGAAAGAAAACTGTCTTTTGAAAATTCCAGGCAATTATTTCGGTTGTGCCCTCTTGGTCTTACAACAAACAGTCCCTTTGTAAATGAGAATAAAGATATAAGAACATATATTTTATGTTTACCCTTAGCTTTTTTTCCTAGATCAATCATACATACTTGTTTTTATTATTGATGTAGGCAGTGATGGATATATGAGAAATGAGGAAACGTTGAGCGACTTTGGTTATGCCACTTAACATTCGTGAGCCTTAATTTCTCATCTGTTTTGACAGGTCACATGTGAAGATTTGTATTAAAATTTTACAGGGTATTAAAGTGCCATCTGAATGTCAATAATAATAGTAATATAATAATAATAATAATGATAGTGTTATATGATACACTTTCAAACCCTCTACGTATTAGCCCTTCTTAAGATTAGATACTGGGACAGCAAATTAGACTCTTAAAACTATTTACTAGAGGTGCTATTGCGTGATAACTGATAAAATTCTGAGAAACGTTCAACTAAATATTCCATTTTATTTCTTACACCTTTCTTACTTAATTTTTTTCTTCTTTTAATTTTTTTTTTTTTTTTAATTTTGTGTGCTATGCTTGCAAAATGCCCTCTGAATCACTCATATATATTACTTAGTGCTTTGGTGACTTTTGGTACCAAAGATTTTACTGATTTCTGCTTAGTTAAAATATTCAAGGAAAAGTACTACGCAGTTTGCCATATGAGGTTCTTTACAAAAAGAAACTTCTGAATAGTCAAAGCTATTTTATGATTATGATAAAATGTTGCTTTTTGTGTGTGTGCTATTTGTCTCTTGAAAATTATCAATGTATTTTTTCTAAAGTAATCTAAAATTGGTTCAATTGTTCACCAAAGGAACATTGTTTTTCTTTTCTTAAAAAACAGGAATGTTTGGCAGTCAGGACCCTTGATCCTCTTGTCAACACCTCCAGTCTGATAATGAGGAAGTGTTTCCCCAAAAATCGCCTGCCACTTCCAACGATTAAAAGTTCTTTCCATTTCCAGTTGCCAGTTATTCCTGTGACTGGACCTGTGGCCCAGCTCTACAACTTACCCCCTGAAGGTAGGACCACATGCTTACTGCTGGCTTTCAGTCATTCTTGAAATTGTGTGACAGTTGACTTTTTTTATTCTTTTATTTTTTTTGATTTTTGTCTAACTCCCCAGCAAAAGAAGGCCTTAGGGAACACAGTGAACTTTTACCTTATATTTTAGTTAACAAATATTTCTTTAAATATAAGAAAGTAAGGTCTAGGAATTAAGGGCAGTAGCATGGAATGTTACATATATGTAAATGTGAACTGTGCAAAAATTTAAGCATCATATAGGAACATCATTTGATAGTTACATAAAATTTCAAAGTATAAGAATATAAACATTAAGTGTTTAGGTAATTTTATTTGGGCTTACATTTGTAGCTTTTTCATGAACTTCATTTTTTAAGTTAAATTACCTAATCACCAAAAGAGTTATAGTTTATGCTTAACATATGAAATTATCAGAAGTTGGCAATTTGCTCTTTTCTATAGGTACATATAAAGGAAGTAAGATTTTAAACTTCTTAATGTGGGGAAAAAGTAGAATTTTATTTTTGATAAGATCTAACAAAATGGAAAAAAGAAAGTAGTCCAGGCTATTAATAGATTTTCTGAAGTATTTTTGTCAGTTGATCACTTTTTTGAAAAAAAAAAATCGAAAGTCCTCTATATTTAAAAGCAGTTATTCGAAATAAGTGATTTAAAAGATTTTTGAAGTAATTATAATTGGTTTTATTGACAGATGAATCAATGGTGTATATTACAGAGTACACTATTATGATTTTATTTTTAAATATTTAATTATTAAAGTAGAAGTTTAATCTACACAAAATATCCAAATGGATTATTCACAAACTTCCTTTACAAGGTTTAAAAGTCTCAGAGTAATTATGGGACTTGAGGAAGATAGCTAAGTAAAAATAATTTTATTCCTTCTTTCTATTTCATTAAAAATTGCCATTAGACCTTTAAAATAGGGGTGACCTGTACCAAATCTGAAAACTAGGTACTAAAAGGGGCATTCTCATGAAACAAACATAGAACATGGAACAAACATGACAGAGATATGATAGATTAAAGTAGAGCGTCACTCTCTACTCACCCTAATATGAAATGCAGTATCTCTGGTTCCTAGTTGAGATACCACTAGCACCTAATTGAGGCATGGTCAAGGAGTAGTTGGGTCTCATTCTCTCCTGAATCTCAGTGTACAATTATGGGGGTTTAAGTGGTGGTTCTAACTGGTAGAGAGCTGGTGATACTTCTCTATGACATGCAAGTAGTGGCTCTGGAAGAGAGATAGGATATGTCTCATAGTCTCCTTTATACAGTGTCCAGAATAATCGCATGGATAAGGAAAGCTGACTTCTAGTGCAGTGAATTCACCAAGCATGAGAAAAAATGACATGATATTTTTCTAGAGCTCCTTTTGTGACTCATCTCAGACTAATGGATCGCTGAACTAGAAATGGAGATTTACAATGACTGACAAGTCTTCATGACTAAAATGTAAGAGTTCTTGCAGCAACTGCATAGACACAAGGAAAATACTATCTGTCTTCTGTTATTTTCTCACATATCAGGCTTCTGTACATTTATCAAAATTTTTGTTATTTTTATACCTTTCTCAGCTGGTTTCATGAAGATAGAACGGCTGTTTTTTTCCCTTCATTTTATTCTCAGCATCTATTAGATTGCATGAGATATGTGTGTATTTAACATTTGTTGATGAATGGAGTTGGCCTCAAGACTTATTTTCTTGAATATTAAATACCCCAAAATAAGCAACATCTATGGAGATTTGAAGGAAGAGTTCTGACTCAAGATTTCTGAACCCATATTAGTTGCCCTTCATATGTGAAGTTGACATATTCTTAGGCATGTAAGGGTACAGAAGTATATTTCTGAAGTATCCTTTCTGAAGTAATTATATGAAATGTTACTCCAGCCAGGCTAGGGATGAATTAAGATGTCAAGAATGCAGAAGGGCATGGTAACAGAGTAATTGTATTAAACATTACAAATTGTTCATTATATAATACTAAACAGATCCTTAGACTGGGGTCTGATGAACCACAGGAATCCGCGGATGGACTTCAGACTGTGAACACTTTGAAATTCTGTATGAAATTATTTATGTGTTTTTTCTTGGGAAAAAACTCTTGAAAGGATCTATCCATCACTGCTATAGAAAAGCAGGGAAATTTCAAAGATGCACAAAATTTTGAAAGTGGTAAATACAAAGCAAGAACCAGCAAATCTATTTTAGTAAAAAGATATATAAATGAATAAAATACTATTTAAAAAAAGAGACTTTCAGATTGGGTTAAAAAAACAAAACAAAATGTAAGTAGCTGACACATATTGGAGACTCTTAAAACAGCAAGATGAAAAGCTTGAAAGTACGATCAACAAATGTGTATCTGATATTCTGGTTCAAAAGAGGTAAGAAAGACAGTATTACTACCATACAAAATATAAATACCGAACAGAATTTATAAAATGAGATAGCATAGATTTTATACAAGCTAGATAATGTGCCAAATACTAGAGCAAAGATAGATAAAGCTATAATGATTTGAATAATAAGGGAAAATGAATAGAAACTGTGTTAATGGGTGATTTTAAAATCCCTGTAAGTTCTTGGCAAATTAAGTAGAGGTGGTTTAGTTAATCTAAGTGGATACTAAAGATAACTTCTGTTAATATATTTGAAAATATGATTGAAATGGACAGTATTTTGGGAAATATGAATAACTAAAATTAACCTAAATAGTAGAAAACCTGCCATTGAATATGCAGTCAAGTTACCTTCAATGAAGACACCAAATGCTGATGACTTTATAAATTACTTCTTTCAACCTTTCAAGAAATTTTCCTATACTTTATTTTCCAGAGCATAGAAAAAAAGGGAAAGTTTAGAAGCCAACATGATGCAGAAATAAAAGCCTGGTAGAATAACCTGAAACAACCTACAGATTGTCGTCACTCATGAAAATAAATATAAAAATTCTAAAATAATAACATTAAATTGAACAGTTTTTACAAGTATAGGACACTTGTAAGGATTATTTTTAAGAAAGTAGGTTCATTGTAATATTAAGACTGTAATTAATAAAATGTATCATCAGTGGGTTATAGTAAACCAATGATTATCTCAGTAAATGGCATGAAGGGAGTTAATAAAAATCATTATTAGCTCCAGATAAAATTTCTTTAGGAATCCAGGAATATTTCCCAAACAAACTGAGTATTATCTAACTCAGATTAATAGCCAACATTGCAAATAGTAAATAAATGTTAGATGATGCCTCTTTCAACCATTATTAATTAACATCATTTTGAAAGCTCCAAGTCAAATCAGTAAGAGAAAGGAAAGGTCTTAATCATTAAGACTGAGATAAAGTCCATGGAAGACATTTCTATACTATCTACGTAGAAAATCCAATCAAGTCAATTATAAAATGTGTGTTAGATAAAATACAAGTTAAATGAAGTACTATTTACCAATTAAACGAATAAAATTTATTAGCTTTTCTGTGTGTGTTTTATGTATATATCAACAAAAACCAGTTAGAAAACATAAGGGGAAAGCAAATCACGTTTACAGGAGCAATAGCAACAGCAAAATAAATGTCTTGGAATATACTTTCTAAAACCTTATAGAAAGTGCTGACTCATTCTTTTTAATTGTTACATCATACAAATATAACTAGTTTCCTATTAAAAGACATTTAAGTTTTTTTTTCTGTATTTTTGTTTTTACTATAGATGAGCCAAAAACGTTTTAAAAACTAACAACAAAGAATGATTTATATTCCTTGATTTTAACTATATAATTAAACTATAATAATTATTTATTGGTTTAGGTATATGAATAGATCATCGGAATGGAGCATAAGGTCTCAGACATCCTAAGCTAAATGGCATATCACACCTGTAGTATAAAACCAAAGGCAAATGCCATATAGAGGCAACTATTTGAAAGGTTTTATTAAAAATTAAAAATATATTTTCTCTCTGATGCTTAACTGCATTTTCCTTTCTCCCTATTCAAGCAGTCATCTTTCTTGTTTGCAATAGACTTTTCTGAATTCAACCCCTCTCTTTTTTCTAACAGTTCCTTCTCCAAATGTCAGTTCTTCCTGTGTTTATCCATGACTAACTGCTGCTAGTACATTGGCATAAATAGACCGAAGTTACCATATGCAAATGAATACTTATTTTTTTGCTGTCTATTTCCAAAAGAATTTAAAGCAATTTGGTACCAGTATTAGGATAGACTGAGCTGCTTTTACAAAGTAATGCAGGATAGTATCATAGTCACTCAAGCAACAGCAGTAATAACAGACATTTTAATAGCATATACACTTTGCCTGGCACATTACATTTATTAATTCCTTGAATGCTCACAAGAACACTACTAGTGAGTATCTCCATTTTACAGATGAAGAAAATGAGACACAAATAACTTATGTAACTTGCTCAAGGTTAGAAAGCTAGTAAGTAGAGGAACCAAGATTAGATACTCTGTCTCTAGGTACTCTGTCTCTAGAGCCCTTTTGCTACACTGCCACAAGATAGAAGATTTTTTTTCTCACATATTCTTCCAGAAGATGGGTAGGTGATCCTGGGCAGTAGGCCTCTGTTCCACTAGGTCATCAAAGAAAACAGGTTCTTTTTGTTTTTATCATTTCCTATGGTGGTTTCTTTGTGTGCAAGTAGAAAATGGTAATGAAAGAAAATGGAGAGGACAGTTTTCTTTTTGAAGAGAGTGACCTGGAATTTGTCTTTACCACTTTGCCTCACATACCATTGGCCAGAAATTGGCCATAGGACTGTTAACTACTGTGAGGGAGCCTGGAATCTGACATCTAGCTAAAATTCAGAAGTTCTGTTATTAAAAGGGAGGAGAGGAGGACAGATATGTGTGGGGTGGGGAGGAATTTCTCCTCTTCACTAAATTAAGTTACAGTGGAAATGGATGTCAAAAAGAGAGTAAAGGTATTGTCAGCAAAATGGAGAGGTAGGAGGTCTTATTGCTCGTCTTTCCCAGAAATACAGTAAAAAAGTAAGACAGCCAACTTCAAATCCATGAAAATATCTCAGAGATAACTCTGGACTACAATGAAGAAGCACAAAAAAACCCCTGCAGAGCTCAAAAACTGAGGACCGCCGCATAGAAAAGTATGGGAAGAATTTTATCTACGTCAACCCATCTCCCAGCCCAGAACAGCTTGGCACCAGGGGGGTTTCCCTCAGAGGAATTTCTTCCCATTGGGAAAAGGAGAACAGGGGGACCCCGGCAAGTCTCATCCCTTTGTACATTGGTAGCCTTTGCTCTCAAGGTCTCCCAAGTCTTCACCAAAGCTGATCCCAGTTGCCGAGCAGCCTGGAGTCCCACCTGCTACATTGACTCACTGGCGTGGAGCTGTCATTGCGGGCCCAGGCTGCAGCTGCATCTATCCCTATCTGGAGTCACTACAGTGAGCCCCAGAGAACCAGACCCCTTTTCCATGAAAGATCTGCACATTCTGTACCTTAGACACCAATGCCACTGTCACGGCAAGTGCACCTGTACCCCAGGACCCAGACATTGGTAGTTTTGCATGCACCTGATCCTAGGACCCCTACTTTGCTACCAGATGAGGTACCAAGAGAAATCCCATTGGTTGGACTTCTTTCTGTGGGCATAAACAAGATGAATCCAACAACCTTTGCCTCTGAGGATCCCAATAGCCCTAGCCACCACTGACACCTGCAAGACCTCTGTAATATTAGCCACAGAAGACCCCCTTAGACTTTGCTGATGTTGACCTCAGCTTATGGAGCTACACAGAGACTATGCCCCTTTGCCTTCATAAGGAGCAAAGATACTACATCCTACCCAGCCAGTGCTCTCAGAACCTTCTCCAGTTAAAAGTCTTGCTCCACCCAAGCCAGTCCAAAAAGGCCGGAAATGTGACTGTGCCCTCATATATGCAGACATCAACACAAAACCATCAGAGATGAAAAATCAAGGAAACGTGATACTATCAATTTTCCAGGGAAATGGAGACCTGTGAGTTATCCAAAAAATTCAAAATAGTTATTTTAAGAAAGCTAATATAATTCAAGAGAAGGCAGATAGGGAACTCAATGAATTTAGTAAAGTAATACATGAACAAAATGAGTTCAACAAAGAGAAAGAAATTATAGAAAGAACCAAACAAATTGTATATCTGAAGAAAATATAACTGTGATCACGAACTTTAACATTAGACTCAGTCAAGCAGGAGAAAGAACTTGTGGGTTTGTAGACAGATCTTTTGATATTTTTCAGTCAGAGGAGAAAAAAGAAATTAGAATGAAAAAGGGTGATGAAAGCCTGTGTGAATAATGGAACACCATTAAGTGAAACTATATCTTTATTACGGAATGCTAGAAGGAGAAGCAAGAAAGGGACAGAAAACTTATTTAAAGAGATAATGACCAAGAATTTACCAAATCTAGGGCAAGATACAGCCATCTAGGTACATTAAGCTCAAATAGTCCCAAACATATTCATCTGAAAGATCTCCATTGAAACAGTATAATCAAGCTCTCGAAAAAAAGGTGAAGAGAATTTTGAAAGCAGCAAGAGAAAAAAGACTTCTCACATACAAGGTAATCCTGATAAGATCATAAGCAGATTTCTCAGCAGAAACCGTACAGATCAGGAGAGAGTGGGATTATATATTCAAAGTGCTTAAAGAAAAATGCTGTTAACCAAGAAAACTTTACCTCGCAAAGTTATCCTTCAGAAATGAGAGACAGAGACTTTCCCAGAAAAACAAAAGCTGAGGGAATTTATCACTACTTGCCTTATAAGAAATGTTAAAGAGATTTCTTCAAGCTGAAACAAAAAAAATTGCTTAGTAACATGAAAACATATTAAAGTACAAAATTCACTGATAAAGGTGTGTATGTATGTGTATATACACACACACACATATTTATATAGTCAAATTCAAAATATATTGGTATCAAAGTGGTTGTGTATAATCACTTCGAACTCTAGCATATAGGTTAAGAGACAAAAGTGTTAAAAATAAATGTAGCTACAATATTTTGTTAATGAATACACAATATAAATATTTAAATTGGGATAACAGATTATGGGAAGGAGCAAGTACATGATAAAACATTTTTATGGAATTGAGGTTAATCTGTTATCAGCTTGAAATAGGTAGTTATAACTAACTGTAAAATGTATTATGAAAGCCTAATGGTAACCACAAAGCAAAATCCTATGATAGATACACAGATGATAAAGAGAAAAGAATCAGAGCATCCCACTACAAAAATCATCAACTCACAAGGAAACAACAAGAGAGGAAGAAAGGAACGAAGGCACCACAAAACAATCACAAGGCAATGAACAAAATGTCAATAGTAAGTCTTTATCAATAATTACTCGAAATGTAAATAGTTTAAATTTTCCAATTAAAAAACTTAGAATGACTGAATGAATTAAAAAACAAGACCCAACTATATGCTGTCTGCAAGGGACTCATTTAAGCTTTACGGACACTAGTAGGCTAAAAATGAAGGAATAGAAAAAGACACTCTGCAAATGGAAATCAAAGGGAGAGATAGCCATACTTACAACACACAAAATAGACTTTAAGTCAAAAACTATAACAAGAGACAAGGTCATTATATAATGATAAATGGGTCAATTCATCAAGAGGACATAATAATTATAAACATATGAATCCAATATTAGAGCAACTAAATCTATTAAACAGTTATTAATAGATGAGAAGGGAGAAATAGCAATGCATTTATAGAAGTGACTTCAGTACCCCACTTTGAACAGTGGATGGATAATCCAGACAGAAAATTAATTAGATAATAATGGACTTGAATGATGCTTTAGACCAAATGAACCTAACAGATATATACAGAAAATTCCATCAATAGCAGCAGAATACATATTCTTCTCAAGTGCACAGGGAATGTTCTCCAGGACAGATCATATGTTATATCTTTTCTGACCATAGCGGTATGAAACTAGAAATCAGGAGTAAAGCTGAAAAATTAAATACACTTTTGAACAACCAATGGGTCAAAGAAAAAAAAGAAATAAAAAGATATCTTGAAAAAAAATGAAAAGGGAAGTACAACATGCCAAAACTTATGAGATGAAGCAGTAGCAGTTCTAAGATGAAATTTTATAGCAATGAACACCTGCATTAAGAAAAAAGATAACAAATAAACTGCCTAACTATATTTCTAGAAACCAGAAAAGAACCAACTAAGCCCATAGTTAACAGAAGGAAGGAAATAGTAAAGATTAGAGCAGAAATAAAAGAAATAGAGACTAGAAAGACAAATAGAAAAGATCAACAAAACTAAGTGTTGGTTTTTTGAAAAGATTAACAAAATTGATAGACTTTCAGCTAGACTAAAAAAAAAAGACTCAAATTAATAAAATATAAATGAAAGAGGACATATTACAACTGATAACACAGAAGTACTCTCAAAAATTGAAGAAGGAATACTTCTAAACTCATTTTATAGAGCCAGCATTATCCTGATACCAAAGCCAAGAAGAGAAAATTATAGGCCACTATCCTTGATGAACATACTTGCAAAAATTCTCAGCAAAATACTAGCAAACAGTTCAAAAGCAAAGGATGATACACCATGACCAAATAGGATTCATCTCTGGGATGCAAGGCTGTTTCAACATCCACAAATTAAAATGTGATACACTATGTTAACAGAATGAAGGATAAAAATTATGTGATCATCTCAACAGATGCAGAAAAAGCATTTGACACAATTCAGCATCTTTTCATGATAAAAACTCTAAGTATAGAAGGAACATTCTTTATCATAACAAAGACCATAAATAATCATACTCAATGACAGAAAGAAGTCTTCTAAGATCAGGAACAAGACCAGGATGCCCACTCTTGCTATTTCTATTTAACATAGTACTGGGTATCCTAGCTATAGCAGTTAGTCTAGAAAAGGAAATAAAAGGCATCCAACTCAAAAAGGAAGAAGTAAATTATCTCTTTGCATATGATGTGATCTTATAGAAAACCTTAAAGTCTTCACCAAAAACTGTTAGAATATGCACGAATTCAGTAAAGTTTCAGGATTCAAAATCAATATACAAAAATCAATTGTGTTTCTGTACACCAACAGAGAACTATTTGAAAGAGATATTAAGCAAACAATCCCATTTACAATAGCATTAAAAAACAATAAAATACTTAGGGATGAATTTTACCAAGAAATCGAAAGACCTGTACACTGAAAACTATCAGACAGTGAAGAAAGAGATTGAAGAGTATGCAAATAAATGGAAAGGTATCACATGTTCTCTGATTAAAAGAATTAATAATGTGAAAATGTCTATACTACCCAAAATGATCTCCAGATTCAATGCAATCTCTATCAAAATTCCAATGACTTTTTTCACAGGAATGTAAAAAAACTTATAAAATTTGTATGGAGCCGCAAAAGACTCCAAATAACCAAAGCAATACTGAGAAAGAACAAAGCCAGAATCATCACAGTTCTTGATTTTAAACTATTACAAAGCTATAGTAATCAAAACAGTGTGGTACTCAAATAAAGCAGGCACATAGATCATGGAACAGAGTTGAGAGCGCATACATAAACCTATACATACATGGTCAACTAATTTTTGATAAAGGCATCACAAACAATTGAGAAAGAGCAGTCTTTTTGATAAATGGTTTTTGGAAAACTAAATATCTATATGCAAAAGAATGAAACCGCACCTCTATCTTACACCACTCAAAAAATTAACTCGAAATGGATCAAACCCTTAAATATGACCTGAAACTGTAAAACTCCTTGAAGACAACTTTGGGGGAAAAGATCCTTCACATTGGTCTTGGCAGTGATTTCTTGAATAAGGCATCAAAAGCACAGGCAATAGAAGCTAAAATAAAAGTGGGACTACATCGAACTAAAGACATTCTGCACAACAAAGGAAACAATACAATATTTGCAAACTATATGTCTGATAAGTGGTTGATATTCAAAATATTCAAAGAACTCATAAAGCTGAGTAGTACAAAAGCAAATAATCCAATTTAAAAATGGGCAGAGGCCCTGAATAGACATTTTCCCAAAGTGTACAAACGGCCAGTAGGTGTCTGAAATACAGGTGTCAGGGAAATACAAATCAAAACCACGATGTGATATCACTTCACACCTATTAGAATGATTATTGTGAGAAAGACTAGAGGTAAATATTGGCAACGATGTGGAGAAAATGGAACCCTCATACACTATTGGTGGGAATGTAAAATGGTACAGTTAATATGGAAAACAGTATTTAGGTTCCTCAAAAAATTAAAAATAGACCTTCCATATGGTCTACCGGTCATACTCCTGGATATATATCCAAAAAGAATTGAAATTATCATCTCAGAGATCTGCACAGCCATGTTTACTGCAGCATTATTCACAGTAGCAGAGATTTGAAAACTATCTAAATATTCTACAATGGATGAGTGGATGAAGGAGAAGTGATTATATCCGTATATCTGTATGTGAGATAGATATATCTATCATATGTATGAGATAGATATATAAATATTATTCAGCCAATATAAAAAGGAATTCCTGCTATTTGCAATAATGTGGATGAATCTGGAGGACGTTATGCTAAGTAAAATATGACAGAGAAAGACAAATATTGTATGGTATTACTTATATGTGGAACCTTTAAAAACATCTGATATTATAGAAACAATAGAATGTTGGATGGCAGGGGCTGCAAGAGTGGTAATGGGGTGATGAGGCTGAAAGGTACAAATTTTCAGTTTTAAGATTAAATTGTGAGGATCTAAAGTACAGTGCAGTGACGATAGTTAATAACATAGTATTGTATACCTGAAAGTTTCTGAGAGTAAATCTTAAGCATTCTTAACACACACACACACACACACACACACAGACACACAGTGTTGACTATGTGAGTTGGTAGATGTGTTAATTATCTTCATCTTGATAATCATATTACAGTTTATATATCAACTATCACGTTATACACTTTAAATAATTATACAATTCTGTTTGTCAGTTATTCCTTAGTAGTTAAAGAATAAAAAAGTTTAGGAAAGTATCCTTTTAAAATAGTCTATATTTTGTTTTAAAGTACTCAGTTACTTACAGGAGTACTCTTAAAGTACTTTTCTACTCTTCTTTCCTTGTCTTGCCCACATCTGTGGTCCTCATGTCCTCCTGTTCCCTGAGTTTTTCTCTAATTCATATTCATTCTTCATTCTCATTACTGACAGTTATTGTCTTTTTCTCTATTAATTGGTCTTCCACATATATGCTCCCTCTCTCATACCTGCCAGAGTGATTTTTTGAAAAAATGTAAGTCGAATTAATTTATTCTCCCCTTGAAAATCCTCAGTGCTTATCTTTCATAGGTTAAAATTCTAAACTTCTTGGCCTTTTGTACCCTTCATTTTCTCATTTTTATTTGCCTCTTTTAATACTTTCCCAAGCATACAAGTTAAATCATGCTTTATCTTATTATTTTTTGATGATGTCATCTAAATTCTTTATTTTAGCATTATTATTTCCTTTCTTTAAAAGTCACACTCACTCATCCTTACGTTTTACCTAGAAAGCTGTTTTCTTCAAGATACTACTTAATTATTACCTGTTTTGTGAAGTGATCACTGATGACCCTTTGTCCTCAAGCAGTTTGTAGTTATTCCATCCCTTGCTTTCCCATAGCATTTTTAAGTATATGCCTTCATCAGTATATATCTTTTGTATCTTATACATAATGATATTATATCAAAAGATAATATAATTACTTGTTAACTCTTTTCTGCTCTTTAACTTCATGTGCTCCCTGAGGGCAAGGATTATATTAATACATCTTTTAAAAAATTCCCAGCACGCAACACAATACATGGCACATGGTAGTCATTGAAACAAATGGCAAGTGAATTGTAAAGGGATGAAATGATTTATTGAAATTTATACAGATAGAAAACAAGATGGTTTCACTCAGGCTATTGCAATAATAGACATTGATTTTTTTTTACATTATTAATTTTTAAAAACAAACAGTAAAAAAACTCATTCATTTTTGCAGTGCTTTTCCGAATTTTAAAGCACTTTCACTTCATCTCTTAGGTTTTTCAACACCTTGGACAACCTTAGAGACATTTTTAATAAGAAATTTTATTTAATTTTTCTTTGGTGATTGAAATATTTACATATATAACATTCTGCCTTTGGATGTGCATGTTGAAGAATGCTTACCTCTGACCTACTTACTTATAGCACATTTTGTATCACAGTGGATGACGTAGTAGATGAAAGTGATGACAACGATGATATTGATTTAGAAGCTGAAAATGAAACTGAAAATGAAGATGACCTAGATCAAAATTTTAAGGTTAGTATCAATTTCTGTCTTTAGTCACCTTTACAGATTGCATACTCAGTTGTAAAAGAAAGATTGAGTAAATACATATAGCTAATGGTAGATTAATTTTTTTGCCCACATGTTTTTTATCATGGCTGATTATAGACAGTAAGCTACTGAAAGAGAAAATAATGTTTCTTTGAATGAATTGCTCTGAAAAGGGCCTTAAAATAACTTATTTTAACTCTCTCTGACCAGGAAGATTTTATCTAACCTTTCTGACTTAGATTTTAAAGTCTAAAGAAATCTAAGTTTGAAGTGAAGTGTTTTGAGAATTGAAGTGGCAACCTATTTCTCTTTCAACAATCTTTTGTGGATACAAAATAGTAGGAAAGTAATCTATAACTGATGGCTTCTTGGTAAGAATTAGTGTTTACATAATGCTTCTTAAGTTTTAGTTGAAGAAGGAAATGGACAAAAGTGTTTATTGAATTGAGAAAAGAAAAAATTATTATTACATGAGATGTTAAGTAAAGAGGCAGGTGAGTTTTCAGAATTTTATGGCACTTTTACAAGTCTAGATGCTTTATATTTTGCTTTATTTAGTGGTAGAAGGGGCCATATTAGCAGAAAATGTAGAAAAATGTCTGCTTAATGCCTTCATTTTTCAATGCTTTTCTGGGGGAGGGGGATTCATTAGACTCTTACCTGCTTGGCCCTTTTTGTCTTGAAATGCTACATCACAATTGGGATATACTGAGTATTTGACTTTCTGGAGATAGATTCTAAGATACTGGAAAGAGATTTCTATCTTAATAGCAGATACACAGCCAGTTTTATTATCACCAAATATGACCAACACAAACTTTGGCAAAATTGTCAAGTTAGCCAGTCTGGTAACATGATGGTCTGCATACTGGACTCAAGAAGCTACAAAGAAGAAAAACAGTGCTGGTTCTCTTTGTCAAGGCAAAAAAATAAAAATAAAAAAATGAGGTAACTATGTGTTTATGGTTATGGACTTGATGTAAGTGAAAATATCCAAGGATCCAAGCTCAGGAAATTTAAATTCTGTATGTAAAATCTTTCTTGGATGACAGGAGCTATGTTAAAATCAGTTGTTTGGGTTCTTTGGGAAGTGAGTGTTTAGGGGTGGTAAAATTTCCCAGATTAATGCATAAATGCATGCTTAAAATTTTTTAAAAAATCATTTGAGGGTAAGTTACATAAATATCATGGTCCTTTGCCCCTAAATATGTCTGTATATGTTTCCTAAAACTAGTGATACTCTCTTACATAACCACAGTACAGTTACCACCTTCATAAATGTATAGCGATATAACACTATCCATGTTCCATTTTGTCAGTTATTCTAATTATGTCCTCTATTATATTTTCCCATTCTCTAGTATAGAATCTAGCATCAGGTATTGCATTTAATTATTTTGTCTTTTAAGTCTTCTTTAATTTAGAACATCACAGATTTCTTTGTCTTTTATGACATTCACTCTTTGACTAATCCAGTGGTTGACACCATTATTCCCTGGAGTATCCATGACTGCTCACCTTTCCTCATGTTACTTTAACACAGCAGTTATAAGAAAAGTAATTGATTGAATTTATTGAATGCTTAATCCTATGCTAGCCCATGCTCTTTACATATAGTAACCATTAAATCCTCATAGAAATCCTATGAGGTATATGGTATTATTACCTTTGCTTTAGAGGGCTAATTAGAAAACAAGGCACTGAAAGGTTATCAGTATAGCTTATAAGAGGTGGGACCAGGATTCAGAATAAAGCAGTCTCATGTGAATGTTCTCTCTCTTTTCCACTATTTTATAAAATATTTTTCTTTGAGGGCTACAGAATTGTTGGCTCCTTCAGATTACTGAGTTGTATTATCTTATTTTTCTTCTTTACCACTGCCTGCCTTTCCTCTCATTGGCTGTTATATTTGGACATTCCTTATTTTTTCCTTTTTACCTAAATTCCACCACTTCTTTTATGCTTCAGGTTAACCTGCTACTTGTAGTGGGTATAATATTTGTGTTCTGTTGTGGTTCGAGTTCTAGAGACTCTTTTTTCCTCACCACTGTGATTCCATTCTCTTTGCCTCAAATTTTTCAGTTTGGAACATTTATAGAAACCTGGAGGTTCTAGAAGACTTGTCTCCGGATAACCAGGATTTGTCAATATATAAACTTTAGTGCATTATTTTTTCCCTCAACTTCAGAAGAGCTTTAAGGAGTGGTAGAAGGTTGTTTTGTTTATTTCTTCTGTGTCCGTCAGTAGCTCTTCATCTTTTTCGCTAGACCAAAACACAAAATTTCCTATTATTGACCTCTTAAAGTATAGTTTTCTTTTCTCATTATGCCCATTTTATAGGTAATTTTTTTTTTAAAGCAGAGAGTCACTATGTAAGGCTGTATTTTTACAAAATAATATTGAATATTGAGCTAGTATGGCTAGAGAAAATAATGTGTCTGTAAAAAATTTTGTAAATTTTGAAAGCATTGTCTATTAGACACTGATCAAGAAAATTATATTTTTGATTCATCAGTGCATAATTTAAGATAAATTACATATTCATGTAATAATTATACAATAACGATATAATAATTAACATGATACTCATTCAGTAAACCAGTTTTTATTATTTATGGCAATGGGAAAATTTTTATTGGTTATACAAATAATAGCTATATTCCTGAAAATGAAATGTGAGAAATACATAATATATTTTTTCTTTTAAATTACTTATTAATATGAAAATGTATAAATATAGTCAGATACATGTATATAAAGCATTTTAAGGATTGAAGCATAGTAGAATAAATTTAAGGCCAAAAAATAAGTAGTTGACTCTGGTGGTAAGATAAATGCAAAACTAAAAATGAATATCAATTGCAAGTTAATAAGTGGTCTTATTATCCTCTTTAGCCATCAGTGAAGGTAGTGATGAATTTGCATTTGTGTAAAGCCAGAGTTGTTGAGGGTCCTAGAGAATAGCTTGGATGATCAGTAAACTGACACTCATCCTCCCATCATGGTGTATGTTAACTCTTTGAACAGATACAGACCAAATGAATTCTGGATGCATACCGTGTTTCTCTGAGGTCATACTTCTCCTTTAAATTTACCTTCTTCTTTCCCAAAGGGGCATAGAAGTCATTTCTGGCTGTTGTTCCACTTCTACTTTTCTTTCCCCTGAAAAACATAGGGGATGGTGACATTGAGCTTTTCTAAGGATACTTTGTTGACCATGTAATTAATATAAGAGTGCATGACAATCATTAGTCTCTCTTGAGGCAGAGCATTTATGTTGACCCACATTGCATGCTCTGAAATCACTGACTAGTTTTACATCCTGGCTCCTCTCTTTGTCAGCTGTGTAATTTTGAGTAAGACACTTAACCTCTCTGTACCTCAGTTTCCTCTTCAGTTAAATGGAGGTAATGATACTATCTACTTCATAATGTTCTTATATAGGTGAAATTAGATAATACATGTAAAATCCTTAGCATAGTGCTTCACATATTTTCAGTGCTCAATAAATGTTAGTTATTTTGATTATCACCACTACCATCGTATATGTATGTTTTAGCTTTCTTAAATTTTAAGCTGCCCTTTAATTATGATCAAAATGATGGCAATTAGAGAGATTGGGGGAAGCATACTTTAGTCTTGATCTTGACACTAGTGTTTCTATTTTGAGGAGCCTAAACACCATGTTATATTAGAATAACATTTGACAAAAACAAAGCACAGCAAAACAACCAAAACAGCGAGGCAACAACAACCCCAAAATACAAGCAAATTTTAATTTACAGTAATATTAATATAGCTTTTATTCAATGATTATTCTCTAATTACATGTAATTAATAATTTGGAAAACTTTAAATCTAAAATGTAGCTGTAGTTTTATGTTTTTCTTAACTGGTGACATGCCATTTTTATTATTTCAGAATGACGACATTGAAACAGATATTAACAAACTAAAACCCCAGCAAGAACCAGGACGAACGATAGAAGAACTTAAAATGTATGAACACCTTTTCCCTGAGCTTGTTGATGATTTTCAGGTATAAATATAGAAAATTCAGCATCTTCACTGATTTTAAGAAAAAGTTATTTTTTTAATCTCTTAGTACTATAATAACTTTTAATTCTGCTTTTCATTTCTAAAAAATGAAAGTAGTATTGCTTTTCTGAATGACGTTGGACATTTACTTCCACATTCTGTAAAATGAGGGGACTAGCTCGTTTAATTTTTAGACTAGCTTTTTAATTTTTTCGTCACTTTGTTTTATTATTTTGACAGCTTTTTACTCTTTTAAAAATAATCTTTAAAATAGCATTTCAAAATCTTATTTTAAAGCCTTCTTTGTATAAGTTGCATTCAGCTAAGGGGAGATGAGAGCTAAGGAACCGCGGTATTAAAAATATAGTCTGTGCATGTTGAGTAATTTTTTCCTGATAGTTACTATATAAATCATGGAATGTAGGGAAGAGAGGACAACTTGAAGTCTTTAAATCTTAAGTTGGTTCATAGAGAGAGTGATTTCTTGTTAACATCTTACCCTCATTTATTTACTGGAGTTCAGACTGTATTACACAGCAAGTAAAGCTGATTAAATTGATGGCAATTAGTAGATCTAGTTTCTTATTCTCACTGAGCTGCTCACTTGTGGTGGGTCCTTGAATTTCAAGTCCCTGCAACTGCCCAGGACTTGAAATAAAGGATTTGAACCAGATAATCTCAGATTTATTTAGTTCTTGCTACTATATGAAGGTTATATGTGAGAAATAAAAGAAAAATTTGCTAGCTAATGTTTACTTTTCACAGTTCTAATTATTCAGGTTTCTCATTAGGAATTTATGAGTTTTGGCTGCAGTAGAAGCAGCAGCAAGTTGCCCTCCATTTCCCTTCCCCAGTGTCTTTATACCCCCACAGATTTGGGGTATATGGAAAGGTACTCTGAAATCAGGGGTACTAAAAAAGGGCAGAATGGAGAGAGTATTCGTTAAAAAGAGAAAAAGAAGAAGGTAGGAAGAGGCATTTGGGAAAGGATACAGGGTGATTTTCTTCCATTCAACCTACAGGAGGTATCTGGCTGCTCTTTTAACACCTTTTTGCCCAGGTAAGAACCACTTAAAAATAAAACTCCAGAGATAACAAATACTGCTAACTCATAGCAGAAAAATATTGTGGAAGGAACTTGGGGAAAGAATTGATTATTGTGTGAAGAAATCACCTGTGTTCTTCTCTATGTGCATATGAGAACTATATAATGTTTTTAAAAATTGTAGGGATAGAGCAGAGTAATTTTTTAATGAGTGTGAATGCCAGTATTTTGATTTTCATTCTTTCACAAGCCAGTTCTTCATTCTTGTGGACTATAGTGATAAGTTCTTCTTATATATTTGCCTATTATCACCCAGAGTAGGCTACCCTAGATGGCTTCCTCCCTGGTACCTATGAACTGCTGGCCAACCTGTCCTTTAATTTGGCTGCTCCTAGAGCAGGTTCCTCCTTTTGGTCAGACTTGGTGTGTCCAGGGTTAGATGGTAAGGACAGGTGTGAGTGTGAGAACTCTAAAAAGTCTTCTTCCCAAGTGAGTACTCCTTTTTATTGTATTTAAGCAAAAAAAGCTACTCAGGCATTTCAGATAGTACATATTTATTAATGTATTCTCTATTTTGCCATAAAGTTTTATGTGGAATAGTTAGCTCTATTTCTTTAGCATATGTTATGGGTAATAGCACATTGTCTTATTTACATAATTGGAAAATCATTTCTAAAGTAGTTGCGTTGGCATTGACTATCTTTCTCATTTTTAAGTTTCAGAAAAAGGCACTGTTCAAATACTTGAGTCTATTTTTCGAAGTACTGTGTTGGAACTACATATAGGCAGCAGTATTTAAGTGATGTACTTTTGAGAATTAAAAATATTAGTCGGTTCCAGGTAGGAAGTGTTCGAAAGATTTTTTTTCAGCCATCATCATGTCAGATACTGGCAGATCATGAAATATTAAACATAAATAAAATTAATTTTGGTTATGACTTTTTCTACTTGGTTTTGCATGTCATTTTCAACATCAACTAGTGAAGTTTAAAATTAGTTGATGTGTTTGAATCCTGAACACCACCCACTTTGTTGCCAGATGTATGAAGGCTATTATTCAATGGCCAGATGGAGGCAAAATGAATGCATTTAAAGGCAACATATGGAATTATTAAAATAATTATCAACATACTTTTTGAGGGAAACTTACTGTAGTGGTTTAAAAGCTATGATTATTTATTCGTAGTGACAAATTATAGTTTTATTTGCTTTTGTTTCTTCATGGCAGAATATGGGAAGTGTCAAAATTCTGCATTTTCACAGCTATTTTTTCACACATCTATGGTAGTGTGATGACATTTACCATATGGACGTTTATTATGTTTTGTTTTTCTTTCCTTCTTCCTTCTTTTAAATTTGGTTTTAAATTTTTATTAAAGTTTTGCATGGGCAGAGTTTAAAGTGTCAAAAAGTTTTACATAGTTTAATCAAGAAAACTGTAGTTCCCTTTCCATCTGCTATTTCTTACAATTACTTTTAGCATGTTTTTGAAGTTAATCCTCACATTTCTAAATGATATGCTTGATCATTTAGCATATCAGTGCCATGTCTTGATTTTTCCTGCCTTTGTTCATTCATTTTTTTCTATCTTTCTTTCTTTTTCTTTTTGGTATAATCATCTTAAGATAAGCATCCAGTACTTTTCAGCCTTTCTTCTTTTACAGTATTCATATTTTTAGGCTATAAATTTCATTCTAATTACTGTTTAGCTGCATAAGTTTAGATATTTAGTATTTTCATTATCTTGGTTTTGAAACTTTATCTCCATTATGATTTTTTCTTTGATTCCTTGATAATGTTAAAGCTGGCTTTTTAATTTCTAATTTTTCATTTATCCTTTTATTGATTTTAAGCATATTGTAGGAGGATAAGAGGACATATTTTTTAATTATTATAATCCTTTGAAATTTTTGAGGCTTATTTTATGATTTTAAATAAGGTCAACTTTCGTTACTATTTCTGTGTCCTTGGAAAGCATTTTTTGGCTGTTGTTTGGCACAGTTGTATATTCGTCTGTTAGGAAAAATTGCTAATCGTGTTGAGAACTTCTTTTCAATTTTTATGGATTTTATTCCTATACTCAGTTATTGTGAAAAGTGTGTTAAAAATTTCTCAGTATGACTGCAAACGTCTCTTGTCTTTTTGCAAGTCTGTTTTGGATTTTTTTTTTTTTGAGGCTTATTTATTGTATATAAATATAAATTGATTTCTCTTCCTTTTGAATCGAACTCTTTATTATTATGAAGGGACTGTCTTTAAGAATTTAAGGCAGAAGTGTTTTTTAAAAATATTAATGTAATTACATTAATTTTGGATATTTCCCTGATATCTCTTAAAGTTTTTTTACTTTCAACTTTTTGATATCCTAAGTTGTGTATCTTTTAAACAGCATATAATTGGATTTTAAAAACTCAAGTTTGAGTCTTTGCCATTTAACTGAGACATTTAGTTCATTTACATAACATCGTTCCTATATTTGGATTTGTCTTTATGAGATCTTATTTTGTATTTTCATTTGATTTATCTCTATATTTTTGTTCATTTTCCTTGCCTTCATCTGGACTATTTTTTTCTTGTTTCACTTTTTCACCCTTATTAATTTGAAAGGTATATAGTCCTATTATTTTTTATTTTAATCAGTTTTTTTTGAGCTAGAATTTATATACAATAAACCATTTTTATTTAAAGTGTAAGTTTGAGCATTGACATAGACACAATGATTCTAGTTACTCTTGATACTGTTACATACATATTTACTAAATTCTGAAGTTAATCAGGACCTTTCTTTCTTCTTTCTCTTGATTCTAAAAGGAAACAGAGTATTTTAACTATAATCACCTCCCAAACCAACTTCTGTGCTTTTAATTTATATTTTAACTCTGGCTTTTTTTTTTTTTTAAAAAAAAACCCATGTGATGGTACAACTCTGTGTTTTATATTTATTGCTTAAGATTTACCCACATTTTTACTACCTTTTAATTTTTCATCTTGTTTTTCAGACCTTCTATCTGAATTACTTTCCGTCTGCCTGATTTATGTCTTTTAGTGTTGGACTGTATCTCTCTGTCTGTTGTCTATCTGTCTTTTGGTCTGAAAGTGTTTTTCTGTAATCATTCTTGAAACTCAGCCTTTTTTTCCTCTGGCCGATTTTTAAAAATTAACTTTATTGAAGTAAAACTTATATGCAATAAATTGTGCATATTTAGGTCCAACACATTTTGATAAATTTATACAACTATGTAACTACCAAGCCAGTCAATATATGGAATTATTTCCGTTACTCCAGAAAGTCTCCCTGGGCCCTTTTTAAATCAGTCTTCTCATCTCCTGCCCAATTAACTACTGATCTGCTGTCTGACACTCCAGGTTAATTTTGCCTTTTCTAGAACTTTTTATAACTGGAATCATATAGTATATACTCTTTTGTATAAGGCTTCTTTTGCTCAGCATATATTTTTGAGATCACTCACATTATTGCATAAGAGGTTCTTTTTTTATTGCTGAGTACTATCTCATTGTATGAATGTATCACAATTTCTTTATCCATTCATTCATTGATGAGTATTGGAATGTTTGCAGTTTGGTGTTACTGTGAATAAGATTGATACTAACATTAGTGTGCAGTGCTTTTTGTGGAAGTATTCCTTCATTTCTCTTGCGTAAATATGTACAAGTGAAATTGCTGGGTAGTATGTATGATCAGTGTATGTTTTCACTTCATAAGAAATTGTTTTTGGTGATTTTTAAGATAATTTCTTTAGCTTCAATGTTCTGCCATTTTCCACTAGTGTTGACCAGGTGTGGCTGTTCTGTTTTTAAAACTTGTGTGGGATTCAATGTCTTTTGGAATCTGTGAATTGTTTTTCCATAGGATCTGGAAAAACTCCTCAAACCTTCAGTATAAAAATCAAAATTCTTACAATAGCCTGCAAGTCCCTGCAGTATCTGGCTCTCTTTACCTGTTGGAATTAATTTTGCTCATTTTCTCCCAGTCACACTAACCTCCCTGCTGTTCACTGAACACACCAGGCGCTCTCCCACTCTGGGACCTGTGTGCTGCAGTCCTCTCTCTCTCTCCGCTTGTGTTTCATTTCAGTGAGGTTTCCCTTAATCAATGGCATTTACAGTTGCAACCCACCTCTCCTCCCCTGGCACTCCCAAATTCATGTTACCCCTTTCTCCTCCTTTTTCTGCTATGACACTTTACCTTTCTATTGTTCCATAAAATATCTTTACATCATGTTTATTATTTACCGTGTTGTCAGTCTTCTCCACTCCTTTCGTGGAAGAATGTAAGCTGCAAAAGAGATGAATTGTTTTGTGTTGTTTAACTGATGGTCTTAAGTACCTGAAATTGTGTTTGGCAAAAACCTTTGACACTTTAAATGCTGTAGAAAATAGACACTTGTAAATATTTGTTGAATTAATGAACTACAATTTTGTTACTATGTTTTCTTTAATAGGATTTTGGATGATTTTAATGTCTTTTAATGTTTCTAAAATTTCCCATGTTTCTGTTATATATAGGCATTTTTATAATAGAAAAAGTAAAATATGTGTAATGAATTTTGTCGTGGTTAAATAGTTTGTCTTCTATTAGCGAAATTAAAACATACCCTGTTTTATCCATCTTTAAAATTTTCAAATGTTAGGTTTCTGGAGCAGCACATAAAATGAATATGGTCTTAGTTTTGTTAACATGTTTTAATACATACAGATAAAAGACTAAACATATTTTTTATTTTCAAAGGACTATGACTTAATCTCCAAAGAACCAAAACCTTTAGTATTTGAGGGGAAAATACGTGGTCCTATTGTTGTTCCTACGGCAGGAGAGGAAACATCTGGGAATTCAGGCAATTTAAGAAAAGGAGTTGTAATGAAGGCGAATGTGTCTCCTAAAGGAGATGAAGATGGTAAGAAACGTACCTTTATGGATCTGGCAAAAGAAGATATTAAAGATAATGACAGAACATTACAACAGCAACTAGGTGATCAAAATAGAACTATTTCTTCAGTCCATGGCTTAAACAATGATATTGTGAAGGCCTTGGACCGAATTACATTGCAGAATATTCCTTCTCAAACAGCCCCGGGTTTTACTGCAGAAATGAAGAAGGACTACAGCCTCCCTCTTACTGTCGTTACATGCGCTAAAGCATGCCCACACATGACTACTTGTGGAAATGTTCTGTTTGAGGGAAGAACAGTTCAGCTAGGGAAGCTATGCTGTACTGGAGTTGAAACTGAGGATGACGAAGATACTGAGTCTACTTCGTCAGTGGAACAAGCATCAGTTGAAGTCTCTGATGGACCAACGCTGCATGACTCAGATCTCTACATTGAGATTGTGAAAAACACAAAGTCAGTCCCAGAATATTCAGAGGTGGCTTATCCTGATTATTTTGGTCACATTCCGCCTCCATTCAAAGAGCCTATTTTAGAAAGGCCTTATGGTGTGCAAAGGTGAGTTACAATTCCTTCTTCCCTCTAAGCAAGACCATTGTCAAAATACGAGGCATACTTTTAAAAAAGCTACTTTGGGTATTTATGAAGGAAATTACTCTAAATTAAAGTTACTGTCATTTTTTATTCTGCTTTGGGGATTTTACATTGTTTTGAAATTATTCTTATGGGTTTACTTGGTTTATTTCCTAAGCTTGTTGCTTATTCAAGTGGAACATAGTAGACCCCGATCATTGGACAATTTGGAAAATTTTTACTTAAATTGAATCTGCATATATAAAAACAGATTTATTAATCTTTGAATAAATATTACATTAGTAATATATATTAAATTAGTAATTTGATTATCTTTTGAACTTGATTTAGGTATATAATTTAAAAATAGCAATATAGACAGCATTATTTTGTTGTAAAATTTGAAGAAATATACAATATAAAAATTTTGGATTTATAAAAGCAGTAACTTTATAAATCTTGCCAATTAATTTTAGAAATTACAGATGATATTAACTATTGCCAGCTAGTGAATATTTGGCATATCAATACAGTTTTGATATGACTTGACTATTTTCAGTGATTATGGTTAAGGTTTTGTTATGATGGCTTACCAGTATATAAAAACATTTATATGCTCTTGTTATGATTGTAGTATTTAATGATAAAGGAAGACATTGCTGTGTATATTTGATTTCCCTTAGACTCTAAGCTTCTCTAAGGCAACAACTGTATCTTATTTTTTTATCTTTAACATGTGGTAAATTAATCACTTTTACTTGGCAACTTAGTATATGATTAATGATACCCCTTGGCTTCTTGATCTACAGGTGTAGAATCACATGTAGCATAGCATCAGGACAGGGGACTTACTTTGCTGAGAACGGTGTATGGAAATGGGCCTGTGCTTTAGCATCTACTGGTTGTATCACAGACAATTCAGAAGAAGTTGGCTTCTTGGAGTGTGGAATGGCCTTCAGAAGGCACAGGTGAAACTATAACTCAAAGGAAATACTCTACAAGGATAGATTGTCATCCTTCAGGATATAGTAAATGCACTAAATTAGAAACTTCCACATGTTTCCGTATCCCCAGTAGAAAGAATACATGGGGCTGGGAACCAGGAGGTAGGAACAGAAATAGTCCTACTTACTATAGCTTGCAGTGTCCCAGTGGGGAACTTTGTGCTTTCTGTCCCTGCACCCCTGAGCTCTACAAAGGTTAGTAGTCTTGTTCACCAAAGTTGGTGCAGTCTTTCCATGGGGGACATAGCAGGGGTATAATTTAACTACAAGCTGTCGTTGCCAACTGGTTGCTTTAGACTCTTGTGTCTAGCACTGGCAGACAGGAATAGGCTCTACGATCTTGATCTAGATCAGCTAAAGGAGGCAGGATTGCTTTTCGGCAACAGGTTGAATATGTGTGGAACTCAAATGATTTGCTGATTTTTAGTGTGAGTGGACATGTCACAGCTACCCTGGAATGATGTGATTGCCAGGGGCTTAGATCTCTTAGGAATGAGAATTCGGGCCATTTAATCTGATCAGCTGCCAAGGCCTAGCCAGGTGATAGCTGAAGGTGAGAGAGATTTAGAAAGATATTGGAGGGTAGAGATGAACTGCAGCCCTGAGAACCATCACAGTGATGGGGAAAAAGTTTTATCCTTCTCATGTTTTTCTTCTCAGTTTCTCCTCAGGAGAGGTGCACAGGAACTGTGGAGTTGCTGCTCTCCACATATGGGTGGAGAAGTGGATCTGTGCAACACAAGGGTGGACTGTAGCAGCCATGGCAATGAGCTGCTCCTCTCTCCCTCTTCATGAGAGAGTCTGCTGTGAGGCTTGCAGTTACTGGCAGCCTTCAGCTGCCATACCTTTGGGATCTCTTGCAGCATGCATGCTGAGGCCATACCCTCTATGCATTGCTTCCAGTCATTGATTGATCATGGTGGGGTTATGAGAGTTGAACCATTCTTGACCAGTGCACGGCTCTGCTAACAGGCAGTCTTTGCCATGGGGCGCCCTGTTGGCTTAGTTGAGACTTTTGCCGAGCTGCAATCTGTAGCTCTTTCTGCTCAGTACTCTCTCCTCTTCGAGGTGTCAAGTGTCTTTGGACAGACCTGAAGGCCCTCCTCACCTACTACGTTAACTACCCATGATCCTTCTTATTTCCTTTCATAGACTTTGTGTTATGAAAGCTTTTCTCAGTTGAGACTTTTATTTAGTATTTTACCCACTTGTGTTAATAAAAGACATATTCTTGCCAAGCAGAGCCTCTGATAAACATTTGATAACTTTTTCAGTTGATACCTTTATTGAAATTAATAAGTAAATAAACTTAATGTTTCAATTAAGTGTAGCTTTGTTGCAAAAAAAAGTATGACGGCCATGAATAGCTATAATACCTACTCTGTGGATTCTCAAAATGTGCTACAGGTGAGGAGCTATCACCCTCAGCTCTGGTGACCTCTGTTTTCTTTGAGCACTCCTCCGTCCCTCCCTCTCTTTCTTCCTCCCATCCTCTCTCCACCTAATTCTGATGTTGGGCTGTGTCCTTGCCTGGCTGAGTCTTTCAGAGAATATCATTCCACCATAGTCTCAAGCTCTCCTTACTCTCTTTCCAGGATTGGGCCTATCCTGACAGTGGAGGAGTTTATACAGACTGGGAATTACTGTGGCTCTTCTCCAAACCTCTCCTCGCTTTTAATATTTATGATGAATTCTTTTACCTTATCTCTGGAACGTGGACCTTGTAATCACTCTACAGATCTAATCTATGGATTAGAGCCGGACCTCTTGTGTATATTGGCCACATGTGGGAATTTTTCCTAAAGTAGTTTTTTACTGCCTCTGTACACAGTGTGATGTACCAGAGTTTGTCTTTTATTTAAACCAAAGCTTTAAGATATATTTTTTGATACAAACATCATGATAAGAGATCAAAAGGTCAGTGGGAGTTGGTATATGTGTTTTAAAGGTAGGTATGTTTGTATGCAAGTTAAGTGCAAAGGAGCTGAAGCTCAAGGAAATAAAAACACAGAAAACCCACAGGCAATGGTGATTCTAAGAGATTATAATGGAACTGAATTATTCCTATCATTTAGTGATATCGTAACAATAATAATGTAGCACAATGCATTATTCACATGTTTGTGGTGATACTGGTGTAAACAAACTGTTGCCAGTTGTGAATGAGAATAGCATTTACAATTACAGTAGTAGGCTATACCATCTAGGTTTGTGTGAGTGCACTTTGTGATGTTCGCACAATGATGAAACTGCCTAACGATGCATTTGTCAGAACGGATCCCCGTTGTTAAGCAACACATGACTGTAGAGGTCATATATCTGTGGTTATACCATATACTCTATAAAGAAGACTGTCTTCTGTGGATCCTCAGAGAATGCCTAGGTAATGAACAACATTCTCCATAGTGTCTTTATAGTAAATATAGCAGTGAAGTGTACTGGATTGTTTCTTTAGTGTTGCTCTGTGTTGGTTGAAAACTAACAAAGTACAGTGCTGCTGATGGGCAGATATAATGTGAACTTTCGAGTATTTATTAAACTAAATGGGTTGCACATTTTTCAGACTGCCCTGCACAAATTATTTTCTTCTGAGCCAAGCTTAAGTTTGAGGTTATAATCCCTGAAGGTACCTGGAAAATATATATCATTCTGCTTTGACTGGAGAACCATATATTTTAATAGGCAGCTGAGGTAAAGGAAGGATTGACATTTTTTTGGGAAAGTTGTGCTGCTTAATACAAATACATGTCCTAATAAAAGACCATTTTTCCTCTTTATTAATGAGGGTGGAGGGGAAGGCAGATATTTTCCTCAAATATTAATATTGGATTTAGTCTAGTATAAATGGGCAATTCTGCCCACTAGAATACAGTGTCCAAGGTTGAAAACCAGGGGCCTGTAAGCCATGTTCAACTTGTACGTGAATTTAAGCTTCACTTGCAGAGTGCTTTTTGTTTTTATTTTTTTTTAACCGATTGCCAACATTTAAAATTTGAGAGATTCTACATAGATATCCAAGTTTCTGGTGTTTCTTGAAAAATTGCTAAGACAGCCTTAACCTCTTTCCTACTTGGCAGCAGTCAGTTTCTTTTTAGACGAAATAATTTTCCACACTGCCACCCTGTCCACCTCACTCAGCTACTTTTTTACCCTATATTACATTATGGAACATTGCTGTAGAACTGAGCTGTTATATCAGCCTTTAATACCATTTTCCTTTTAAAACAACCAGACTTTTGTAAGTATTCATTTTTGTACATTTGTGGTATCAATCATATTTAATAGATTATTCCGACAAACGGATGTATTTAGTCATTTACCCATGCTTGAGCATTTTTTTGTATGGTATATCAGAGTATATGTAAGCAACATCTTTTTCGTTGTTGAAGGTCTGGGTGATATAAATTTTGGATTTGTTTATTGTTATGATTACTATCTTTTACAGTTTGTTTCTTTAGAAAGAATTTGGCATTCGAAAGTTGAGATTGAATCTAAATCAAAGATTTATAACATAATCATTTATACTAGGTTGTTTCCTTAATAAACTGCTTTGTCAGTGCTGAGTTATTTTTTGTAGAATAAAAATTAATAAATTATGCTTAATTGTATAACTACTAGATTAAGAATTTTAGAGTTGGATTTTCTTAATATTTTAGTATTCTTTTTTTCATGTGTTTAGCACAGTTTTTAATATTTTTCTGATAATGTTTAATTCATTGAGAGGGTTTTTGGCTTATTTTGAGTTTAAGTTTATATTATGATGTTGTTAGGTATATTTCTAAATTATAGGAGAATGAATACACTTTAATCACAGAGAAGTATCTTTGTATAAGAGGCTACTTTCACATCTGCCTGAAGTTAAGGAGACTTTCAGTGTTTAGGGTATTCTTGAGATTTTATTATAATTATTTTGCAAACTTTCTCACTCTGCTTTCTCAATAAATCAATATACCACAACTCTAATCTACATAACCAATTTTTAGCTAAAAGATAGAAACTTGAAATTTAAATCAGTTTAAATAATCAGCTTCCTCATTAAGAATGAATAAGTGATATAGTAGTCCCTCCTTATCCATGGTTTCACTTTCCTTGGTTTCAGTTACCTGTGGTCTACAGTGGTCCAAGATTCCATAAATAAACCAATCCTAAGTTTTAAATTGCACACTGTTCTGAGTAGGATGATGAAAGCTCATGCTATCCTGCTCTGTCCTGTCCAGGATGTGACATCTCTCTGTCCAGTGTATCCATGCTGTATATGCTCCCTGCCTATTAGTCACTTAGTAGACATCTCAGTTATCAGATTGACTGTCTTAATATCACAGTGCTGTGTTCAAGTAACCCTTATTTTACTTAATAATGGACTCAAAGCACAAGAATAGTGATGCTGGCAATTCACATATGCCAAAGAGAAGCTGTTAAATGCTTCCTTTAAGTGAAAAGGTGAGTTAACAGTACAGTAAGATGTATTGAGAGAGAGACCACATTCACATAACTTTTATTACAGTATATTGTTATAATTGTTCTGTTATTATGAGTTATTGTGGCTAATCTCTTACTGTGCCTAATTTATAAACTAAACTTTATCATAGATTTGCGTGTATAGGAAAAAAAACATAGCATATATAGGGTTTGGTACTATCCGTGATTTTAGGCATCCACTGAGGGTCTTGGAACTCATTCCTCTCGGGTAACTGCGTACTACTGTACTATGAGAAGTAGCTATGTATTAACGCCAGCGGCACCTTCCTGCAATGGCTTTTGTGACCAATCTACAAAAGTTCCAGGCACCTGGCTTTATGATCCAAATCTGTTCTGTGTTAGCTGCAGTTTGCTGTCATGTTTAGTGATTGTTGTCTTACTCTGCTCAAGTGTTGATGGGAAGATTGTGGAATCTGCTTGTGGCTCAGTCTTTTAGGACAGTGGGCAGGGATTTTAGGAGTTTTACAGTTAGTTGGTACCCATTCTGTTGGACCGTTTCAGAGAGAGATCAGCCCTTGAGAATCCTGGAGATGCAGGGACACCCTCTACTCCCTGACACAAGTGTTTCCCTCCCCTCCATATTTCCTCTTTAGCCATAGAGGAGAGAGTGGATTCTGCAGAATATGCAGGTGGGTTGCCAATTGCATTTTAACTAAATACCAGAGAGGGTGGGTTTAAAAAATCTCCTTATATAATCTCCTTATATAATCTCCAGCTTTTCAGATCTTCACTGCTTCTAACAGTGCTGCTATTATGAATACAAAATTATTTGCCTAGAAGCTAAAGAGTGGATCTACACCATTTTTGTGTAGAAGAGCATAATAGATATTCAAGATTTTTAAAGAAACTATTTGACTGGTAACTGTATTCTACATGGTTATTTTCTAAAACTCAGACATTGAAACTATTGATTTTTGTCTTATTATGATGTATTGATAATTTTCTTTGTATACAAACTATATAGAGGAATGATCATTTTTAGTTTAAGATAATTTTTTAATCATTTTATACTTTTCATCCAAAACTTATTTTGGAGAAATTTTTGCCTTGGCATATATTAATGAGTTTTGGTCAAAATTCTCTTTTATGATTTTAGGACAAAAATTGCCCAAGACATTGAAAGGCTAATACATCAAAGTGATATCATAGATCGAGTGGTATATGATTTAGATAACCCAAAGTAAGTATGTTTTTTTGTTTGTTTTTTGTTTTACTTTTATTAATTTTAATTTTACTGTAAAATTTCAGTGTTATTTTTAAAAGATAAAAATATCTTTTAACTTTCACCTAATTTACTATCACTGTGTTTTTATCTTTTAGCAGTGATGTAATGGTAATGTAATAGTAAATCATGTTTGGTTACTTAAATTGAATATATAACAAGCTTTTGTTTGTTTTTAGGTGGACTTTTAATGGATTTAATAAGATAAAGGTCACAAAGTGATGCTGTTCTTAAAAAGCTAAAATTGCCTCCACTTAAGAGAGTGGAGATTTCACATGAAATGCTGCAATTTTGTCCTGTAATATTGAGCCTTCATTTCCTTAGGACAGCAAGTTATCATCCCTTTCAGAAGGAACAGATGCTTGCTAATTCTCTACTGTCCCCACTACACTCTCTTGTCCCTTATTGCTTATAATCTGCTTTATTTCCTTAAATTACTTGCCTGACCTTTGAAGTCACTTGTTAGTGTCATTGACAATTTGTGTTTATCACTGATATCATCACATTTTAGGGTTTAAATAAAAGTAAATAAATGAAAATTACAAATGATGAATGTGACAATTATTTAGTCATTTGCATCCTCAAATGAGAAATTTAATTAACCTTCAGTGGATTCCCCGCCTCCCTTAACATTCTAATATTTTGGGGAAAATTTCACATTTTACTGGTCTTATTTAGAGGAAATCAAATACTTTTCAAAGATTTTTGCTAGAGAGATAAGGGTAAAAGCTATATCAAAGACAATGACTGAATTTGAAATAATATTTTAAAAATGAAAAACAAATCTACCTTATTCATATATCTTAGCTATTACAACTTTATAATTCTGTGTCAGATAGACCACAGAATTAGCAGATGTAGTAAAAACAAACTCAAGAATGTGGCATACCACTGCTGTTTCTGACTGAAATAACTGGAAAAATCAGTGAGCAATGCAGTCTTAGTTTTCCCCTATTAGAATATAAGCTCCAGAAGAGCGAGAATTTATATTCAATCAGGGAAACAGACAAAGAACTGAAACAGTATCTGGCAGTAGTAGGCACTCAAGTAAATATTTACTGACATAATGAATATGTAAAATGAGGATAATACTTTCACCTTTTGGGGTGCTAATTAAATAACATAATAGATGATATTGTGTAAATTTAAAATAATATTTTCACCTGAGAATCGCTTAGTTTGTTACGATTATTACTACTCAATACAGGTCACATGCATTTTAAAAAGTAAGTCTGGCTTTTTTAAATGACTATTAGTGCATATTTAGAAGAGACATATACTGAGGCAAAAATGCTTATTTATGATTAACATTCATTATAAATGGAACAAATATCCATTTGTAATAATAATTTTTTTGTCTATAAATATTAGCCAAAGTTTGTATTTTCCTTTTGTTTATATTCTTTGGTTTAAAAATAATGAGGGGGGCGAAGTGGCAATAGTCATGTATTTTTCATCTGCAGTGTGTTTTTTACTTGTTTATTTTTTGCTCACCTGTTTAAATGAATGTATTTTATTATACTTACTTTAAAATTTTTATTTAGTTACACCATTCCAGAAGAAGGAGATATTTTGAAGTTTAACTCCAAATTTGAATCTGGGAATCTGCGCAAAGTAATTCAAATTAGAAAGTAAGTCATTTAAAATTTTCTCATTTTCTGTGTATGCAGAAACTTTTCTAATTTTCATCAGATTTCTTTATTTTCTATTTTCAGAAATGAATACGATCTTATTCTGAACTCAGATATAAACAGTAATCATTATCATCAGTGGTTTTACTTTGAAGTCAGTGGAATGCGACCAAGTATTGCTTACAGGTTTAACATCATTAATTGTGAGAAGTCCAACAGTCAATTTAATTATGGTGAGACAACTTTCCTTCCCAATTTAGGGGGATGTACAGGCATCCTATCTGTAGGACAGAAATGTTTTGGAGAAAAATCACTAACTTTTAGAAAAAGTTTCAGTGTCCTTTTGTTTTTCCTGGTTCTCAAAATTCAAATGTCTATTATGCCCAATTTGAGATAAACTAAGCTATGCTTTGTTGGTAAAAAGAGTTACTCTTGTGTAGGCAAGCTCTTTAAAATGTATTAAGTATGGCTGATTTCATCCAAATTGAATACTATTAAATATTTATTATGTTTGCTGCTTAAAATCAGGTTATTAATATCAGTTCATCTAGAAGCGGATCACATAAAGCAGTTTTTTAAAACTTTTTGTTTTGAATAGATTCATAGAAAGTTAAAGCGTTATAGAAGTTGTGGAAGGGTTCGAAGTTCTCTTCACTAAGATTCCTCCAGTGATTACATCACACATAACCATAGTACAATACCAAAGCCAGGATTTGACATTGGTACAATGTGGATGCATAGTTCTCTGCCATTCTATTACATTTGTAGATTCTTGTAACTGTCATCACAATCAAAATACAGAATACTTCTATCACCACAAAGTCTGTGCTACTCCTTTCACCATTCACTATGATGTTAGCTATAATTGTCTGTAAAATTTTTAATCTAGTTGAGAATGCTTCCTTCTGTTACATGGTTTTATGAGGCTTTTTATTGTGAATGGGTGTTGAATTTTGTCATATTGCTTTTTTTGCATTAATTGATTTGATCATGCGATTTTTCTTCTTTAACCTATTATGTGGTATACTACATTGACTGATTTTTAAATATTGAGCTAGCCTTTTTTACCCATGTAATAAACCCCACTTGATCATTGTGTATACTTGCTAATATTTTGTTAAGAATTTTTGTATTTATGTTCAGAGGGATATTGAGCAATAATTTTTTTTTGTTTTTTGTACTGTATCTGGTTTTGGTATTCTGACCTCATAAATGGGGTTGGAAACAGTTCTCTCTTCTTTTTTCTGAAAGAGCTTGTGTAGATTTGGTTTTAATTCTTAACCATTTGGTGGAATTCTCCAATGAAATTATTTGAGCCTGGAGATTTCTCTTTTGGTAGTCTTTTAAATTAGAAATTCAATATCTTTAATAGTTTTAGGGCTATTCACATTATCTATTTCATCTTAGGTGAGTTGTAGTAGTTTGTGCTTTTTAGGAATTGGTCCATTTCTTCAAAATTGTCTAATGTGTGTAGAGTTGTTTAGAGTATTCCCTTACTATCTATTTGATGTCTTCAGGGTCTCTAGTGATATCCCCTATTTCATTCGCGATAATAGTAATTTGTGTCTTCTCTTTGTTTTTGTCAGTCCTGCTAGAGGTTTGTCACTTTTATTGACATTTTCAAAGAACAAGCTTTTTATTTTATTGGTTTTCTCTACTGTTTTCTTGTGAGACAATTTTAAAAACTGGTGTTGTACCAGCCAAAATATTAAATATATAGCCTTATTTAAGGCTTTATATTTAGTACTTTAATAAATTTAAAACTAAGTGTTATTCATCAGACATCAGTCTTTATAATCACGTGTATCAGTGGCAGATAATTGTATAAACTTCAGATCCATAATTTAAAATTGAAACATCAGTTTTCAAGTATTTAATCTGATAATTTTTATGTAAAAGGAAAAAAAAGTTTTCTATCATATAAAAAAACCCCACGTACATTGGGGGTTGATGAGAAACAAGTATACTGACAAGTATATACGACAAGTTGCAAGCTCTCAGAGGTCTCAATCATTTATTGTAAGCATTGAAGAGCTTTTAACAACTAAGGCATGAGATGCCATATTATCTGTTCCAAATGTTCTAAATTGTTAAAAGTATAAATATGATGTTCTTTAAGAGGACATTTCTAAAAATTGAAGCTTTCAAGAGTTGAAGAGGTTTTTCCTGATGTCATTATTTACATGGAAAATAGGAAATTGTATACTCTAGATAAATTGCTTCACATATATGGGATGAAAGCTTTAGTCAGATTTACTAACTGAATGCAGTAATTTTAAGAAGATTAAATATCATAATATCTGGTTTAGTTATGAACATTTTTTAAAGTTTTAAAAATATTTTAAGTAATCTAATTTTAAACAATCTGTTCTTTTAAATATGTATGTTTGACTAAGGATTCAGTGATTATATTGATTTGCATGAATAGTGATATGAGTATTCTTGATAATCTCTTTCAGATTCTTTATTTTTGTGATTTCAGATATAGCTATTACTCATTGAATGTCATATTTCTGTTGACCTTAAGCATCCATATAACTTATAAAATTACCTTAATTGAGTCATTAAATACCAAAACAAGTAAAAAATTTTGTGTTTTCCCTATTTAATGTGTAAGTATAATGCTAACATAATATTTTAGAGGAGAAAAGGATAAGTAAGTAAAAGTAATTGTATATGTATTTTGGGTGCTCCTCAAGAGTAAAATATAAAGGCATATTTCTTGCTGAAATGATAGTCGATATAATTTTCAAATTGTAGTACAAAGGTGGATGGTATTTTTACTAACTATATATTTTTACACTTTATATAATGCTCTTACTAGTTTAAACTTTATTAAATATTTCAAAATTTTTAAAGTAAAAGCATTTTGGAGCAGTGTTTCTCTATTTTTTTAAAAAATATCTATACCTCCATGTGATAAATAAGATAATCTCTTTCTTTAGTGTCAGTTTAAATTTAAAATGAATACAATTCTATAACTAAAAGTAAATCAAAGCAATGAGACAGATGGTTGCTTTATCTTTAAATTTCCCCTCCTCCTTACCCCTTACCCTTTGGATATCCTTATATATAGATAACACTTTCCAAACTCACGTTGTGGAGAATTTGGAAAACAGAATGGTATTAACAAGAAAATTAAAACCATCAACAAACAATGCATCACCCAGAGATAATCTCTTTAACATTTGTTATTTCCAGCCTTTTTATAATGTAATATGTGCTTTCTATATACATATAGTTATGTATTTAGTTTTACAAATAATGCTTGCAGTTTCATAATCTGTATTTTAACCAAACATTGTATTGGCGTTTTTTTTTTGGTCATTGAATATGCCTCTGAAACAGAGTTTAATGGATACTGAATGCCTCTGAAGCAGAGAACCCTATGGAAGTACTGTAACTCATTTATCCAAACCTTTCTTTGTTAGATTTAAGTTGTTTCTAGTTACAGTATTTTCTATTTTAAATAATACTGCGATAAACATTATACTAAATATATGTGTGTAATTACTTAGTTATAAATTCACAGAAGTAAAATTATTTTTGTCTGCCAGCTGTCAGTATTTTTTTTCTGATTATGAAACAGTGGATCTTTAATATAGGATACTTCGTAAATTCATCCAGTTTAAATGACTCTAGAAAGAAGAGAGAAGAGAAAAATCTACTATTTACTTTGACATAAATTCCTCCATGTAGAAATTCCAAAGAAAATGAACATATGTTGCTGAAGACTAGGGAAATTGAGTACTTAGAGAGCTGGTAGGACTGTTAAATTAGTTCAGCTTTTTTTTGAAGTACATTCGATAGTATGTTTTCAGTATTGATGTTTAACTTCATCCATCAGGATTTATTTGGCTATTTTTAGTGAATTGGGATCTAAGTAAATCCTGTTATTAGTAGTTAAACTCATTCTTTCTCCAGAGAGTTTTAAATGTTTTTGGTGAATTTACTGAGTTATTTGTCAAACATTTACATTTATAACTCATTTGCAACTCTGTTCCAGACCCACTAGTAAAAGAAGGGTGGGAAACATCTCTTGGAAGACATTGTACATCACTGTTCTCTGTTGTAGCTGTTATAGAAAATGGTCAAGTTAGTAAAAATATTAAATTAGATTAGAAACTGATTGAAAGGTACCACTGTTGCTTGCTCATAATTCCTGACTTTTTGAAATTGGGTTGAATTATTCTGACCTCGTAGTCATATGATATGTTCTCCTTGGTTTGAAATACCACAGTTCTCAGAAGTTATGGTCTTAACTATACACTAGCATTTATCTGGGGGCTCTTTGTTGGTCTAGTACCACTTGATTTTAATTATTATGACCTTTTAGTCTAGTGTAGCATCCTTATTACTCTGTCACTTTTTAAATTATTTTGACTTTACAATATAGTTTAACATCTTGTTGTCTTTTTCTACCAATTCGTTTTCCTGAATATTCTGAATAATTCAGAATAATTTTATCGAGTGCCAAAAAATTTCTGTTGCATTAAACTTATAGAATAATTTGGGGAAATTGAATTTATTACATTGTCTTACTGCTTAGAGACATGGTGAATAGTTTTGTTTATTCAAGTTTTTTATACCCTCACAAGTTTTTAGTTTTCTTCTTGTAAGTTCTATACATTTCTACCTTCATACTTAAGTATTTTATGTACTTTAATTTGTTTCTGTTGTGAAAGAGTACTCCTTCCTATTTTCGAACTTGTTATTATTTATAATTTAAGAAAGTTATCAGTTTTTATATGATTGCTTGAAAATCAGCCTCCCTCCTGAACTTTCTTATTAGTTTTCATAGTTTCGCAGTTGATACTTTGAGATTTTGTTGGTAGGTCCCTAGAATTTCTCGTTATGCATAGTTATATTGCGTATCTTTCATTGTGTCATTGCTTTTGGATAGAATTTTGAGAATGTTTAAAATAAAAAGGAGACATTGGGTATCCTTGTTTTATTTTGACTTTAATGCGATTGCTACTGGTGTTTACATTAAGTATGTTAGCTCTTATTTTGAGATACACATTCTTTCTCATAGTAAGGAATTTCTATTTTACTAAGTTTTAAAAATCACAATTTTATTTTTCGTGTTTATCTATTTAATGTGACCACATAATGCTATGCCCTCTTAATGAGCCATATTATGTTAGTACCGTTCCTAATATTAAATCGCCTTTGGGTTTCAGAAATCAGTCCACTTTGCCATGTGAATTCATCTTTTAATATACAACTATTTTTGATTTGTTAGCATTTTGTTTAAAGGTTTTATATCATTGGTTATAAGTGAGACAAGTCACTTTCCTTTTTGGAGAGCTATCTTTATCCACTCTTAGAAGCAAGTTGATGTTAACTTTGAACACTTCAATAAAAAGACTTTTATTTCCCCATTCTTTGTTCTGGAGCAGTTTAAATAGCATTTATATAGTTTCATGAAATTTAGAAACAGTGCACCTCTAAATATGTCTGATTCTGTGCCCCTTTTTGAGTGGGAGGGGGACTGTCTGGATAACTTTTTCTGTTTTCTGTGACACAGTATAGTCTAGTTTTCTATTTCTTACTGAGGTAATCATTAATTACATAAGTGACATTTAGATTTTCAAAATTCACTAGCAGAGATTTCTGTATAATATCTGCAGTATGAATACTTGCTTGTTCTCTTGCTTGTTTGTTTTTCTATTTTTGTGCATGTGCTTAAAACATGATTTATTTTATTTTATTATTTAAAAAACCTGCCTTTTCATTTTCATTTTATTCATTAGATTCTTTAAAATTATTTTTTTATTAATGTCTCCCCTTTCTTCCCTGCAGGTTGATTTTTTTACTAGTTTATTTACTTAAGTTTTTTTAAAATTTAATAATCAAGCCTTTAGGTTTTGAATTTGCTCTTCACTACAACTTAATTCTGTATCCCCACCCCTCTAGATTTTAAGAACTCCTTGTTATTTTCTAGATTGCCTCTAATTGTGTAGTTTTGGTATCCTTTTTGACTCAAGAATTATTTAGGTAAGGGTTGGTTTTATTTTTAGTTGGTTAAATTGTTTTGGTTAAAATTTTTCTCATTACTTTCAAATTTCAGTCAGTTTTGTTCATAGATATGATTTGGAATTTTTTTATGGCTTAATATCTAATTATTTTTTGTTTTCATGAGGACTTGGAAAATAATGTGTTCTTTGTTGGCAACATAATTTAATATATGTCATTAATTTAGTGTTATAAATCTGTTCATTCAGTTTTCTATATCCTTGTTTAGTTTTTGCCTTCTCTATCTGCCTAAGACTGAAAAGAAAGTGTATCTTTCAGTTCTTGTGTTTCTGTCACGCCTCCATGTAAAAATTTTTTTTCTATTTTAATGCAGTATTATTTGGTGCATAGAGGTTTTTAACTTTTCCATATTTTGTATATACCCTCTAACAATATAAAATGGTCATATTTATCTTATTCAGTGTCTTTTGCCCAGAATTCGATATTTATATTCATCTGTTTTGAATTTTCTCGATATATTCTTGTACATTGTTTCTTGTAAATAGAGGTTGCATTTTGTTGTTTGACCCTTGTCTTTTAATATATGATTTTTAACCAATTAAAAATTCTCTTTATAACTGATATGTTTGTTTTTTTATGCTTTCTATTTTCGTGTTTCTGTATTTTATTTATCTGTTTTTCTTGAAGGGACTTCAAGGTGCAGTGCAACACTTTTTTTAGTTGTGGGAATGCAAAATATGTATTAAAAAAATAGATCATGAGGCATATCCTACATTGGTTTTTTTCTCAGTCCTCCTACATCTGCCTAAAGTTTAACATAGATTCCTCCCAGATTCTGTCAAGAAGTTGTCTGCTGAGTTTCCTTTTTATTTCCACATATTTGTAAATATTTAACTAGGAAGTTGGTAAAAGCTGTAGAAGGAGCTGTTAGGTAGATGTAATTCTTTTTTATGAAATTCTATCATAAGATTTAAGCTAATACAACATAAAGTGTATCGTGGTTTGTCTTAACATGAATAAAGAAGGAATGGGCCAATATTATAGTAAACTAGAATTCAACATTTTAAGAATTTATAGCTAGATGTGTAGTTAATGTTACCATCATAGGCTTCGTTTTGAATTCACTTCAGGGATGGTACTGATGACTAAAAATATTTGCAGTGGAACTTCAACTAGAACGATTTATTTAATTGCCATACATGATTGAAATCAGGAAATAATATTAATTAGGAAAGAACTTTATTGTCTGTAATTTTTTTTCTGTTCTTCCTTGGGGGAGTATTTAAGTGTTGGGTTCTAAGAAATGTCCCCATAGGGGTCTTGTTCTTTGTCAGTGCTCTTCAAAAGATGCAGTATTACTGTTGCTTTTGTTTCCCAAGTTGTACTTTTCTTGTTTTTTTTGTTTTTTCTTTTTTTTAGGGAATTCTGTTAAATACTTAGTTTTCTCATAGATAAATGATCTTATTTGTGGATTTATATTTGAGAATTTATGTGACTATAATAGTGCTCTTATCTGTTGCCATCCTTCACACTCTCCACTCCCCCCTATGCCATTACTTGAAAGGGGTTTGCTCAAATTACCACTAGATGGCAGTCTTGCATTTTCATAACTTGGAGCTTTCATCACAAGCTTCTTCCTTGACACTCTTGCACTCTGTCTTTCTCTCCACCTCCTCTTTCCCCTCCAATATCCCGTCCAGATATCTGAGGATTACTAACCACCTTCATACATAAATTGAACAGGCGTGGAACCAGGCAACAAAATAGAATTTTGGAGTCTAGTACGTAGCATTCCCAATTGCCCACATTAGTTAATTCCATACTTTGAAGTTGAGCTGAGCTATTTCTCTACTACCAAAGTCTTTCTTCTCTGACTTTCCAAACTGGATTAGTCCCCTTGATAATGTTCCTTGTAATTTTTTCCTTTTAGGGCACTCTTTACAGTTTTATGTTGTTTATGTGTGTGGCTGATTAATACCTTCCCCGCCCATCCCACCACTTGTTTATAAATTTCACGAGATTAGAGAAAGTGCTTCTGTTGCTGACCACTGTATTTTAGCACGGCATTTAGTCCATGTTCAGTAAATATTCATTTAACAAATATTTGTTAAATGAATGAGGCCATGGATAGAGGAACTATGAAGACAATCCCATTAGGAACATAAAATGAACGTGCACAAAATCTATGTCAAGAAAACTATGACAATTTATGATCGTCAACTTTAAGGATTCAACTCAAACCATATGTTATATTTAGTTGTTAAGTCTCTTTAGACTATTTTATTCAGGGACAGTTCATGACCCTGACACTTGGAAATTATAGGACTCTTATTTTGTAGAATGGGTCTCGATTTGGAGTTGTCTCATGTGCCTCACGATTTGATTTCTTTGGCATCTTAGGTAGGAATATCACAGAAGTGATGCGTTGCAGTGACATAGGATTTTGTTTGTCCTGTTACTTATTATAATTTTATCAGTTAAATTGGTGTCTGCTAGTCTTTTCCATTGTAAAGTTGCTCTTTTTCTCTTTGTAATTAGTATTTTATGTGGAAGTACTTCAAAATATGTAAGTTTTTGTTCCTCATCAAGCTTTCAATACAATAATATCAGTATAGAACTGGTTTCCTGTTTTACTCAGTGCGTTATTCTTGTTGCTATTATTATTTATTCGACACTCAAATTGCCCAAGATTTAATCAATGGCATACCTATCATATTGGCTTGTGTGTTTTTTTGACATGTCCCCATCAGATTGAAGTGTCTGCTGTTATCCTCCAGGCCAAGAATCTGATCTTCCTATTTTTAAGTATAAATCTCTGCTGTAATACTTGCCATATAAGAAGCATGTATTTTTTTCTCCATAGAGTCCAGATAACATATGCAGCTTGTAATATGTGGTTTCAGGTTATTTGAGCTGTTTTAAACTTTTCTTGTCCCCCTCATCTGTTAAATGAGGGTGTTAGCTTCAACTTGAAAATTTTATGAATCTGTGATTCATGGTACATTTGCTGATTAGGGCTAAAACATCTTGTCTTTTTTTTTTTGTATCTGTGCCTTTTATTGGGCATGTTCTCAAAACTTAGAGGTCAGTGCCATTGGATGTTGGCTTCACTATGGCAATTTATTATTTTGATTGTCTATATTCAGGTGACAAGATTGACAGTTCTTAGCATTTTGTTTTTTGCACAGAAAGGTTTATCCTTTGGCTAACGACTAAGTCCAACTCAAGTCTTTCTATATCAGATCGAGTAGGTTGTGGTTTATTCAGTCTGAGTTCCCTCATTTGAACTGGGGCAGCCATTTTGTTCAAATGGTTTTTATTATAGTCAGAGTTTCCAAATATAGCTCCTTTCACTGTGGTCACAATTAACTGTCATTTTAAAGTAATATAAGAATGCATTGTCTTTTGTAAAATTAGAACACTTCAGATAAATCTAATGTGCCCTTTGACCTTAGTCTGAGCTTTGTTCTACATACTATAGTTAAGAATTTCGTGTGTCTGGAGGAGATTGAGGCTTCAGAGTGAAGTGGCTCGCTAAGTCCTAGGAATAAATGAGAAAGACAGTAATATTTTATATGTACCAGTGAAATACATGAGTTTCAAGTACAAAGAGAAAATCTTAACATACTTCTACTTTAAAAGAACTGGTTAATTAAATAATGATAATAACAGCAACTGACATTTATTGATTAGTTACCATGTGCCAGGCCTTCTTCAAGTGCTAACACATGTGATACTCTTATTCCGTACAACAAACAGCCCAGTGTGCTTGTTACCCTCATTTTACAGAAGAAGAAAAGAGAGGCAAAAGTAGCTTCGTAATCTGTACAGGATCATGCATCTGACGTGATGAAGCTGGAATTCAAACCCAAGTCGTCTGGTTGCAGATTGCATGCTATTAATGAGTATGTTCTTCTGCTTATGGAAAAATTAGATTAGTATTAGACTTCTCATCTGTGGCACTGGAAGATAGAAGACAGCCAAATGTCGTTTGCAAAATCTGTCATTTGTCACTGCCAACAAACTACATCTTTGTGTATATAGAAATCAGAAAATATGCTACCCCTGAACCTTGTCTGAGAAAAAAATGAGGAAAATGATCTCAAGATGGAAGACTTGGAATTTATAAAATGTGTTAAGTGAAAACATTATAAAGGGAGTGATATGAGAGAAGGGAAAGTTAACTTGGTGGATTTGCTTAGTTATTTAATTTGATGTAGTATCAGAGAAATATCAGTTGATTGTAACCATTGGGATGGGAAACACAATAGAAAGCTTTCCAAATGGTGGAAATGTGAAGACATGGAACCAAGCCAGTAAAAAAAGAAGATGAAGAAGAAACAGTTAATAAATAGTAGAAAAAAAAATAAGATAGGAGGAATGAAATAAAATGTCTGTCATCACTAACTGTGAATGAGCTAAAATGTCCTCAAAAATCAGATATTGAAATTACACATTTAGGGGAGGGGTTAAGTGTAGAGGGAAGTCTGTATGTGCGTATTAATTAAATTAGAAAAAAAGTTGAAAATGATTGGGCAGAGATAAACTGGGCAAATGCAGATAAAATAAAGCAAAAGCGGTATTATTAATGTCAAACAAAAATTCAGGGCCAACAGCACTTATAGATGTGTATTTACAAGTTATAATCCTTGAAAATGCTGTAATCATCACATATCATTTTTATTGAGATATAATTGCCATATTAGTTTCAGTGATCACACAGTTACAATTTCTTAACATCCATCACCACACAGTTCCAAATTTTTTTATGTGTGATGAGAACTTTTAAGGCTCCGTTAGCAACTTTCAATTTTACAGCAGTGTTAACTATAGTCACCAGAGATTTTACAGATTTCCTTGTCTGTGGTCCAGAATGTTAGTAAAAATCAAAAAGTTGAACAGAATATGGGTACTTGGAAATGGTAATAGTCTTCCTTAAAAAAAAACAAAAACAAAAACAAAACAAACCCTGAAGAGAACATTTAAAAGTGATGTTACAGATTACCTAGAGCTGTGCTGTCCAATATGGTAGTGACTAATCACATGTGGCTATTTAAATTTAAATTAATTTAAAATTTAAAATTCAGTTCTTTAGTGGCTCTAAGCTCACTTCTGTGCTTAATAGCTGCACATGACCAGTGGCTGCCATATTGGACATCGCAGGTATAGAACATTGTTATTCTGGCAGAAAGTTTAATTGGATAGCTCCAATTACTATCTAGAAAGTACCACAAAGGAGAACACTTTATAGAGTTACGTGATGTAACTGTTATTCAGAGGAAAATTGAAAGCCTTTAATACCTTGCATTATTTACAATAAAAAAAGGCTAAAACTAAGTGCTCAACTTAAGATTTTAGAATAACAAGAAAATAAACCAAAAGAAAAGAAAATTAATTTTTAAAAATGCTGAAAATGAGAAATAAAATACAGAAATACTGAAATTGATTAATAAAAAGTAGAGATTCTGAACAGACTATAACTCTTGAAAAGGAAATAAAAATATTTATTAGCTGCCATGTTGAAATGGTGTTGCAACTGAATTATATTTACATTTAAAAAATAGACTTTGCTTTTATTTATTTTAATAAATGATGGACTGCTTTTAAATGTATTTTTCTGAAGCTAGAGTAATCTTATACCAATACCTGGTAAAGGTAATTTTAAAAAAACAATTTTTAGATGCAGAAAACCTAAATGAGATTTAACTAGTTTAATCATATGCTAGTAAAAGAATAGCATTTTATTGGTCTACAAAGGTAGTTCACAATAGGAAACCTTTAAACAATTTATTGCATCAGCAGATTAAAGGAGAAAAGCTTAGTGGATGCTGAAAAAGCATTTGATAAAATAATTAAAGTACTTAAGTGTAATAAGAATTATGAAAGAAACTACTCCAATTATGGGAATAATCATAGCACCTACTACAGAGAATTGTGAGGATTTAATGACCTAACACATGTAAAAATACTTAGAGCAGTGACCAGCGTGTCAAATTATTCAGCATTAGCTCTTTTTATTATTTAAATATAATAAAGATGATTTAAAAAAAAATTGACAACTATTCCATCTAATGGGAAAACAGTTTGATTAAAATTATGAATGAGACAGTTATTTGTTCTTGTCATTATATTCAGAATTGTTTTTGAGGTTGTTTCATTTCTCTAAATACAGTAAAAGTAGAAAAGCAACATAAATACTAAAAGAGGAGATAAAATATTTTATATTATAAATGGTATGACTTACATACCTGGAAAACCAAAGATACTACTAAAGACTAATAAAATACTCAGAGATAAGTTTAACAAAACAAATCAGTAGCAAGAAAATGAAAAAAAAAAAGATTATATCTTTAAGTTAGAATTTAAGGAAAATCAAATCACGTCTAAATAAAAATTCTCATCCTTTCTGAAATTAACATATGAATTTCATTAATTCCAGTTAGAATCTAAGTGCATTCTTTTACAAAATTGGATAAGATGATTTTAAATTTCATGTGGAAAGTAGATTTCTAAAACTACCCAAGAAAATATACTAATTAATCCTATTTTTGTAACAGTCCCTCTTCGTTCTCCTTGCCATAAATACGTATTTGTGTGAAGAAGATTGAGGAAGAAAACTGTCATGCCATTTGGGTGGCATTTTTTCCCCTTATCTCAGTGTAGGTAATCCATGGAAAGCTAGAAGGCTGATCATATACTGTTTCTTTATATTTACTCTTTCATTAGTTTTAATTGATCTAATGTAGAAAAGATAATAGAAAAAAGTTTAATGACTTTTCACTCATTAAAGTTTTAGTAAATCTGGTTATTAAAGCATAACATTGATTGACTTAGATTTTAAAGAAGTTTCTCAGATTTTTTATACATATTAAAAATGGATATGTGTTCTCTTAGCTTCCTGAATGCTTTCTACAGTGGCAAGATTAATTTTTAACTCAAACATTCTGAAAATAATTTTTTCTGTTTTTTCCCCTCTCTTTCT
>NW_006438906.1:3494766-3554469 GCF_000325575.1 Pteropus alecto
ATAGTGGATGCTTGAACAACACGTTTTCAGCTGTGTGGGTCCACTTATATGTGGATTTTTTTCAATAAATACCGGTACTGTTTTTGATCTGTGTTTGGGATTCCACAGATGTTAAAGGCAAACCGTATTCATTGATCTATACCATATTACATAGAGATTAGAGCATCCACTGATTTTGGTATCTATGGAGATTCTGGAACCAGTCCCCCACAGATACCGAGGGACAACTGGTGTAGTTAAGTTTTCGGGGAAGTCAGAAGTTATATTTGGAGTTTTGACTGTGAGGAGTGTCGATGCCCCTGACGTCCATGTGGTTCATGGGTCAACCATAAAATGTGTTTCATAGACAGACAGACTTACTTCCAACTTTTTGTCTCCACCACTTATAAAGCTATGTGTCCGCAACACTTTTAGCTTTAAAACTCTGGTAATTTCTTTGAATAAAACTGAAATTAGAAATTCTAGGAAATAATTTGCAGTGGCTTTTTGTTGTTCTCATGATATAAGTACAATTCTTTTCTGCACACAAATATTTACTCATTTTAATTTTCAAAATATTTTACCTGGAGATGTATTCCACAGTTATGTCAGCTTATAAAGTTCAGTTTTGACTTCAAATAGGTAATCTACTTATTGAGTTAGAAATAAGTGCTAGAAATCATTTATTGCTTCAATGGAATGATTGGATTATTCTTCAACTTCTCTCTAAATAGTTTAGGATTATCATATACCTTTCTTCCCATTTTGTTTCTGCATATAATGTTTCCAGATAATTTTCTCTATTGAAAGCAGTTGACATTCCTGTTTGTTCTGTTTTTAATCTTAAATCCTGACATTTTTGTTTATGGGATTTTGACTTCATCTTGTGCTTAATTAGCACTAACATAGTTTAGTTTTGTCAGTTAGTTTTGTCTAAAATTAAACTATTTTTAATGGTTTAGGACATGGCTTTGGAAAAACCTAGGTCTTAAGTGCTATTACTTTCTGGGAAAGGAAATGTTTCTTAAAATTCACCTCAGTAGGGTTTTTCCTTCCCTTTTATTAGCAAAATAAAAAATAAATGAAAAAAAAAATAAGCTTATATGTAATTAATCTGTACCTGAATAAGTTTCATATTCCTTTTAATGGTAGGCTAATACAAAAATACTCTCATCATTTGTCTCTTTCTCAAAGTTGGACTGAAGTAGTGATGAACTGGGTGGTGCTCGATTAGATTTTGGCAGAAAGATTTAGACTGCTAAAGGGTAAAATGAAGTTTTTCAAAAAGTATTCGTTCATATTTCTCTTCTTTTGCACAATAGAAATCATCAGTCAATGAGTATAACAAGTACTTTTCTAGTTGTTTTCCCCAAAGCCTGAAATCTGGATAGTAAGGAATAAAATCTATTTTTGCATTCTGTCTTAACTTTTCACGTCACCCAAGTCTTCCAATGCTTGTTTGTCTCATCTGTAAAATGAGAATAAAACTTCCTTCCACCCTATATGAGAGAATATAACTATAAATTGCCACATAGCTGTAATGTGGTTGTATAAATACTTTTCAATTAGTTGTTAAATTTTTGGAGGAAAAGATCTGGTTAGGGCATAGTTCTGGAACTTATTTCACATTTTCCTCAACATTTAGGGCATAGTTCTGGAACTTATTTCACATTTTCCTCAACTGTAGCACCTTGTCATTGAGTATCTATTTAAGATACGGTGGCTAAATTAATGAAGAATATAGCATCTTGAAAATATCTTGACTGTGTGTCATTGGCTTTTCTCAGTTTATGGCTTAAATAATACAAAGTGATTTAGAATTTTAGAAATTAATAGACAAAGCATTTTTAGCTCACATGTCAATGATATCTAAAGTAGTGTATCATTTTAAAAACTTCATATTATGGAAATCTTTAAACATTTATAAAAGTAGATAATAGGATAATGAGACCCAATGTATTCATCACTAAGTTTCAACAATTATCAACATGTGGCTAGTTTTTAGTTATACTTTCATCTCTACCTCCACACTGAATTTTTAAAAGCATTTCCAGATATCGTATTTTATCCATAAATACTTCAAAGGTCTTTGTCTTTTAGAGATACATATTTAAGAGAATCTAAACACAATGCCAGTATCACACCTAAGAAAATTCCTTAATGTGAGAAAATATCCAGCCAATATTCAGACTTCCCAAATTGTCTCATAAATGTTATTTTATAGTTAGTTGGTTTGTTTCAGTCAGACCAACGAAGGACCACACATTGCATTTGATTTTTGTTGATATGTCCTTGAAGTCTCTTTTAATGTATAGGCTTTCCTTTGTCTCTTTTTATCTCTCTTTTTTGTTGAACTTAGATCATTTGTCATGTAGGATTTTCCACATTTTGGATTTTGCTGACTGCATCCCTGTGGTGTTAATCAATTCTATCTCACTGATTTCCTATAAACTAGTAGTTATATCTAGAAACTTGGTCAGCTTCAGATTTGATTTTTGGCAAGAACACTTCATAGATGGTGCAGTGAATCAGGAAACATGTCTTGTCTGGTTGGTTCTTTTTTGCAACCTTAAGATTGATTAGCAATTTCATGTATTGTCATCTGGTCTCTCCACTGCAAAGGTGTCCATCAGCCTTTTATCTAATGGTTGTAGTAGCCATTGATGATCATTGCCTACCAGTGATGTACATGGCTATCAAAGAATGGAATTCTAAAAATGTCACTAATGTATATAGTATTAACTCTATTTAATTAGTAAATCCAGAAGTGAAAAGTAATGATGTTGGCTCATAGCAATTAACTACTTTATTAGCACCATCTATTTTTTTTATAGATTATTTAAGTTACGCTTTTTATAAACCATGATTGTCCTTTTTTTTTCCCCCCATGAGGTTCCTTTTAATAAATTAGCAAGGAAAATCAGAATTTTTGTGTGCATGAAATAAACGTTTTATGCTTTTTTTTGTTGCAGAAATCACTTCTCAAGAAGTTCAGTTGCTGCAGGTGGGCAAAAGGGAAAATCCTACTATACAATTACATTCACTGTCAATTTTCCACATAAAGATGATGTTTGCTACTTTGCTTATCACTATCCATATACGTATTCAACTTTACAGGTGAGAACTCATTAAGTTGTATTATGACCATTATTGTTTTATATGCTTATGTGTCAGATAATTGAAGAAAAATTGCTTTAACTAAAAATTAAAATAAGTGTCAAAGGTTTTAGATAATAATATATCTGTTGAAAACATTAAAGGGTGTTAAATGAGAATGTAGCCTTTATTTAAAATAAGATTTTTACCCATCTTTGGGTAAACTTAGAGAATCTTAGTTCTCTAAGATTCTACAATTTATAGATTTTAACTAGGTGAGTTTTCTACTTGTTTGATGAGAAGCATCGAATCTCATAGAAAAATGTGGATGCAATTTAAGTTTTTCCGTAGGGAATTCATTTCTTCTAGTAGTTTTATATGGACTCCTAGATCCAGATTGCTTAGAGTTGTGGGTATAAGAGTTGTTTTGTGGATTCTTTGAGATATTTGATTATTTGCCCTGTAACCCAAAACAAATGAATTCAAGTTATTATTGTGGTAGATTTATTCTCACAACAGAATATCTGTCCTAATGATTAAGGATCATGAAGATAGGATCAATTTACCCAGGGAGAAATTGGAGTGCCATGATTATAACCAAGCTTCCAAATTAGTAGAGAGGGGAAAATGGGAGAAACACGTAGTCCATAGAGCAGAAGAGATATCAAAGCTGGGAATACTAAATGAGAGTCACTTTATTTTAATAAAAGTTACAACCTACAATAAAGCTATAATCAGGTATCTTTCGGTGCTGAATAACATAGTATCAGAATATATAGTGTTTTTTACATGACGTTACATGTTATTGTTCTTTTCTGATGTTTTTACCTTTTTAATATATTTTGAATTCCCCTACTTTCTTCCAATCCCACTACCTTTTCCAGGCATTGCCGTTGTTTCTCACCTGGACTTCTGCCAATCTTTTTCTAACCGGTGTTCTAGAATTCCCTTTTGTCTCCTTTCCTCTTCATCAGTCTTTTTTCCACACGGTAGCAAGCGGGCTCTTTGATGGCAAATCTTATCATACAAATCCCCCATTAAAACTCCTTAGTGAATTTTCTAGCCATTTGTACAAAATCTAAAAGTCTTACTGTAGTTCATTCAGTCATTTCTCTACTATCTTCCACAATTTTTGCCAGAGCCACATACTGTGCGAACTATTATTTAGTTAGTATTTGTCTTTAAATAGATTTTAAAATAATTCACTCTTTAAAGTTTATCCTCACCCTAAGTTAATATTCAGGGAATTACAGGTTTAATGTGTAGATTTTTTTTCTAGTTCACAGTAAAATACATAGCTATTAAAAATTTTTTTAAAGATTATCCACATATCACTTAATTATCTCAATTACCAGTAGTACATATACTATGCTTTGGGAAAGATGGGTTTACCAGGCCCTCTGTCTGTGTTAAATTCTATATTTCTTACTCTTTCTTTCTGATTTAGCTATAATGAATCTTTTTCAGTTCTTTGAAATGCCCTTCTTCTTTCTTCCTCTTCCTATATACTATCTTCTGCCTACAGCACTCTCTCCATTCATCCTTTAGATCTCAATTTAAATGTAATTTTTTTCTAGAAGACCTTTCCTCACTGCCCAGATTTGGCTGGGCTCTCTTACCCTTATTTCAAGCCATTCTAGCACTCTGTCCTTTCCCTAACGTAGAGACCATTTATTCATTGTTATATCCCCAATGCCTGGCACAGTTTCTGGCACAGAAATGATGACTACACAATAAATAGTAATGATGTGAGTAAACATATGCAAAAGTTTGGAAGCCAACTAAGTATCTTAAAATAAGGGGTTGAACAATTTATTTTTGGTATAACCATATACTAAAACCATTGAGACTTGTGTTTTCAAAAGACACATATATTTAACATATTTAATGATATAGTATGGTATTCATAATTATGAATATGGGTGTATATGTATAAATTATTAAGTGATAAAAGCAGGTTATAAAAAGGCTTATATGTAATTACAGTTTTATTTCTATACATTGGCATTTGTTAGTAGCGATCTAAGTGATGCAGTTACGGTGTTTTAAATTTTTTCTTTATACTTTCTGTGTTTCCAGACACTTCACAGAGAACCTTTATTAATCTTGACATCAGTGAAAGTTGTTAAAAAAATTTGTCCTACATAATTTTATTCTGCATATTTTATATTGCTCTCGAAGGTCTATAGTCACTTATAGTTTCAAAATTCAGAAGGCTTTGGAAACCAAAAGCTTTTTTATAACCCATTTGGCAGTAAAGCCTGGCCTAAATTGATGTTAGCTTATTTAGAATATTGATTCTACTTAGAGGGACTCTTTTATGTTTTGCTGCAGAAATAATAATGTGCTTATACAGGCTGCTGCCGCTGACTTAGCTGGTGGTATTGTACATTTAATGATATATGCACTCTATCTGTCCCCTTTCTCGAATTCCCCAGATACTGACATTGGAACTATTTCGGGCCCCCAGAGGGTCCTGGAGAAGGGATTAGGAATCTGATTCACTTTTAGTTTTGTAGAGATCTAGATGCATTTACTTCTTTTTATCATAGGGAGTTTTTAAATGATTGTATACTTTGCTTTTAAATTTTTGTCAAGATGCATCTTCAAAAATTGGAATCAGCACACAATCCTCAGCAAATCTATTTTCGAAAAGATGTGTTATGTGAAACCCTGTCTGGAAACAGCTGTCCCTTGGTGACTATAACAGCAATGCCAGAGTCTAATTATTATGAACATATCTGTCAATTCAGTAAGTCTGTCTTCTTCACTCAAAATACCAACCATTCTTACTTATTTTTCTTTGCTTCATATATATTTTGTAAGGGCGATAATACTAGGAATAGGCATTAGAAGTCCTGGTCCTTTTCTGTCTAGCCCTGGGCCTACTGGGTCTCAGTTTCCTCATCCTGAAAATGAGTGAGCTGCATGAGATGTTCTCTAAGGTCTGTTTTGATACTTATATTCTGTAGTTCTTATCCTTGAAAGTCGTACCCAAAGTATAATATAACAAATTATTTTAAGAGTTCATGTATAATACCATCAATTAAAAAATTTATAGCTAATTTTATTATAAATAAAACCACCAGAAACCTATTAAATATTTTGATACTAGCACCAAATAGCTACTTGTTTTCTCCTGCCATTTATTTTTTAAAAGTTGCCTCAAATGGTACAGCTGTGGTACTTTACCTTATCTGATTTTGATAAGGTAAAGTATTTATTTTCAGGAAAGAAAAAGAGCTTGCTATGCAAGAAAATATGAGCAGGTGGGCTGAGTGTTATTTTGTAGATGTATACATTGAAATGTATAGTGAAGGTAACTTTTCTTGAGAAGTAACTCTCTTGAGAAAATATACCTTTTTTCTGTGTTTGTCATAGTGACTCTAAAATAGGGATAAGATTATTTTTTTCCTCCTTTTCCCTATGACTTTATGAAAAATAAATTTATATTTAAAACTTCCTCAAGTACTTGTTCTTTATAAAACCAAGATTATATTAAAGAACTAATTTTATATGTTAATCATTGGAAAATAACTAACTTCAAATGCTATTAATTGTCTTATGTTCGTATTATAAACTCCTTTAGGACATGACATATATCAGTTTCATATCTGTTTCCTCTAAGTGCCTAGTATAGTGCTTGTATATAGTAGGTGCACAGTGAGTTCTACAGTGAACTTAAAGATTTCACACTTGAGTAGCAATATTTCTAAAGCCCCAAAGTCAAACATCATACAGACTTTTAATTTGAGATTTTATATGTACTTTAGGAAATCGCCCTTACGTTTTCTTGTCTGCTCGGGTGCATCCTGGAGAAACTAATGCAAGTTGGGTAATGAAAGGAACGTTGGAGTATCTCATGAGTAATAACCCTACTGCTCAGAGCTTACGAGAATGCTATATTTTTAAAATTGTCCCTATGCTAAATCCTGATGGTGTCATCAATGGAAAGTAAGTGAAGCAATAGTATAGAAATATTATAGATTATTGTGGTGGTCCTATGTAAACTTGTTGAACAAATATCATCCAGGTTAATTTGGAAAACAAATCTAATGATTTTTCTACAATAGAAATTTTGTGGGGAATTCATCTAAGATATTTATTTTTAAAGGAAAATATATTCTGTATATTTCTAATAGTATGATAGTTTGAGAAATTCTGTATTTATTCATGAGAATATGATTACGTAAACTGTATTGTGAATTGTTTTTGAAAAATCACAGTGTCAGGTTATGAGATTTTTAAAAACAGATCCTCTTATATTCTTTTCTTTTTAAATTTGTCAGTGGCGTGATCTTAGTTTGTAAAATTTATCATCTTCTGGGCTCTCTTTCCACTGATATGGAGTATTGGCTCTATCTGCTAACTTGTTGCTGATATGAGGACATGTAGGAATTCTTTAAACTGGAGATACTAGAAGATAACTACTTTTTAAGTGGAGGTGGCTTATTAGTACAGGTCATTTACTGTGGCCATTAGACAAGGTCTCTTTAGTGCTTCTTAAAGGTGGGATTTGACATCAGTAAATGAAATACCATATTTTATTTATTCAATAAAAATAGCATGACTTTCTCATATTTAGGAAATTTTTGATTAAAAAATAATTTAGATATGTTATGGTTATGGAACTACAATGAGATTTTATTATTTCTAGTTTTAATTCAGAAACATATTGCCTAGTTAAAATCCTGTTTATATTTCTGTATCACCTTCTAAATGTTTGCTTAAATTTTTGCTCAATGGCATTAATATTTAATACCTATGATTAAATGAAAAGGTATTTGAATTTTTACAAGAATGTATACTTTTCATATACTTATGTTTCTTAGGAGGGCCCAAATGGCACTTTTCATAATAACTAATACAATCGAAATACAGAATGTTAGTATCATAAATGATTATTATGTAGTCAGAATGGAAAATATGACCATTAATAAATTTTATAAAGTATTAATTTTTTTTATAGCTTGAAAGATTTGACTGTTAAATCTGAAAGTTTACCACAGTTAAATGCATGTAACACAAGATCTTGGATGTAGCAAATGCTTAATAAATGATTATTTAATGGCTAAAATATGCATTTTGTTGAGCCTACCATTTATACCTGTTTGAAATATTTAGTGGAGTAGAATCATAAAATTAAATGTATGTAAGAATTTTTTGGTACCAGTGTTTGTCTGTCATTGTGTTTGCATATGTGTAGTCACCGCTGTTCTTTAAGTGGAGAGGATTTGAATAGACAGTGGCAAAGTCCAAATCCAGATTTACATCCTACAATTTACCATGCTAAGGGGCTGCTACAGTACCTGGCTGCAGTGAAGCGTTTACCACTGGTAAGTGGCAGGTTTTTTTGTACTTGTATAAAGACATGATTTTGTTGATTAATGACTTAGTATTTTATGCTTTATTTTCTGGTTATAAAAGCTATTATTTTCAGAAGCAGTTATTTTATTTCATTTTATTTAGGCGAGGCAACCCTTGGTTGACCTCACAGATTGCAAGGACCTTGTCAGCTTACAATCCTTTATTTTTTATTTTTTACACCTACAGCACGTGGTCTTCCTAGCTGGTCTCCCATCCAAATACTAACCAGGCCCGACCCTGCTTAGCTTCCCAGATCAGACGGAATCGGGCTTGTTCAGGGTGGCATGGCCGTAGACCAGAAGCAATTTTTTAAAAAATTTATTTTATTAAGTTATAATAATGTACTTTATATAGTACATTGGTTAGACATTTATATAGTTTATAAAACAATCCCCTTAAATACTCTTTCTTTCCTCTGGCTTTCCACTTAGCCTTTACATTAATGCTAACTGCATTCTCTATGCCATGCTCCCCATCCTTGTGACCATCTATCAACTGTTAATTTGTACTTTAACCCTTCACCCCATTTTCTCAGCTCCCCTACCCGCTGCCCTCTGGCTGTCACCAGATTGTCCTCTATATTTGTGAGTCTGTTTTTGATTAGTTTGTTCTTTTTGTTCTTTAGATTCTGCATATAAGTGAAATCATACGGTATTATCTTTCTCTGATTGACTTATTTCACTCAGTATAACCACCTTTAGGTCCATCCATGTCATTGCATATGGTAGGATTTCACTTTTTTAATGGCTGAGTAATATTCCATTGTATATATGAACCATAACTTCTTTATCCAATTGTCTGTTGATGAGCATTTAGGTTGCTTCCATATCTTGGCTATTATAAATTGTGCTACCATGAACATAGGGATGCATAGATCTTTACAGATGATTGTTTTGGTTTTCTTTGGATAAATACCCAGAAGTGCATTTGCTGGGTCAAAAAGTATATCCATTTTTAATTTTTTGAGAAACTTCCAGACTGTTTTCCATAGCAGCTGTAACAATTTGCAATCCCACTAACAATGTATGAGGGTTCCCTTTTCTCTGCATCCTCACCAACACTTGTTGTTCTTTGATTTATTCAAAATAGCCGTTCTGATAGGTGTCAGGCGATATCTCATTGTGGTTTTAATTTGCATTTCTTTGATGGTGATATTGAGCATCTTTTTATATGTCTATTGGCCATCTGTATTTCCTCTTTGGAGAAATATCTGTTCAGATTTTCTGCTCATTTTTTAATTGGATTGTTTGCTTTTTTGTTGTTGAGTTGTATGAGGTTTTTTTAATGTATTTTGGATATTAACCTCTTATCACATCTGTCTTTTTCTGTTATCAATCATTTGTTTATTAATATGGTGTCAAATTCATATAATGTACTTATATTCTTATTTCATCAGGTTAATTTTTATAATTCTCATGAGCCCTTTTCTTTTTTGTTTATGAATATTGGTAACTCTGGTTGTAAGTTTAAGCATTAAACTTCACCGAACAACACTAAGGTTTTAGTATCTTCCAAGTTCTCAAACTAATAGAAGCTTATTTCTGAGCTCTTTAGTCAACTCTGAAACTGCTGAGTCTCGCACACACATGGGCAAGGCAGTATGGTGGGAGACTTTACTCAACTGTATATGTATGCGTCTGTTTTCAGCAGCTTTTGTTTAGAATGTTACCATATTAGTGTTAAAATGAGTTAATCTTCTTTTGAGAAAGAGAGAAATACTTTGCAGAGGGGCAAAATTGACATGAGAGTATCCTTCATTTTTTGTTTTTAAAATGATGCTCTTAAAAGTTAAATTGAAACCATACCTTTTTTAGTAGTGTTTTAGGCGAGAGCATTTTCATGTTCTTTTTAATTGGCTGAATATCTTAATAACCCTTTGGGCAGTGATGACTACAGTTGTAGATTTGAGCCTATAATTGAATTTGTTATTTTTTAAAATGGTGATTAGTAGATAACAAAAGAAACAGTGGAACTCATGGCTTGATGCAGGACTTGCATAGGACTTTGTAGTCATTCTAGAATTAATCATAGATTTCTTTCCAAAAGTAGATATTACAGCTTTTATTGATGCTACTTATTAAATGATGGCTCAGTTACAATAAAAGGATCAAGAAACACAATACCTGTTTATTGGTCTGCTATTAACTAGATTTACTTGGTAATATATGAATTTGAAGTTTTTTAATTCTTTAAAATATGGTCTTTTCAAGGTTTATTGTGATTATCACGGCCACTCCCGAAAGAAGAATGTATTTATGTATGGCTGCAGCATTAAAGAGACAGTGTGGCATACCAGTGATAATGCAACTTCATGTGATGTTGTGGAAGATGTGGGATACAGGGTAATTATTACAGATAAGTCAGGAGTTTTTGAATTTCAAACATGCATAAAGCTGCAGAAAATAATTTAACATAGGAACTACTCAGATTTAGTAAATGTTGCAATTTTGCCATTTTTGTTTCAGATTTTTCATTTTAAATGTTTCTTTTTTTGCTTTTCATGTTTAAATATTTAACCATTTGGAATTTATTTTATATGAGAGATGGAGATCTAATTTTAGTTTTCCCATGTATAACTGTTTGTTAAATGGTACATCCTTCCTCTGCTGATTTTATAAAGCCATCTGTTCCACATGTATAGATAGGTGTGTTTAGAGGTATGCCTAGGATTGAAATGAGATCTTATTGCTTGAAATCCTGTATGCTTTCCATTCTGTCCTAGAGCCTCTCCTACTATATTTATGCCTAAACGAGTACCCTAAACTTTTCCCAAAAAAGTTTCAGTAACATGCCACACTGCCCTTGGCAGAATTTCAAAGGATAATTTCTTTTTGGTGTCCTCTCTCTTCTTACCCTTTTCCAAATAAATAAAAATGGAAACACTCCAGAAATACAAAGTAATAAGTGAAAGTCATTCTCTCTCAATCACTAAATTATTAGTTTTACCATGTATATTGTGAGACTTGTCTCTAAGCACATTCATTTATAAATAGATATACATATAGTATGTGAAGTTTTTATTTTTTTTTAATGCTCTACAGTAACTTGTTTTTTTCACATAATGTTTGTTGGCCATCTTTCCTGGTCCTCATATCTAGATCTGTCTGGTCTTTTTGACAATTACACAAGATTTCTAGAATGCATTTTTGTAATTATTGTTTGGATGTAACAAAATTTATTTATTCAGTCATCACCTCTTGGCGGTCATTTGATTAGTATTGTGAAATTGTCCTTCATAAAATTTGTACAGGTTGATATTCTAGTGCGGTTTCTCCATACCCTTATTATATCATACTGTCATTTTTCTTGAATAAAAAAAAATCTGATGGTTTTAATTTGTATATCTATGATTATAAATGATGTCGAGTATCTTTTCATATGTTTGACCAATTACGATCTCTCTCTTTTTTTAAAGTAGCCTTTTCTCACATTCTCTGCTTACTTTTGTGCTGGTCATCTAGTTATTATTGTTTTAAAATAAGAATTCTTTATGTGTATTACAAATATATTAAAAGTTTTTATTTGTTTATGATATTTAGTATTTTAAGACCATTATATTTGTTGATATCGTAAAAAATGACTTCAGAATTTTGAAGCTTAGAAAGACTTCTCATTCCAAGATTTAGAAGTGTAGTTGTGTGTTTACTGTTTTAAGTTTCATTTTAAAACTTATTAATTTTAAGTTTAAATTCTCAATTTAGTTAGAATTTAATTTAATGAAGAGTGACTGTAGGTTGTTTTTCTTAATAGCTATCCAGTTGTGTTGGCATTTAGAGAATGATCAATCATTTCTCTAGTACTACTAACTTTAATAGATACCTCTGGTTCTAATTTTGAACTTTTTCTTTCTGGAGACATCTGTTCCTACACCAGTATCATAATTTAGCTTAAGCTTAGACATATAATGTAGGTCAATATCTGTTGGATTATTTCTCTAGTCATAGCTTTTTCTTTCAGAATTTCCCTGGGTGTATTCCCGTATTTATACTTTCAGGTAAATTCGAGAATAAGTTGCAGAAAAATGTTATGGGCATTTTGATTGTGATTGTCTTAGCTTTCATGATTAATTTAGGGATGATAGACATTTACAGTGTTAAATCTCTTAGTCAAACCATCTTTCATGACTAAAGTTTCTTCATTTTTTTAAACATGTTTTTCCTGCTTATTGGTGGCTATTATGATTGTGATACTTTCTTCTATTCTGTTTTCTAACAGATTACTGTTTGTCTAGGAAAGCAGAAAATTCTCAATTAGTAAGAGAATTATTTTTATTTGTTTAGAGGGGGTATAGCAAGAAGGTCTACATGACCGTGCTCTAATCTCTATGCTTTCATGAAAAATTTTAAAAATTTAATAATTAAAAAAAATTTAAATTGAAAAACTTTTTGAAATATTTTATCATTTTTCTCTTTGCAGACTTTGCCTAAGATACTGAGCCATATTGCTCCAGCATTTTGCATGAGCAGCTGTAGCTTCGTAGTGGAAAAATCTAAAGAATCAACAGCACGTGTTGTAGTTTGGAGGGAGATAGGAGTACAAAGGAGCTATACCATGGAGAGTACTTTGTGTGGCTGTGATCAGGGAAAATACAAGGTAAAACATCTCAGGACTTCAAATAAAAAATATTTGAAAACATTCCTTCAATATATACTCCAGGGTTTTCAAGTAGATATTAAATGATATGTTCGTTGTATTGAGTTATATATGATTGCAATAATGGAATTGAATCATATACAATCTTAAAAACATTTTTGAAAAATTTCCCTGAACTAAATAGCTTTCTCTGGATTCTCATGAAAGCTTGTTTGAGTCTATTTATATTCATAATTTTTAAGAAAACACTTCGTGGTACATATTTAAATACTGATTATTAGTTTATAATTAGTTGTGCAAGTAATGCATTATTAATAAAAATTTGCTATATTTTAATTTATTGGATGTAAGTATATTTTTATGAATTTAGAAATAAACACATTATACTTATTTATAAAGTTTTTATATTTAGATTTCTTTTGTGTGTGACTTTTAAAAGTCTTAGTCCTTTACACTAAGACTGCTCTTCTGTGGTGCCATAGGCTGTTATTGGAAACAACCAGACTTGAAACTTTACTTTTAAAATTAAAGACAAATAAAATGTTCAATGACTTTGAATTTTTTAATTTTAAAGATTGAGAACTTCATCGGCAATGAATTGGACTTTAGATCAGCAACAGCAAACCCAAATATTTATCTTAACTGCCTGGCCAAAGAAAGATTTTCAGGTGTCATGCTCATTATGCCACTCATTCTGTTTTGTTTTGTTTTGGCCTGGGGCAAGAGGAAACTGAATCTAATAGTGATTTACATATACCTCACATAAAGATGGTTATAACTTTATGTTTGGAAAGAGTTAGAAATCTTCCCATTGGTTGTATTAAAAATGTAAACGTAGTTGCCGTCAAAATGATTAAGTGTAGTGTCTGAATAATGACTTTCAGCCTGAAACAAACTGGAAGAGAATTGTATAGATTTTGCAACTGACATTCAAACTTTTGGGGCTTAGATGAGTAGATCTTAATGAATTTCTAGTACTTTCTGATGGATAACTCTTACCTAAATTTTATGTTGACCACAGTATACTATTCTTCCAAAATGTGATATCTTTTTAATTCTCTCCAAATATTGTAAAACAATGACTTCTAGTCTACTAGGGCATGACGATAGTAAGAGATAAAATGTAGCACCATTCCAAGCCCCTAACCCTGTTCCCTGATCATTGATTTAGTGGACAACTTTGCCAAGAGTCAGTCATCTCTCCAAAACTCCTGTGGAGAGAAGTGTGTCTTACTAAGACAGGTTTTTTGTTTTTGTTTTTGTTTTTTTAATGTTTCTAAATCAATGCTTTGATCATAAAATATACTTCTTTTAGTTTTTTTTTCCTCTTTTTTGATTAATAAACTTTTGTTTTTAAGGCCAGTTTTAGATTCATGGAAAAATTGAGTGAAAGTAGGGAATTTCCATTTACCTCCATCCCCACATAATATATACACACATAAGATATACTTTTCAAAGTTATTAATATTAGGTAGTAAGTGATATGAATCTAATTATATTTTAAGAAACAAATCTCTTCACTCTTAAGAATATTCTTATATTACTATATTTTAGGCTATAAATGATATTTTTTTTTCTATGAACTGATTCAGAAATAGGCATAGCCTTTCTAAAGTTTTTAAATTAAGAAGGCAATTTGATGTTCTAATAAAGTCAGTTAAGTCACATTTCCTATAATATTTGGAAATGGCCAAAGTAAACAGTCAGCCATTTAATCAATCAATCAGTCATTATAAAGGCATGTACTGTATGTAGGTTAAGTAAGTTTTTACAATTTATTTTCTTCAGTTACCCAGTGCTGTTAATCTGGTCATTAAAAAGCTGTTTTGCAATACCTTCTCTCTGAATGATGTCAGCTGTCATCTATCCTTGCAACTTTTGTTGGTATAAGGATTTCACTTATTTTAGAGATTCATTTTTATCTGAAAATTAAATTATAAGCAATATCTTGATTTACAGTCCATTTTTATCCTTTTATGTGGTTATATTTAACTTTTGGTAAACCTTATATTGTTTATTGGAAAACCGTTGGTTAAAAAAGGAAATGAGGGTTGCGGTAAAATTTTCTCTTTGCTTTGGCAGACAGACTTTGAAATGGACATGGAACATAGGAATTTATTTCACTACTACCTCATTGGCTTATATTTGTTTGATTTTTTTGACATAGTTACCTTACTTTTGTTTATCATACAGTAAAAGCACCTATAAGGTAATGTTTAAGTATATAAATCAGACCCATGATTTTAACAGTATAATATTTCAAGATTGGCATCCAAAGTAGTGTATTGCAAGAAATATTAGAAAGATTTTATAAAAATATAATTTCACATGTGAACTTTAAGAGTAATGGAACTACAAAATGTTCATCTTTTTTTCCTTCCCAGAGTATTGGTGAAAATAGTTTGCATATAGTGAATAAAAATAGACATTTTAGAAATGTTTTTTTGTGTGTGTGACATCAAAATGTTTTTTTAAGACAGTTTCCTTTGTGACCTATGTAGTATTGTTATTATTGTAACATTGTTAAGTCCTGGGTCCATAAAAAGTACCAACCTTTTAATTTTACTAATACAGTTAAAATTTTCTTTTATGTAATTTTAATGAGATATAGTCAGAAGTTAGCAAACGTCCTAGTTACATGTATATTACTTTATTTCTAGGGTTTACAGATTGGTACTCGAGAATTGGAAGAGATGGGAGCAAAATTTTGTGTTGGTCTATTGCGTTTGAAAAGACTGACATCCCCATTGGAGTATAATATGCCTTCCAGCCTGCTTGACTTTGAAAATGACTTGATTGAATCAAGCTGCAAAGTAACTAGGTAAGACACTTGTTTTATTCTGCTGTTACCTTGTCCTGTACTGTTAGACTTTATTAAATTAGTTAAGCAGAGGAAAGACGCAATGATTTTGTCAGCCAAGAGCATTTTTAGGATTACTATAATTAAGTTTACACATTTAATATTTGTTCTAACTTGTGATAATTTTCTTGATTGTTTTAACATCAATATTTGGATGAAATTTTAAAGAAATATCCTTGTATTTTAAATGCCGTTTTTAGTGATGTTAATGGTTTATTTTTAACCCAAAAATAAGTACAGTGGAAAACTGTACTTATATTAGATAATATTTAAATTAAGAAGGCTTGCAGTTGAGATTCATACTTTAAATTTTATTTTGTTGCCGTCTGCACATACCAGATGACTTTCCAATAATTTTCTTGTTATATATATTAGAAATAGCTAATTTAGTATCTCTCTGAAAATTTATCTATATCTGCCAAATATTCTTCTAAATAGGTAAACTTTTATTCCTAAAATTCAGTGTATATAAAATTTAATCAGTTATAGGATCAGTGGTAATTCAGTATCACTGTTCTTAATCATAGTACCGGAGCTTATTAGCATTTTATAGTTTGATGTATATGGGTAAGAATACTCCATTCTATAGAACCCTCATCATTTTTATTGTTAGATATTGACTTGTCATCAGATTTAATGTATTGACATGCTCTATTATATATATCAATTCAGCAGTTTTAAATATAGTAAAACTTTAATTGTAACTGTTATTTAAAATATGATAATTGACACAATGATTACCTGAATTCTGTACTCTTGAAAGTACCTGCTAAACAATAATGGAAATAAATATAAAGATTGTTGTTTTCACCGATATGTAGAAGCCTCCCTTTAAGTTATTTCATGTATTCTTTTTTCCCCCGGCTTTATTGAGATATAATTCACAAATAAAATTGTAGCTGTGTAGAAGCCTCCCTTTAAGTTATTTCACGTATTCTTTTTTCCCCCAGCTTTATTGAGATATAATTCACAAATAAAATTGTAATATTTAAAGTGTACAGTGCGATGATTTTATATATATATACACACATTGTGAAATTTACTTCCCTTTTTGAGTTATTAATATATCCATCCTTAATTTCACATGATTATCATTCTGTATGTGTATGAGAATATTTAAGTTCTGCCCTCTTAGCAAATGTCAGTTACACTATCTAGTGTTATCAACTATAGCACCATGTTATACATCACTTCCTCAGACCTTATTCATCTTACAGCTGAAAATTTGTACCCTTTCATCAACCTCTCCCCATTTCTCCACCCCCAGCTCCTGGCAACTACTTCTTTTCTACTCTGTTTCTATGAGTTCCTTTTTTTTTTTTTTTTTTTAAGATTCTACATTTAGGTGACATTATGCTATATTTGTCTTTGTCTTGCTTATTTCATTTACCATAATGCCCTCCAGGTTCATTCATGTTGTAGCAAATGAAAGGACTTCTTTATTTTTTAAGGCTGAATAATATTTCTTCGTATACCTATGTACCACATTTTCTTTATCCATTCATGCATCAGTGGACATTTAGGTTCTTTTCATACTTGGGCTACTTTGACCACCATGGGAGTACAGATTTCTCTGAGGTAATGATTTTGTTTCCCTTCAGATATACACTCAGAAGTGGAATTTCTGGATCATATGGTAGTTCTGTTTCTAATTCCTTGAAGAACCTCCAGACTGTTTTTCATAGTGCCTGTACCAGTTTACATTTCCACCAACAGTGTACAAGAGTTTCCTTTACATTCTTACTATCATTTGTATATGTCTTTGGTATAAAAACCAGCCTAACACATGTGAAGTAATAGCTCATTATAATTTTGATTTGCATTTCCCTGATGATTAGTGATGTTGAACGCCTTTTCATTACCTGTTAAGCATTTGTGTGTCTTCTTTGGAAAAATGTCAATGTAGGTGTTTTTCCTATTTTTAAACTGGGTTATTTGTGTTTTTTTGCTTTCGAGTTGTGTGAGTTCCTTTTATGTTTTGGATATGCACACCCTTATATGTGGTTTACAAGTATTTTCTCCCATTCCATAGGTTGCCTTTTCATTTACTTGATAGTTTTCTTTGCTCGCAAACATTTTTTAGTTTGACGTAGTCCTACTAGTTTATTTTTGTTTTTGTTATCTTTGCTTTTGGTCTCAAATCCAAAAAAAAAAAAAAATCATTACCAAGATAAGTTTTTAAGGAGTTTACACCCTGTGTTTTCTTCTAGGAGTTTTATGATTTCAAGTCTCATATTCAAGTCTTTCATCCATTTTGGATTGATATTTGTGTGTAGTACAAGATAGGGGTCTAGTTTTATTCTTTTGAATGTGGCTATCCAGTTTTCCTGACACTATTTACTGAAGAGACTATTCTTTCTCAGGGTTTATTCTTAGAGCTCCTTTGTTTAAAATTAACCGTATATTCATGGGTTTATTTCTGGGTACTCTCTTCTGTCCATTGATCTCTGTATCTGTTTTAATGGCAGTGCTATGCTGTTTTGAATACTATAGTTTGAAATCAGGAAGTGTGATGCTTCCTACTTTGTTTTTCTTTCTCAAGATTGCTTTGGCTATTCAGGGGTTTTTGCTGTTTCATACAAATTTTGGGATTGTTTTTTTCTACTTCTGTGGAAGATGCTACTGGAATTTTGATTAGGGATTGCGTCACATCTGTAGATTGCTTTAGGTAGTATGGACATTTTAACAATATTCTTCTAAACCATGAGCATGGAATATCTTTCCATTTATTTGTGTCATTTTCAATTTCTTTCAATTTCCTGCAGTTTTTAGTATATAGATCTTCCACCTTAGTTAATTGGTTAATTTATTATTTTCTTTTTTTTTTTTGATGCCATAGTAAGTGGAATTTCTGTTTCTGATAGTTCATTGTTGATGTATAGAAATGCAACTTTTTTTGTGTGTGCTTATTGAGTTTGTATCCTGCAGCTTTTTTTGAAATTATTTATTCTGACATTTTTTGGTGGAGTTTTTACATATATTATCATGTCATCTGCAAATAAAGAAAATTTTACTTCTTCCTTTCTGATTTGGATGCCGTTTATTTCTTTTTCTTAGCAAATTGCTCTAGCTAGAATTACCAGTACTATGTTGAATAAGAGTGATGAGAGTGGATATCCTGGTCTTGTCTCTCTTTTTGGGGATAGAGTAAATAAGGGGAATGTGAGAGGTTCTGATCGTGGGCCAAAGATGAAACTAGCCAGCCTCAAAGTTTTAGGTGGGATTACTGGCATATACATATTGTTTATAAGTCTGTATTTTTACCCCCAGAGTGACATAGCTCTTATCCTCAGTTACTGTCATTTATAATTTTAATATCTTATTTAATATTGATTGCTTATTTATTTGGCTATTTTTTTATTGCTTCTTAGAAACTTTCAGGAATCACTGTAAATACTTGTGTTATTTGTGTTACTGGTAATGTGTATAGAAGGGAAGGTGTACATATTTCTCACCTTTCTCTCTTTTTCCTACCTTTTGATAATCATCCTTTAGTTTTACTATGCATTAGAGATCATTGATAACAATTTCCTTGGAAATAAAAGCCATAGCGAATGTAACATAGATCACTTGGGTTTTATTTGTTGAGGCAAAAAAGGGGAGTTGGGGTGTTCATAAACTTTCCTTTGAGCATTTCTTCTCCTTCTTCTTTGCTTTTTCTCCTCTTTCACTTTTCTTCTTACCCTACATGCTTTCTGTAGGTGATATTTATTCCAGTGACTTTAAATTATATGTGTGTTGACAATTTCAGAATACTTGTAATTTCCCAGACCTCTCTTCTGAGTTTTAGACCTGTATATTCAGCTTCCCACTTGATTATATATACTTGGACACAAAAGTAACTTGTCTAAAAACTCACCTTGTGATTTCTGTTCCCCAGACAAACCTATTCATCTGTATCCACCTCCATCCACCCAGTTGCTCATGTCAGAAATCTTATTCTTCACATTTCCCTCTCCATTTCTTACCCGTAATCCAATTCATCACCCAGGTCTTTCTGATTCCTCCTCTAAAACATTTCTCAGATATTTCCATTTCTCTCCACTACCTCTGCCCTTACACTAGTCCTGACCGCCATCATCTCTTACCTGCACTATTCCAATAGCCTTCTGACTGGTCTTTTTCCGTCTACTTTTTTATCCTCTGGCTTCTTGGTATGTCCTGCTTAAAAACCTTCAGTTGTTTCCCAGGTATATGGAGTATATCCATTATCAGAATCTCTGAGGTCCAGAATGAGCCATCCACACCTTCTTCTCCCCCTTCAGCTTGTCTTACTCTCACTTTGTATTCTTACCATTCCAACAGCACTGACCATCTTTAAATTTTTAAAACAGTTGCTTCTAAACTAGCTATAACAAAAGGCTAGTTTTTATTTTCCAGTTTGTTATGGATTGATACTTGGATAAAAATTAAGAAGAATGAACTACTATAAAAATGAAAGAGAAGCCCCCAAGGAATACAAATAAGCTCCAATTTTTAATTATGAGATTCACCAGACATATAATTTTTATATTAACTTGTTATAAAAGTTTTTGAACACTTCATTTTAATTCATATACTTTTGTCATCATGGACCAGTAACAGAGAATTTGTGGACCACATTGGTTTATCGACCACACCTTGAATAGTATATTCTCAAACATACAAATCTGTTTATTACCCCAGAGTCTTTGTATTTGCTTTTTCCTCTACCAAACGTCTGTGCCTCTGCTTCTTTAAGATTTTATCCTTGTACTCAACGCTATTCAGTTTCAGTGTGTTGTGTTTAGGAGTGGTATCTTTAAAATCATAAACCTTTCTTGACCCTTCTAATGCACTTTATAATTTGAGGACTTGTCTTCAATTTTGAAAATTTCTCAATCATTTCATCTTTGAAAATTGCTTCTTTATCATTTCTTTTATTCTGTTCTTCCAGAATTCCTATATGGGAGCTTCTCAATCTGTTCTCCATGCATATCTCTTAACTATTTTTTCATATTTTCTGTCTCTGCTGCAGTCTAGGTAAATTCTTCAGTATCATTTTATAATTCACTAACTATTCAGTTGTTTTCAGTCTAGAGTTCATCTCATGGGAGGTTTTTATTTTAAAGGCTATATATTTCGCATCTATTGGTTCTTTTTGTTTCTGGGTGTTTTTATTTCATGATCTTGTTTATTCTTATGATTATTATTCTTTCCTTCTTTGAAGACCCTGAACACTTTCAAAGCCATTTGTAGATTGTACCATTAATTTTATTATGTTGGTAAGTTCACCAACAGTTTCTCATGAGTTTTGTAGTTTGCAGGCTCATTTTAAAAGAGAGCCACCCTCCCCTACTAGCCCTTTCAAGTCTCTCCCTTTAACTCCTTAATGATTTGTGATTGCTTCTACATGACCCTCTCAAGGCTCCAGTCCAAACTTATATTAGCTTATGATAGCATTATATTAGTCTTATATTAGCATTTCCAACTTCCTATTCTTCAGTGATGTTGAGGGTTTTTCTGGACAAGTCATTGAGTTCATGAGGGTTCTAGGTGTGATTCTTTGTCTCCATCTTTCTTACTTAGTAATTGCAACTTTATAAAATCTTTAGCCTTAGGCAGAAGTCTCAGCCTTATTTTTTTTAGCCTCCTTTCTTAAGTGGGAAAGGAAGCCTCATTCCAGCTGCTTGATTCTCATGAGTCTAGGTTTAGTTCCCTGACTCTAGGACACCTTTAAGCTTCCCTGTTGCCATGAAGGAGTTATTGCTGCCTGATCTTGGATCTGGAGTTCAGGGGGCCCATGATCTGTTTTTGTGTTTCTTTTCTCTTTCTGGTCCAAGGAGTTGTTTATCTTGTTTCTATATGCATCTGTCTCTTTTTTGTTTTCCTTTTTAAAATTTTATCTATCCATCACTCTGTGTTTAGAGCAGGGATAACTGGGATCACAAAACGTACTTTTCTAAACGAGCTTTTAAGAGAATTTTTTAACTCACACCTGCCTAGCTAATTCCTAGTAAACCTCTGGGACTACATCTTTGCCCTTCAGCACTGTCTAGTGTGTCAGTCTTAGTGTCTTGCATAGTGCCATATACATACTGAGTTGAAGTGGTAGGTTACTGTATCAAATTTAAAAATTCAGTTGGATTAGATTGCCCTGTGGGCGGGAGGGATGGGGCATGGGGTGGGGGCTTCTCTCACAGTGCTCTAAATACCAGTGTAAGGACAGTAGACTTTTTTCTTTAGGTAGCTAAGAGTTTTGAAGCCACCAGGCTTCAAAGGATGCTGAGTGGCGGTTTTCATCTGAAAATAGTGTATAGATTTGATTGAAGCTGGGGAGGTAGAGGCAAAAAAACTCTTCAAGTTATTTGGAATCATTCGTGTTTGAGAGGAGGATGAGAGCTGAAATAAGGTAATGTGGCAGTGATCGTTTGAGGAGGTATAGTATCAGGTAGCAGAGGAGATGATTGAATATGGAATCAGAAGCTGGTGAAATCACATTCCCATGCTTGAGTGAAGAGGGTAATGATAATATTTACCATTTTACCACTTTTACCAAAATTACCACCTTGTCCTTTTTTCTTATTGTCTATATTCGTCTGGATCCCTTCTTTTCCTTGATAATTTTCTATTTCTTGATCCTAATGAGAAACTGAGGTATCAACCTAATAAATATGAGTTCTCCCAATTTTTTTTTAGTGACTTGACTTTTTAAAAAATCTTTCAAACCCATCTTTCCTGCCAAATTTTTCTTCTTCTTTTTTTCTTTTTTCCGTGTTCAATGTGGATGGTTTTATTAGTGCTTAATTAGATTTTTATCTTCCTTGGTCTTAACTATTTCCCAAGATAGAGTATATAGTTGTTGTTGACGAATTTATTTTCATTTATAGGCAATCTATGTCAAGTAAGCTTGGAATAATAGATATTATTGACATAGAGTAATAGATATTAACTGCCTTTATCAAAGTAATCAGTAACTCATTTATAGATGTCAAATAATTAGTCTTCACAGCAGTGTAAACTAGCAGGTATTTGGCACATAGCACTTGAATTTTTTAAAATAAACTAAGAAAAAGGTAAGAGGCTTATTCAAGGTGAATCTATGATAATTATGAAAATTAAGTTTCCAGTCATTCTATTTTGTATATGTACAGTTGCTTCATTCAGTAAAATATAAGTTTAGTTTTATAAATAACAATGGAAATCTAAAAATCAGTTATAAGTTGAATAAAGCTTAAAAACTACTGATCTGTAAAATTATTTTCCTTGGAAAGCTTGAAACTTCTGAATGTAAGATTTTATATTAAAAAGCTGACAGATTTTTTAACCATATTGCTATTACTATGTATATATAAGCTGTTACTTTCTTTTTATTTAGTGTTTATTTTTAACCTTTCTGTCTCTTTATATTATATATTTCTTATAAGCATAACATAGTTATTTTCATAAAAATTTAATTAGATATTTAGTTTATTTACATTTATTATAACTATTGACATATTTAGATATAAATCTACCAGCTTATTATTTGCTTTCTATTTGCCGCACTTGCCTTGTGGTTTTTGTTTGTTCATTTTGCCTTCTTTTAGATTGATAGATTTTAGATTGATTTTAGATTTATATTGATTTTTTTCTTGTTCAGGGTGGCATGGCTGTAGACTCATTGCCCATTTGAAAGCAATCTGACTTCTAAGGCTAAGTTGCTTTTATGAATTTCTCTTTTTCTTTGGTATTTAAGGGATTTTACCTAGATATGATTTTATTTATTTCGTATGGGGTTCACAAGATTTCTTAAATTTGCAGCTTGGTGTCTTCTATCAATTTGGGGAAATTCTTAACTATTTTCTCTTCAAACACTGATTCTGTCCTATTATCTCCTTCCTAGAACTCCATTTACATTTAAGTTTGACCTTTTCACTATACCCTCTGTGTCTTTTACTCTCATGAATAAGTTTCTATTCTTTTGTCTCTTTGTGCTTTCCTTTGGATTTTGTTTTTTTTTAACTAACCTTTAATTCACCCATGCTCTCTTAGGCTGGGTCTAATCTGATATGAAATTTATATTTAAATTCTTAATTGTAGTTAATTAAGGAGAGATTAGGAAAAAATGTCTAAATAACAAAACTCCTTGGTGGGCAGGGTGACTTTTTTAAAAAATGAAAAATATTTCCCAGGGCCATAAGTCCTGTCTAGCATGGGGAGCCCAGCAGGACTTACTTTTGAGCAAACCTTTACTTACTCTCCCTACTTCTATCTCATTCTGACTTTTGGCCCTAAGTGAATAGCCCCTCTGGTAAGTCATTACAAAGTTAACTTTTCTTGTTTCTGAACTAGAGGATAACCTGAGGAAGGGGATCGGAAAGTTTAACTGTTTTTTATAAAAACCTTTTAACCAGTTCTTCTGGTTTCAGTTACACCCTGATAACCAGTATTTCCAATGCCTGAACTTTTCTAGGGCTTTGTGAGGCAAATAGCATGTTTTTCCTAAGCTTCTCCTACTGTAGGTACTTATCAAAGTATAGGAGGTTGGAACTCAAGCCCATTTGTTTCATCCATCTTCTTCCATCTTCCAGCATGTTGCTGATATCTCTTCTTTGCTCTTTTCTCCTCTCCAACTTTCTTTTCCTTATGGGTTATCCTTTTTAAAACGTTATTCTTTTACTCTCACATTAGTATCTTTTGAGATCCACCGATGTTTACCACAAGTCATAGAACTTCATTTTCAGTGAAACCTGTCTTTGAAAATTAATTATGTTTTCTATACCAGGACATTCATTGGAATTTACCACATATAAATCATTTTAATTTTATCAAGTCGTATTGGTTATATCATAAAAATTCCATCTAATACACTAAGTCTGCATTATGTCTTTCTGAGGAGGTGTGCTACTCTTCTTAGGTCAAAGCTGGGAAAATTGGTAAGACTTATTTAAAAGCTTATAGTATTTTTTGGACTTCAAAAAAGTCTTTTTATTTTACCTGTCACCTGAACTATTAAATAGTCTTATTAGTGACCCTCATTTAAAAGACTGGAAAACAGATAAAACATTTAACCATACTTCTCATTAGGATATTGCAGTGATGAAGAAATTTCACTATATTAGGCATATGGAAGAAGTAGTTGAAGTTTGAGTATGTTAAAACATTATAGGAAAGTGAAGTTGAAAAATACCAAACTTTACAATATTTTATCATAATAAAAAATATGCCCATGTTTAAATGAAGCCTAATTACTGTCTTATAATCAAACAATATTTAGACTTTTTTTTTTAATTGAGATGAAATTTACACAGCATAAAACTAACCGTTTAAAGTGAACAACATAGTGGCATTTTGGTACATACAATATTGTGCAACCATATGTCACCTCTATCTAATTCCAAAACATTTTTTTATCCCCACCCAAAAGAGACCCTCATACTCATTAAGCAGTCACATCCAGCCTCTGGCAACCACTAGTCTGCTTCATGCCTCTATGGATTTACCTATTCTGGTTATTTCAAATAAATGGAATTATACAGTGTGTGACCTTTTATGTCTGGCTTCTTTCACATTGCTCGTTTTTGAGGTTCATCCATATTGTAGCATGTATCAGTACTTAATATTGTTTTGTGCATACAGCATGAACATTAGAAAATTTGATGAGAAATTTTTCCTAATGCACCTAATAAAGTAAATAGGATTTAAGATGGAGAAAGCCTCTAAAATATGCTTAGCATTAGTTCTACTTTGTGTTACCACTTAAAAAAAATTCTAATTTGATGTGTTTTGATAAAGATAGGGCACTTTTCTAATAAGATATAGGAAATGACTGTAGGTCTCTGGACTAGTAAACATGATGTTCCTTGGTTAAAGGCTCTATCTAACCTCTGTCCCTAGCATTGTAAGAGAGTGCCTTGAAGTTATCATTAATTATATTGATTGCTGCAGACTATTAATACTAGAATGAAATAGTAAACTCTATATTATTCATACTTTCTTTATGTGAAGATAGTGTTTATAAGTATATAGTAACTCTTTGTCCTGAGAAAAAGTAATATTATTAAAGAAAAAAGTTATTCATGATACTTGTTGAAGAATGAGAAGGCAGACTTTATTCAAGAGGACTGCTACATGAAGTTTTGCAGTAGGGGAGAGAGGTTGGGCTTGTCTCTGAATACCATGAGGAAAAATGGAAATTTATAACTAAATAATTATAGCTATAATTACTACTGGGGGATTTTCTAGGCAGGTAAATCATGCCATGTAATTGAAGATCATATTGTTACCACTTGGGGTGCCCCAGTTGCATGGGTGGGTCATGATGCAGAAGTGCAGTTAGAATTTTCCTCGGTTCTGTCCCATTGACGTAGCAAAGAGTTATAGGTCAGTGAGATTTAGAAAAAGTAAGATTTATTAAAGGTATATTTAGAAGGAGACAGGCCATGCCAAGGAAGGCTGTAGCCCTATGTAATTTGGGAGGTAAAAAGATAAAAGATAAGAGTGCCTGCCAAGGGAGGAGCGGGTTCTCAGTGAAGAGGGCTGTAACAATGCAGAAGTGGGAAGGTCTTTATTACATCTGGGCTGTGGTGGGTGGTTACAAAGGCATTCCTAGGTGATTGGCATGTGAGGTCATTTTGATTGACACTTGCCTGCTATATAACTCTTTGCCTAGTGTGCATGTGCTTACCTAGAATTTAGTCTGTTATAATTAGATTCATGAACTTCTGGACATAAACATTATAATGATGGTATAATGATGGCATAACGAGGCTGAGATTGTGGGTAGGTTAGGGTAGTACCTTCTGTATAAGCATCTGTGGCCATAATAAACCAGCTATAGGTTATGGCCCCTTGTCCTTTGTCTCCTGGGATGCAGGAGAGATTCTGTAACTACCAATGGGGTGTTCTTTGGGCAGTCTCTCTGGACTGGGCCTCCATTCCTTTGTTCCTCTGTCGCTCATTTCTGAATATAGGTAATTTGCTGACCATATATATTTATAGATATTCTTAGTGGCCTCTTAGAAGAATGAAGTTATTCCTGTCATGTGTCTGTTTGAGAATTTAAAATAAGAATATAGTATATCAGAATAAGGAAGAATACATATTCCTTCAAAGGGGATTCATTCTGTACTTTAGCAGGCTATAGAGGAGGGCAGATCTCAGTCCACTGAGAGACCTAGCTGACTTGAGGTGGGTTTGCAAAACTTGTGGAACTTGTTTAACCCTTGATTTACTCCTCCCTCCTTTCTAGGTCGTAGCCCTCCAGAGGTCATAATTGAAGGCCTAGGGCTTCTCCTTTCCTCAGCACCACAAGACTGCCAAAAAAAAATCTGTGTTTATTTTCTGTTTTGTTTGTTTTGCTGCTTTCTGCTTTGCTTTTCAGCCTCTTATGTACTGTGTATTTTAAGAATATGTCAGATGCCTCTAGGGGAAAACTGTTGGGGTCACATCTCTACAACTCCCTTCTTTCAGGAAACTTGGCAGCTCTGAACTCCAATTTTTGCCTACAATCCTTTGAAATTGCTGAAAGCTCTGATGACTTCTCTGCCTATTAGCAGCTGCCCTTGCCTGGCCTTGGTTTCCTCTGGACTTTGCCCCACGCACCTTTTCTCTTGGTTGATTTTACTTTGTATCCTTTCACTGTAATAAGTTATAACTGTGAATATAACTGTGTGCTGAATCCTGTGAGTCCCTAGCAAATCACTAAATCTGGAGTGGTCCTGGGACGCCTGACATGCTCACCCGTTGTGAATTTGTGTTAAGTTTAATTATTGTCTCAGAGATTCTAGTGTTCTGAGAATGATCAGAGACAGATGGTATTGTAACCCCTTTATATATGTGTGTAAACCGAGGCTCAGGGATGAATTTACCCAAGATCATGCATCTAGTAATTCCCAGCATAAACAGGAATTGCATCTAATTGTATTACCGTTTCCCAAAGACGGCTTAGTTATCCGTTGTTTTTTTTTCCTCAACCAAGTACCAGTAGATTAGCTACTTTCTTTCCTTTTTTTCCCCCCAAATAGATAAATATTTTTTTGGTTAGATATTCCGTACACTAACTCTGAATGTGTCTATGTGCATGTGCACGTGTGTCCAAGTACTTGTGTGTATGCTGTGGTCACTTAAGATAGGCAAAAATTGTTCTTTGTATTTTCTATGGATAATTTTGTTACTTTGTGATATATGGTAAATGCTATATCTCTAATAAGATAGGAATCAAATTATGTAAATAAAATATTCTATAGTATTTGTGTAGATAGGCATTTGCTTTCACCTTAGTCCTGATATTTCAACACAAGAAAGATACAATCAGCAAGTCACAGATTGCTTATAATTTGGGCAATAGAATATTTTTCTGTTTGTGCATCAGTTTCAGATATTCTCTCCCAGGATATCTTTATCGTACTGTATTAAAACAGGTATGTTAGTCTCAAAATTGTAGCAGAGTGCAAAGTTAAGGGATGACTCTGAATTACAAGGTAAAACAGTGTTTTTAGTCCCATTCAGCTTATTGTCTAGGCTCTTTTGGAATTGAGAAGGACTGATTTACTACTTTTTTCCATAACAAGGTGGTTTTATTCATGTCATAATAACATTTTATATTTGTACAGCTTAAGAGTTTATAAATATACCTACTTTGAGCCGAACAACCTTGTGAAGTAGTAGGGCTTGTGTTGTTATCCTGGCTTTACACCTGAGCAGATCCAGTGCTCGAAGAGAGTAGGTGACTTGCTGAAGGTCACACAGCTGGTTAGTAGAAGAGCAGAGGCACAGACGCAGAATTTCTGACTCCATATGCAGTGTTTGTTTCTTTCATGCTCGTATAGGTAACAGAGCTGAAGATCCACATTCTGATGTCACGGATGTCCAGTCAGCTCTAATGGAAGCAGATGGGTGTACATTTGAGGAAGATGGTGAATTTTTTAGGTTTAATTTTGTGCAGTGCTTAATAGTTTAATATAAGGATAGCCAGAAAACTTTGAATCAACTTTTTGCTATCTTTAGAAATCAGTTGTAATTATAAAGCTTTTCTGCATCATAATGATAGCATATAGCAGAGAATTTGAATGCATTAATCTTGTGAGAAGGCCCTTTGGCTGATGATTTTGATGTTTTTCATGAAGCAGCCTGAGGAGGATTTGTTTTTGGACTAAAATGCTATTCTCTTTTAGACTGAAATATTTCTTATTACATTGTTTTTGGCTTAGTCATCTTTACCCTAAGAATTAAAATCCATAACAGAAAGATGTTAAAGCAAGTGTATTTGAGACAGCTATTGAAGAATGAAGCAAAAACAGGACAAAAAGAGTAAAGTTAAGTGAAGAAAATGAGGAGAACAAGGAAATAGTGATGGGAAAACAAAGTAATAGTGATGGGAAAGAATTAAATGCTGCTTAGACATTCTTTTTTTGATTGAAATAATGTCTGAATTCTTATCTGCTAATGGAAAGGGATTGATTATTTTATAATCCTAGGGCAGATTACCTTAAAGTATTTCTCTTAAGTGAGATAATATATATGAAGGAACTTAAGTTGCAAAGTGCTTAAAACATATGTTGGAATAATTATTAAAAGTAAAGCTGAGTTGCTGTGGTTGGTCTTGTGCCTTGAGTGTTTTTACTAAAGTGGGAGAGGGATGGTAATGTGAAAATTGGTGATTGTGGACCTCTTGGCTTCTCGTAAAGATTTCAGCAAACTTTTGTTTGAGGCCGACCATGTGTCAGGCACTGCCAGGACATGACGAGCAGTAGTAAGATGGGTAAGTCAGTTTCTGACCTTACGACATTTATGATTTAGTACTGAGGAGACAGGCTCCCAAATAGATGGTTTCACTGCATACGAGAAGTCATCGGATAATGTTCATGCAGGGTACAAAGGGATTATGGAGAAAGGGCTCTTATCTCAGGATGGTCTTTAGAAAGGAAGAAAGTTGAAAGATGAGCCTAGGTTGTGGTTTAAAAGAAATATGAGTAGTTGGGAGAAGAAAGGTGGGAGGTATGTCTGAAGCAGAGGAAACAATGTCAGTTAAGGCTCGTAAAGTGTGAGGCAAGGAGTGGTCTGGAAATTGATTGGCAAGACTTGCTTGCTGAGAATTTTGGTTTTATGACTCAGTGAATGATACTGAGAAACTACAAAAAGAGAAGGCTTGGTGGCGAGAACAATGAATTCAGTTGTGAACATGTTACGTTCAAGGAACATGCAAGATAGCCATGTGAACATATTAGTGAGTCCATGCATACACAGGAGAAGTTCAAGGGAGAACGTGGGGCTAGAAATTTGGAATTGGAAATGATCAGAAGGTAAATTAAAATATATGAGTTCACTCGAAGAGGGTGTATATATAAGAAGAACAGTGAGAGCCTTTTTATAAGCACCTATTTTTGACGCATACACAAAGGATGAGGGGTACTCAATCAGCATTAAGAAAAACAGGGGAATGAAGCAAACCAGAAGAGAGGTGTGTCAGAATTCTCACCACAGCTAAGTACAGCAGAGAAATCTAGGAAAAAATGGACTGGAAAGTGGCAACTGGAATAGCAGTAAGAAGCCTGCTTTCAGTGGAGTGATGGGGGTTGCAATCTTCTTCCTTACCTTTTCCCCAGCTCCTTACAACTAGATCTGCTGATCTCTCCTCTCCCTTCTTGCCCGTTCCACACCACACCACACACACACACACACACACACACACACACACACACTTAGCACTGATGGCCCCATCACCATTGCTGGATGTACTCTTCCGCTATAAAGTAGGAGCATGATTTTGTTAGGACCTGCAGAGGCAGGAGTCAAACATTAGGGCCAGCGTGGCTTACAGGAGTGGAATGAGTATGAAACTGGTCTACTCCTGGGTATAAGATTGGGTAATGCTAGAACATGAATGGAGTTCATGTTACAATCAGCATATGAATGAGCCAAGATTAAGAACTGAAAAGGTCAAGTTATTATCTGGGTCTAGAGCCCTGAATGTTCCCTGTTGTAGAATTTCTTTTTAAATTTCTAGGAGCTTGTCATCGTCCCGCTTGTGCTTCTCTGTCTTATAAGTGCTTACCAGCCTCTGATACCAAGCATTTGTCCAAGTCCCCTTGCTGTCTGGGAACTCTTTTGTCTTGAATCCTGGGCATCTTTGTTGTTCCTAAGTTATACTTCTCTCTTTCTGTTTCCTCACTGATTTAACAGCTTATAAGACTAGGCTTTTTCTTTAGACCCTTTCCCTTAGTTCAGGCAGATAAATTTTCTAGTGTCCAGCTTCCTGTTGTAGAACTAGGTCTTTGCTCTGACCCCGGTATAGTGGCTGGGCTTCCTGCACCCATTTTCGTTTATGTCAGTCTTGTTTTCCTTGGTGGTAGTGGAGGGGTGTATGTATATGTGTATGAAATTCTGCTGTCTGTAGATCTTCCGAACCATGCTTGCCTGCCCACCCATCCACCATGTGGATTCTGTGCTCTTCCTGCCCACTGGGAGAGCCCGTGATGCTGCTGGACGTCTACGCCACTCTGGTCTCTGCACCTGGTCACTGGAGTCGGCTTCTGCAGGCCTGGCTGGTTTCCCCAGCCCCTGTACCAGTGTACTATGTGGCTCTTGAGCAAATCTATCTCCTTCTTTGCATTTCTGTGATTATTTCTTCTTATTACAACAGTCTCCAGGAAGAAAACAAGCAAGTATTTGGCAAGAGATTTGTGTTTTCTTGTTTTCTCTCTTCACTTCTCTTTCCTCCTCCTTTGCTTCAGTCTCAGAACTCCCTGGGACACCCTGAGAATTTGAAATACCAAGGTCAAGGAGGAACGAGTTACTGTTTTTCAAAAGAAAGAAAGAATATTTGTCATTTTGAAAGGCAAATTTTTTCTTTTAACCTAACCTTCCCGCCTCCCCCCTGCCCCCCGCCAAAGACCTAACAGTCAACGACAGATATTTTAGTTGCATAATCGAAAGTGGTGAAATTGTTCTTGTGAGTGTGAGGTGTGTTGTAAAGTCTCACATAACCCTCCAAGCCATTCAGCTTGATTTATCAGGACTGTTCTATCACAGTGCAAGCTCAGAACTTGTAAGAGGAAGTTTGCTATATATAAGATCAAGATGGTTTTGTAGTATATTTTTCTCTTTTCTTTAATAAGCACAATCAAAACAATTCTAGGAAAAAGGATACTCTTACCAGATGAGTTTTGCTTTCTTTTCAGAAAACTAGAACCATATAATCTATTAACTTGTCTTTCTTGCCCAAATGTCCAGATAGCTGACCCAAATTTAATACGCAGTTGCAGGAATTCTTTTATTTTAGTTGCCTAATGACATCTGCTTCTCTGCTCATTTTAACAGATTATTGTTCCCTTTTTATTGTCTGATTTTATGGCTTTTAATTGCATCAATTATGGGAAATTTTCGTGGAAGCAGGTGGGATACATCTATATGAAATTAAGATAGTTTTGGTCACAAAATGGGGACATTGAAATGTTCCTGTAGTGTTTCTTTGGTGTGTGTGTGTGTGTGTGTGTGTGTCAAATGGAGAGAAATCAGAACACAATTATTTTTTGACAAAAGAATATGCTACCCTAGTGGAAAGGTTGTCTTAACCCCAAAGAATTTACCTAATGAAATATTTAGAAGCACTTAGTGCTTTTAAGCAGATATCTTATTCTAAGTCCCAAGGGAAAGTAATTAATCTGGGTGTGGAGTGTTCGCTTGTTTTTCATTTTTATTTTTTACTGATAGAAACTGTGAGGATGGGTATATGGGCTCCCTTTATGGCAAATGATCACTTTACAGACTTAGAGTAAGTAGTGTCAGTGCATAACTGGAGGACCCAATTAAATACCCACAGTTTTTAATGAAGCCTATGGAAAAGAGCTGTTGCGTGGTTTACAGTGATTAAAATAGAAATTTTAAGCCTGCAAATTGATGAAATCCTTCAAAGAAGTAACCTAATGAGAGAGCCTGTTGTTTTTTGTTGCTGTCTAATTGTAGGATGTATATTGACACTTTTGTAATACAGTTAAAAATTAGCATTTACCCTTTATTGTCAATGCAGGGAAGGTTGAACTACTATAAATCACTTGTTCATTTGGATAACATTTTAAAAGTTAACTCAACTACTTTTATACTGAAATCAAGATTAATCCAGTGTGGCCAAAATAATCTTATGCTAGCACCTTAAAATCTAATGAAGTCTTATATGTTCTGTGTGCTTTGGCTACAGCCCTACTACTTATGTTTTGGATGAAGATGAACCTCGATTCCTTGAAGAAGTTGATTACAGTGCAGAAAGTAATGATGAGTTAGATATTGAATTGGCTGAAAATGCAGGAGATTATGAACCTTCTGCTCAAGAAGAAGTACTTTCTGACTCTGAATCATCAAGAACATAACCTACCTTGAGCCCTCTGCCATCTCTTGTAAAGAAGCAAAGATGAAATGAAATATCTTGGTTTTTATTACACAGGAAGTTTAAGAGAAATGAGTTTATAGAGAGCTGACTCAGAAAGATAAAAATTGGGGCCTGTTTGGTTTCAAGACAATAAATGTGTTATTAATTCATGATAAAATTGGCCCTTGTTTTATTTTAGCTATTTAATGCACTTTATATAGCATTGAATTATCAAATGTTGTATTTACGTTTTTTTAAACAAAAAACCTGAGTATCATTGCATGAATTTTTTTCTCCTCATAGTTATATCCTACATCAAATGGATGATTTTGAAGTGTGTGAGAATATAGAATCTGAATTCTAGAGTTGTTGAAAATATTGAGCTTTTGAAAACTAATATATGTGTACATGGATTTCTCTAGATGTGTCTGTGTAGGGGTGGGTAGATATTGAAGATAAGACTGCTCTTCAGAATCATGTTAACTATTGAGTCGTGACTGAAATAATCCAGAGTCTGCCTTGAAACCATTACATTCTACACTTACCAAAATTAAATAAAAACTATGTTAAATGTTGCTTTCATTTTGTCATCCTTTTTAACCAGTTCAGTTTCTCGGTTTATAGAATTTTTGGGAAAATACTGTAAAAATCCAACACCTGAATACACTGATAAAAATTTGTGAAAAAAACTTAATTTACTAGTGTTTCTTTAGTATAGTTATACCTTTACCTGTTGTCAAAGATGTATTTGAATAGCTCTTTTGTCTAAAATTGTGTCTTGTGTGCACCTACAGTTTATCACTGCAGTCAGTTTGTTAAGAAGCTTTAAAAATGCAGCGAAGATCCAGTATTAAATGTGTATTCGTATATAAGCTGATTGAGCATTTCCTGAGCTGTACTTTGTTATTAGACTTATTGAAGTGAATTAGTTTAGGGCATGCTGACACTGGTATCTGAGTCCTAGATGATTGCAGTGAATTTAAGCCCTTTCTTGTAGTGACATCTTCCTAAGTTTAAGCTGTCTGCTCTGGGAATGACTTTGTTTTCAAATAAAATAAAACAAGTTCGGTGACTTTGGATAAGTGCTTTAAGAACTAAGTTTCTGTTGTAAAAAAACAAATCCAAAAAGATACTTCATTGACAGATTCTTGTCGGGACTCAGCTGCTTAGGTTTTGTCATATTATCTTCACTTATTCCTGATTAGATTTTTTAATCTTTTCTTTAAAACTGTAATATTGGGAAAGACATTATAAAAAGTATATTTCAGATTTTTACATTTTCCAAATCAATGATTTTCATTGTATTATTTGAGGCATTTCATCTACAGTGTCATGGGGACCATGTTTAAAACATAGCATGGTGCAATTGATAGGTCTTTTCCTCCAAATAGCCTAATTCTTAATAATCTCAGAAAATACTGAATAGATTGTTAAGTTGAAGAAGACCTCTTAGTGTATGGTGACCTAATTTAAGAAAAATCGGGATACTTTGGCAAGGTAAAGTATTATTTATTTAATAGCTTATTTAATAATTTATAATTATAATTTTATTAATTTATTTTATGTATAAAGTAATTATAATATTCAATTACAATTATAATTTATTCAGAGAGTAGATTATGGAGCCATATGTCCATATTGTGACTTTTTCTTGGTTCTTATAACATTAGAAATTGAAAACCAAAGTAGTCACTATGAAAAGCCACTACAGTTACTATAATGTGCAGAACTTCAATTTATTATGTTATCAGTGTAAAAACCCCTTACCATGTGCTGTTAAAATATTTTATATTGATGAAATTCATCTTTTAGCATATGTTACAAACCCGAACATGCCTTTCATTAAATAATTATTCACAGGATTAAAGAGAGTCTTTATGGTTTGTAAATGATTTTTTTCTTAATAAATAACTTTGGAAAAATAAGAAATAATTAAAAATTCTAACTTTTCTAATTAGGTGTAAAACCATTTCATTGACTTTTAGTAGCTTTTTTAAGATTGCCCTAAATCTTACCTCTCTGGAAAATGTGTACCCGATAAACAATCTAACAATGGAGTTTCGATTGATTTATTTTACCTTGCGTTTAGAACTGTGAATTTCTTAAACATAGTTTTGGTTTAATCTACTGGTTCTCTAACTGTATAGTTTGTATCAGAAATCACCTGGAGGACTTGCTTCTCAAAAGAGATTACTAATTATGTAGATCGAGGGCAGGGCCCCCAAATTTGCATTTCTTAAGAATTCTCAGGTGGTGAAGCCCCGGGACCCACACTATGAGAGCCACTGGTGTGATCTGATGTACTCTTTCAGCATCAGTTTCCTAAGAATCAGGACCTATGAATTGGAAATTAGCACCAGAGATGATTTAGAGCAAACTAATTTGTAGAATCAAGAAAATAGAGTTGCAGGGTCACTGGAGCCAGGGTTTTCGCCCAGGTCTCCTGACAACTAGCCTCATGTTCTTAGCACAGAAGGAAATGCTGCTTTTGCCTTTCCCCAAAGAGTGAGGAATGTTAAAAGCTTGAAGGTCTCTCTTGAGTTTGTGAAATTTATTCGGGCAAGGCAGAATGCAAAAACCTATGGTTCACGTTGTTGGCTTTTCCTTCATTGCAGTCATAGTGTTGTTGAATACAAGATTTTGCCCTACATTAATCAGTCTCTGCCACTTTTTCCAGTTTTCGTGTGGTATTTGGAAGCGTAGACATTTGTCTGAATCCTAATTACAAGTAAATTACCTGGAGTTCCACTTCAGATAGCGTACTAACAGCAATGAATACAATACTTCTGAATTTCAAATATTCAAATTAAGGTGGCCATTTTATTGTGAGCACTGAAATAAATGAATAATACAATAAATGTACGAGTGGAATTGTTTCTGTGCATGATCCAGAAATAAACGACAGTAATGAAACTATATAAATCCTTTTGTTTTCCTACATGTACTTTAATCATTATAAAAAATTAATTGAAAATCTGAATTTTTCTCTTATTTTGGTGAGCGTTTAGTAGCCATATGTAAACCTTAGTTCTCTCCATTAGGAAAAACCTGTTGAAGCAATATTTTAATTGAAAGGCTATTCTACTTTACACAATAGAATGTTGTTGTTAATGGTAAGTAAATATTTCTCTGGTTAAAGTGTATTTCCTTAGAAGAAAGGAAACTCAGAAGAAAGTCTCATTTTTATGAGCCCTGATGTTTTAAAGGCTTAGTTCTTGCAATGTCACATTTCAATTATTTTCCACTTTATCTATACCCACAGAGCACGTTTACTTACTGGTTTGGCACTGGCCAGAGGGAGGTCTGCCCTTAGTGCCCTCCTCTGTCTAGACCCTGAACAGTAACTTGTGCCTGCTGCTTCCCACGCTCTCTCGTAAACCTTTATGCCTCGGGTGCTTTTGGCCTTGGCACCTTCTATCAAATATTATTACTTCTTCAGAACTTGGCTAGTCGTTGGGGAATTGAGCATTAAACTTTTTTTTCACTTTGAGGTTACTATATATGCAGTACCTGAATCCAGATGAATGGCCTTTTTATAAGGTGGCATTCGAGGCATCATGCAGGACAGTCAGTGATATTTTGGAGTCCGGGCCGTGGCTGACACTGTTGGGTACTGAAGTGATCTCTGTGCATGTACATTTATACTCACAAACCCCTGTGAATTGGAAATGGATTGTGATACCTTTCTATTTGTAAGTTCAGATAACTTTAAAGGGCTGAAGAGATTTCATTCCAAATATAAAAGGCAAAGGTATTCATTATTGAAAATTAAAATATAAAAGGCTACTAGAGTTAAATGAATAAAAGTCTAAACCTTTGAAAATGGCTTCTCTGTGAGTTTTTTTTCTGAGGCTGAAGGTATAATTAAGTAGGAAATATTAAGACTGGAAATTTATGTTCAGTGCTAAATATTTACTAAAGTCAAGTTATATACTCTTGTTTTCCTCATTCTTAGGAATGTTTGACATTTTATGTTTTCCTTTTAGAATGTGGACACTTAAACAGTAAATCATTTGGATAATTTAATATAAAAATATAAATTTCAAAATCTAAAGGTTTATAACTTGTATTTATTGTAGAGAGAGAGGTGTCCAATCCATAACTACCTTTGCCAACATTTATTTCTCCATCCTGAAGAGAACACACACGATAAAAACACCAAAAACTAAACCACTATCACATATGCTAAAATCCAAATCACTTACAGAATGGAGTGGACACGTGTGGTTGCCTCCCAAATATGTATCTCCCCTTTGCCCTAACCAGTGTTCAAAATGTATGTGCTCCAAGGTCACCAATCTCAGGAGTGGAGCATATGACGAGCTGAGCCAGTCATCTTGGCTATCTGCTGGTCTGGAGCCAGCATGTGATCCAAGCCGACCCAAGAAGAACGAACATCAGGACTTTGGATGGTAATGCTAGAACAAAGACCCTTCCTGAGTAAGGAAGGATATAGCTGCTGGCAGCCACCAGGCAGCCCTGAGAGGAGAGCACTCCTGAGATGAGCCAACATTAAAGGAACAGAGCCAAGACGTTGAGAGACACTGGGTCCCCTTATGATTTGAACTTGACATCAAACTGTACATGAAACCTCGGATTGTATCAATTACATGGACTATAAATCACCTTCGTTCAAGCTATGTAATTGGATTTTCTGTTATTGGGAAAGGTATGTCGGGTACACAGATGTGTATGTCTGAAACCTATCTGAAAAACCAGCAGCCTTTAGTGTCCATCTCTGAAGGGGTGGCTCCACCCAAAGCACGTGTCCTAAGAGAAGTTACAAGAAAGAGAGAAGTTCTTTTACCCAAAAAGACACTCCGAGAAGGCACAAAGAGCAGATGGCCACTCAGACATGTCAGATGAAACTAATTTTTATTTTCTATCGGGAAAGTTTACTGGGCTGGAAATGAACCATATTTTTGTCATTGCCTGCTTGAAACCCAGGGATTATTCTAGTCCTGAGACTTGGTGGTAGTTTCAGAGATAATATTGTCCCAAGAGCTGATTTTCAGCATATTGAAAGTAGTAGTAATGGAGGACACAAATGTTATAAAGTATTAATATTGAAAGTGAGGACTTTAATGATGTATCATTATAACAAGATAGATGTAGGGAGCAAGCTAAGAAGGATCAGAGACCCATTTGTTGAGTTACATCAATTAGAACAATGAGCAAATATAATGGGATGAAGTTTTGGTATTATTCAGTTACCAATGTCAAAGCTATTTCCTTCCATCCACTGATTGGAACTGCAAATCCCTGCCTTTCATCCACACAAGGTTCATAGATAAAGAGCATTTAAACAGCCCTTTAAAGTTCAAGAAGGCCTCTCCTAAAAGTTATCTCATTTGAGCATCTTGAAAACATTATTAATAAAGATATCATTAGCATTTCCATTTAATTCATGAGGAGTGTGAGGCTTGAGGAGACCATATGACGTCCCTGGACTTGCTAGTATGTAGCAGAGTCGGGGCTCAGACCCAAATCGTGGGCCCCTCCTCTGACGACCCTGTGCAGCCTGTCACATGCAGCTAAACAGTGGCCAGTCCAGTCAGCCTTGTACAGTAAGTTTGATAATATTGGAAAAATATGTAACTTTTATCACCACCTGCCATAGGGACCCTAAGGAGGGTGGGGAGAGGTAAACCAGGCAATACTTAGTGTGCGTTAAGCGCTCGCCTGGGCGCTTTGTGAAAACGATCTTGATGGAAACGTTTTCTCTTTTAGCCCATGAAATGATGCTCATATTTTCCAAATCAGTATTTTTATGGGTGGTAAGGAGGAAGGGCAGTACATCCAGTTTTGTTTCTAACCATTTTACATTTTTTTTTAAAACGAAAGAGACCCTTGAATCTTTTTATTTTATGTTTAACAAAATAGATAACAGTTAGTACAAGCCTTCTGTCTTTCCTGGTTTCTCCTAAGGCTTGGAAAGGCTGCTTTTCTGTCTATGTTGGTGAGGGAAAATAATTTTGTCTAATATACCTAAAGGACATTTGTCCCAAAGACAACCTACAGTAAATTTTTGCTTCATTTTCTTTAAAGAATTTACGTTTTCACTGAGAAGATAGTTTATTCTGTAGCTTCATGATCCCTTTATCTGGCAGGACCAAGAAGTAAGTCTTAGAAATAAGCCCACAATTACCAGTTTTTCCAGATTTAATTTTAGAGGAATATAACCTTTTTATAATACAGAACAAGAACATGATGACCTAAACACTCCAACTTTGTATTAGTTTATGATTGAGTTACTGGCAAAAATTTTTATAGACTTTTTTTATTCAGTTGATTAAGCCTAGCTGTCTCGTCCTCCGAGTTCTGTAATTCTGAGTGTGAGTGCAGTAGCTGTGAACCGGAAAGCTGGGGAACTGCCTCTGTAACCACTTTGACAAGGTGCACGCTTACCTGCCTTGTGGAAGACTTCTGTTACAGATAGTTCTTAGGTTTGTACACCCAACTAAAAGAGGAAGAGAGCTTTAGGATCCTACGTGGCTTTACTTCTAGTTAATGTGATACAGGAAGAGTCACTGTATCTTTTATAGGGAGGCCCATTAAACTTACAAAACTTTTTAGTCAGACCACTCCAAAGCACGCCAATCTGTTCAATACTTAGAGTGAATGAAATCATGACTTTTTGCTTTGAGGATAAGAAAGGCTAACAATTACATTGTGCCTACTATGCTGCAGGCACTGATCTGTATGCTTTATGTATATGTGCCTATTTAATCTTCACGACAACCCTATAATAAATATCCCCCTCCAATTTTACAGATGGGGAAACTTAACTTGCTACAAGTCACACAGATAATAAATGGGAAATCAGTTAATTCTTATTAAAGTCAAGCAGAGAAGTGGCTAGTGAGAATTACCGTTAAGGGTTTACAAAGCCATCATCCCAGATTCCACAGGGAGCACATTTTATGGCCAATATAGTTCAACAATGGGCTTATAGACACGGGCTTGCCGTTTTGCTTATCACCCACAAGGAACAGGTACAGTGGAGCACTTCAGTTCAAGCTCAGGACCCTCGCTAGCTCAGAACCTGTAGCAGGATGGCCTTCTGTTCCATCACATCTGACTTCTCAGGAGAAGCTCTATGTATGGTCTGTCCCCATCACATGCCTCCTGTTGGGTAAGAAATGGAATTCAAGTAGCAGTTCAGCCACTACATAGACCAGTCCCCCAACTACACCCATCATAAACCTTTTATTGCTGCTGTCAAAACGAAAGGAGAGAAAACAAGAACTGCCTTGTTGTCTTGATTGGAATAAAGAGAACAAGGTCAATTAGGATAAGGTTCATGGACTGAGAAAAAAATTACAAATATATGGTTCTAAAATAAAAATCTATACTAATTTACAATCTAGAGGAGCAAATGATGAGAAACCATTGATTAATAAAGTCAGAGTATGAGTGTCTGTCTTGGGGGCAAATGCTGCATGTAGCACGTCCTGTTACCCCTTAGGCACCTGCCTAGGGTGCACTGAACAGGTAGTGCAAGGGGGGCTATAAATGGGGACCAGCCATGGACTCTAATGAATAATAATACCTGATCGACCCACAGATACCATCTGTGAGTGGAACTTGGGCTGTAGGGACTGTCGAAAGAAATTTTTAGGCCCAAGATGGAGCTGCTCCTACCTGGGGTGCCTTGTCAGCAAACTGAAACTTTGCATCCCTTAAATGCTGCACTTGACCAGACACATAATAAATACAGTCAACCAGTTTGCGAACACCAAGCCAAATCTGGACTCTATGCTTATTTCCTTGTTCCTTCTCACCCCAAACAAGCTTGACTACAATGGCCCCAGCCAATCAGATATTTTCTATTTGTTTCTTTCTTCCTTGTTCCTTATTCTGTCTCTTATAAAATCTTGTCTTCAGCCCCATTTTGCAGTTCTCTGAATGGAAACTGTCCTCTTCATGAAGAGTTAAAGTTTGTATCACCTAAATTGTCTTCCTTAATAATTTAATAAGAGTCTCCCATGTATGGGAGGGCTCAAAGGGCTCAGAGAAGAGAATCAGTGGGCTGAAACAAATGCTGAATCAGTAGGCAGTGACAACCCAGTGACTCAGAGAGCGGGCCAGCCCCCTGCCCAGAGAACTGAAGTTCTGAGTTGTATACAAATGCCAACTTGTATAAGAACAATGAAACTTATTTTTACAGACTTGGAGAAGTAGAAAATTATTTCAAAAATCGTGTCATATTACAGGTTCATGCTAAAAGACAAACGTGTAAAAGCTAGACGTAGCAGAGCAAGACTTTTCCTTAGTCTCCATCTTATGTGAAAGCTACCTGTCTGGGGATTTACAAGGGACAGATGTAACACTCAGAGGTGTAAGGAAGGGCTTTCAAATGATGGTTTTAACCTTTTACCTCCCGTGTTATCAGCACCACCCATATGTTCTCCTGTTTCACACTAGGCTTGTTTTGTTGTCCCAGCTTGAGAGCCCTGGAATCTTATTAAGTGTAGATTCTTTCAAATTATCTGACTTTATTCGAAGGGACAGAGGATACCCTTCATGGGTCTACTTTTCTAATTTGGAATTAGTTTGTATTGGTTGGAGGATTTAATGCCCATTTAATTATTTCACTACATATTACTGTCACAACTTGTGAGGTTATAAAGACCCAAATTTGTAGAGTGGCAGGCACAAAGCCTGGCACAAAATAACAGCTCAATAAATAGTGTAACTCCGTGGGTGGTGGTGCATTTGATTCCATTTCATATTCTACTTAGTATTTCAGAATTTTTCTGGCCTTCTGTGGACTAAGAAGGCTCTCAGAGGTTATTGAGTCCCACTCTTTTTTAGATGAAGAAATTCAATCCAACAGAGGTTAAGCGACTTGCCTGAGGTCACCCAGCTTTCTGACTCTGCTCTTGAACTCCCTCATCAGATCCTTTCTTATGTTTATGCTCTGCTGGCACATCCTTTAAGGCTGAGCAGAACTAACTCTAATTTCAGACGTTTCATATTCTGTTGACAATTACATCGCCCATCTTGCCATTTATAGCTTTGACTTTAGAGCTTTGGGAAGCACCTTAAAATATAATTGCAAACACTCTACTCATCCAAATGTGCACTCCCCGTGCCTAATAATGAGGCTTTTAAGTTGTGCATAGGAGAGCAGCAAGATGATAGCTCATGTGAAATGAGAAATTTGGGCAAATGGGATTTGATAATGGATTTTTCAGTGACACGGTTTGTCTGATCATTGGTCCGCGGTTATGTTGGTACATTTTGTATTTTGAAAGGCACAAAATGTCAGGTTATTGCCCAAATACTGGTTAAGATTTCGATTATTTTTCAGAATTGTAGCAAAATACCTCAGGACTTTTTTTTTTCTTTTTCAAAGCTTTACGTTTTATGTTCCTTTTTTGTTGTTTAGAAGTTATACTTTCTATTGTTCGTAGATCTATCAAAAAATATTCTCTTTCCTAATGCCTCAGTGATTTAATCATTCTGTTCTTGGAGTAGAAATTCCAGCTGCTGTTGGATTTGAGACACAGAAGAATTTACGAGCTTAGCAGCTTTTAATTGAGAACGTTCTTTCGCTCATTTGTCCAACTTTTATTAAGTACCGATGTGCATGGCACCAGAGTAGGTGAAAGGATTGCAAAAGTGAGTAAGATGTGGTCCTTATCCTCAAGGAACTTGGAGTCCCATGGCGGAGCAAGGCCTGGCTTCAGTAAATGATGACGATGTAAGATAGAACGGTGCCAGGAGAATGGGAAAATGTCAAGGGGGCACCAGGGAACTGACAGCGAGTCCCGAAGTGGGCCTCCGGAAGGGTGCGATGATGTGGGACCAGCTGGATGCTGAAGAATGCTAGGGATTTTGAAATGTGAAGAATGGAGTTGCAGGCAGGAAGATTGGGCAAGGAGGGTGGGTATGCCAGGCAGAGGGACGAAGATGAGCAGAGGCTGGAGGTGGGTGGGAGAGGAAAGAAGTGGGGGTCTGGTCACGAAGGGATTGGAAACTATGCTAAGGAGTCTGTATCTGGAGGTCAGTGTGAAACTACATTTGGGTTTTAAACAAATAAGTGATGTGATTAGTGTCATGTTTTAGAAAGAGAAAAGATGATTGGAAGGGTATAAACCCCTGATTTCATTTTCAGATCCAACAACCAATTGGGTTTTGTAGGCTTGCTCTCAACTCCTTTCTGGGGATGAGTTTGTATCTGACCCTCAGTTCCCTCTGGCTGCTAGCCGCCTCTGGGTAACAAGCCCACTAGGAGCCCTGAGAAACAGGAACTGCCCTCCCTCTGAGCCAGTGCCTGCTGCTCCAGGAGCCCAGAAGTGAAAATGGCCAGTGGTACACATCAATGTCTCTGCTGCGTCTAAGACATCGAATTCAACAAGCACTTGCAAACTATGGATCTTGACATTTTATTTCAACTAAGGATTTTAAGCTACATTAATATCGTCACAGAATAAAGTTCTCCAAGGCTAGCAGGGCTTATAGAAGTCAACAAATAACTTTCCTTCTCCCAGAATTGCAAACAAATTCCCGGTTAATGAATTACTCCCTAAGGAGAGTTCGCCTGGGGAAGTGGAGAGAACTTAGCTGGGAGCCAGCTTGTCTACTCACTCACCCGGGTCAAACCCATGGCACATAGTGCATTTCCTTGGAATTCAGCTTCTTAGTCTAAAAAGTAAAAGTTTTGAATAGAAAGATCCTAATGACCCTTAGCTCTGTGATTCAGTGATTTGGCCCAACTTTATCTGTTAAAACATTTATTAGATAGGTTACTCTGATTTTTGTTATATGTATAAATGGAAGATATTTTAGCTGACTAATCGCTTTAACTTAATTACTTAGAATTCACAAAAGAGGCGATGTTTTTGAACTGAATCAAGTTTTTGTGTGCACATCTGTGTAGTGCACATGTATGAAGCAATTTAGAGTTACAAAGCATTTCCAAATATCTCATGACCTCATTAAATCGTTATAACAACTCTGTAAGTGGTGTATCATCATCTCCATTTTACCACCGAGGAAACCAAGCCTCAGGCAGATGAAGGTGACGTTTTCAGGTCATCCCATTCGTAAGCTGGGCCAAGGCCCAAGCCCTCACTTGGTGGTGGCAATCCCGGTGCTGCTTCTGCCATGCCAGAGATGCTGCCGCTCAAATTCCCCTCAAACCAGAAGAGTAGAGGGAAAGTGAAATCTGTATTAAAATTGCTTGGACCTCCATCTATACAAAGAAAATTAAACTACAAATCAATTTAGTAAATGGGAGAGGAAGGACAGTGTGGCAGGCAGAATTCCAGAGCTGTCCCCGCAAGATTCCTATCCCCTGATTAGTCAATCAAACACTCATCTAGGTACCGCTGAAGGGACTTTACAGAGGGAATGAAGGTTACCAACTTGCCGACGGTAAAATAGAGATATTATCCTGGATTACCCAGGTGGGCCCAGTGTAATCACATGAACCCTTAAAAGCAAAAGAGGAAGGCAGAAGTTCCAGTCGGAAAAATGAGGCAGAAAGAGGTCAGAGATTCGAAGCACTGTTGCTTTGGAGGTGAAGGATAGAAGCCGAGAGCCACAGAATGTAGCAGAACTAGGAGCTGGGAACGACACTGACCCAAAGCAAGGAAGTGGGGCTTCAGTCCTCCATGGAAGGGAATTTCGCCAACAACGTGAATGAACTCGGAAGCGAGTTCATGCTCAGGGCCTCCCAGCCCTGTTGACGCCTCGATTTTAGCCCTGTGTGGTTTCAGCCCACACAGAGAACCAGCTGAGCCACTTCTGACTCAGAATACTGTGAGGTAATACACTTGTGCTGTTTTAACCTGCCAAGCTCGTAGTAATTTTAATCTGCTAAATTTGCAGCAATAGAAAACTAATCCAGAGGAGGGAACAGGAGAAAAAGAAGGGGAGGAGGAAGAAGAAGCAAAACCAGCCTCCTAGCCACCGTGTCATGATTTCTGCATGCATCTCAGGGACCCGCGACACGACTCCTTTAATGAACAACACTAACCACCATTCCTATTGCTTGAGCTAAATGTTTTCATGTTTGGCTTCAGCTTCAAGGTGATATTTTTTACTATTTGAAGGTGTAGGGATAGTTTATTTTAATCTCCTTTTGAGTTATGAGAGTATGAGAATAGGGAAAATACATTTCCCTCAGTTAAAAAAGTCACATTGTGCAGAATGAGTTGAATTTTCAGGCTTTCTATGTGATTAATACTCTGGAATAATAGTTTGGTTTCAGTTTTGGGCAGAAAGAGATGAACACATACTAGATAAGATTGTGAAGCCACCGGTCCTGTCCTTTATGACTGCCAGGTGGTCTGGGAAGTTGCCTGATTCAGCTAGGCCCAAATAGTTCAGCTGGTTTTGGTGTCCATGTCTGCATGGCGCTGTTCACAACATGTAGACATTCTTAGGAGAGAATTACACAGCTCCATAGTTCTCTCAGCCACATATTATTTTCCTTGATTTTTGAATCGACTACAATGTTCTATTTTGTTGGAGTGATCTTGGCCATTTTAACTTTTAATGTCAAAAGGGTGGAGTTTTCTGGCTATTTTATCAAGTGTGGTCATACCTATGTATGTGACGCATGGGCTTACTGATGAATCAAATTCCCTGAGCCAAAGGACCGAAAAGGAAAGATGAGACAGGGGTGCATGAGGGTTGATGGGCCCAGCAACAGAGCTGTGGAAGCAGCTGGGCTGGAGATGGTTGTAAGGGTCCCATTCAAGGTCACTGCCCAGCGGGTGGGCCTATCTTAACTGAGGTCCTTGGGATGTGTGCTGGTGACACAAGCTGACACTAGAGAGACCATAGGAAACTATGCCATGAGGAGGACTCTACAGGGCCCTGTGAAGGATCCAGACATGTGCCTTTTGAAACACCTACCTCCAGGGGGTACCAACAGCCCCTCGGTGTGATCCGGAAAAGCTGTGGCAACCAACGGGAAGGCTTACAGCTGGGCCCAATCTTGTCCTTAACTCTTAGCCTGAGAAGCAGGGGCAACCACCGGAAAAGTATTAAGTTGGGACCCAAATGAACTAAAGAAACACTTGGTCATTTTTGTCTCCCTGCTCCTCACCCTAACATGCTAGAGAAGTGCTGCCCCGAAAACCAGGAGGTGGCTCAGAGCAGATAGGTGCCCCTTAAACTCACTTCAAACCTAAGGCTTCTCTTCCTCTTCTGGGACTCAAGAGAGGTGTGTAGGTGGGGGTGGTTCAGGAGGAGTGAACAGGCTGGTGGTGGTCTGCAGCTGTGAATGGCCCTGGAACCGGCCTGGGCCTGGAGGTACGTATCTGGTGGGACTGGACTCACCAGGCTGGTATTTCCAGTTGCCTTTGCACAGACTCAGACTCAGACAGGCTCTTTGGCTGGTCCCTACTTCCTGCTGGTTATGGGCATATTGCTGCTCAAAAAAATGTTAAATTTGCTAGCGCATTGGGGCTGGCCCAAGAATTCCAAGTGATAGCTACCCACAGGATGCATGCCCTGATACCTTGGAGACCTCCAAGTCATTCACTGGGCTTGCCCTCTGCCAGGAGGGCCAGCAACTCCTCTCCTTTGGTCATCTCTGCTATGAATATGAGTAGAGGTGACCATCTATGAGCAGGAAGGGCCTAGGTGTGGAGCCCTTGCCAGGGGCAGCCAGCAGATGACTTTAGAGCTTAGTCGAGGGACTTTGTGCCTTGGTTACTGTTGATTTAAGTTTGGAGAGAAAAAAGATTAAAAAAAACTTAACAGATGAGATCATTAAGTAACCCTAGGACTTAGCCGGGCACAAAGAATGGTAGTTCAAGTCCACAGCTTCTGTGGGCCTCTTTAGTCTCTAAACTTATTTTCTTAAAGTGTCAGTTCTTTTATATTCTCCTCTTCCCTTGACTAAATAAAAATATCCATTCCCATTTCCACCCGCATCCTGGCCCAACCATGTGTGATTCACAGGAAGAAGGTAGAAGGCTCTGTTACCTGTATGGGAAGAATATATCTAAAAGAGGCCCACAGCAGATTTTACAAGAGATGCTAGGGTTACCAGATTTACTAAACAAAAAGATAAGATGCCCAGTTAAACTGGAATTTTGATAAACAAAAGTGTGATATTTGGAACACACTTATTCATTATTTATTTGAAATTCAAATTTAATCAGACATTGTATCTGGCAGTGGCGCTCATTTCTGCAGTTTACACCCTTTTCCCCAGAAGCAGTCACAGCACTTTGTCTTTGGAGCAGGAATAAGTCCAGACACAGGGGATACCCCAGTCTTTCTTTCTCTATTAGAGGATGACTCAGAGGCACTGGGTGTAACCCGAATGGCCTGCCTACCAGCTCGGGGCACAGACACAGACGCGGTGATGTCTTCCCTTAATATTCACAGCGAGCTGCAGTCACCCACTTGCCCATCTTACAGAACGTCCGGAGTATCCCTGCCACCTGGGTTTGTTGAGCTTTCCTGACATCGTGTTTCCTGATATCAGGCCTTCCTTTCTCAGCACCCCCATCCAAAGAATGGGGGGATCTTCTTCCTTCGCCTGTTATTGCACAAACTGTCCTTCAGGGTTTGATGCTCCCAATGCCGTGATGTGCCTTTTGCTCGAAGCCTTCATGATTCTCTGAGGAAAGCCAGCTGTGTCCTTGGCTGAAAGTTTGCCGGTTTTGTGTCCAGGCACTTGGTTTAGGGGGACCGCCCAGCCAGCTCGTCCTGGTGTTGAGCTGGGCTTACCAGTCAGATACTCATTTTCCTCTGGGGCAATTGCTCCTATCCTGCCAGCTACTGTGTCCCAGCCCCACCTAGAGGCTCTAATATCATGAACCTCAAAAACTCAGGTCAGTACCCCCTTCCTGTGCTTCCAGGAGGTGTTCTCGCATCCTCTCTAGCAGCCTGCTCTACTTAGAAGTGGTTCTAGAAGGGAAAGCCCTTGTTAGGGCCCAGGGCAGAGGAAGTCCACTGCCTCACCTTCACTGAGGGGGCAGGGTAACCTAACTGACTCTTCCTTGAGCAAAATGTGCTGGGCCCTTCTAGACAGAAAAGCAGTTAGAGATTCTAATATGGTAGCTGCTTAAAATTTTGATCAAGTATCTACCTGAATGAGAGAGAGAAAATGGGACTTTGTGTCGAGTTTTGGTCAAGTCGATCACCTCACAGGATTGTTTCAAAGAGCGTTAGCAGCTGGTTTGGAATGGTCGAACTGCATAAAAGCAGCCCACGCGTGTGTCTGTGTGTGTGTCTGTTCATGTAAGTTTGACGAGTCTGCGGCTCTCCCTTAGCGTCCGTGAGGCCTGCAAGCAGCCTGATGGCATATCTCGTGTCACAAAGCGTTTCTTCGAAGTGGCAAACATACATACAACTCATATTGTATTTAAGGAGACAATGGTTCAAAGGGTTTTCTGGGCTATTTTTAACGTCGAAGTCTAGAAGGAAAATGATGTCACATGTTGGGAAAAGTGTCCAGATATTCCAACAGACCACAGCTGAAGAATTCTGGTTTTTATTTGTGTCTCTCAGAGTTGGGATCACTCAAAAAAGTTTTAAACTTTTCATTCCAAAAAGCTTCGCAGCTTGAACTGTGCCTGGAGAGGCTTTCTCTCCTGAGATTTGTCAAACAGACACAAATGCTCCTGCAAGCCAGAAGCCTGGATGGGAGTGGGTGAGCTTGTGACAAGGGAGAGCAGGCGGTCTTCTCCTGATAGCAGATGGACCTCAAATTCCAGAGAAGCAGAAGGCCAGCCAGGTTAAAGTGAGGAGGGGAAAAAAAAAAAGGAGAGCATATTAGGATTTCCTGCCTCTGCTGTGCGATTCCTGGACAAGTCATGAAACCTCTCTGATTTCCAATCATCTCGTAACATAGGGTAATACCTACTTCAGAAGACTTTTGTGGGTATTGATATGATAATGAATGTAAACAGCTATTACAGTGCATGGCACATACTAGGTTAAGCAAGTATTAGTCCTCATCTTCTTTCCTTTGACTTTGTTTATTCCATCACCATGCTTTATTTCCCTTGCTGTTTATTAGGGCAAACAGGTTACTAGGGTCTCCTCGAACTGCTCTGGCCTACCACTTTGAAGTGAAGGAGAATACACAGAAGAAATAAAGTCACAGGAAGTTGTGCTGAAGGAGGAAGAACTGAACTGTGACTTGTTCTGCTCCCTCTGGGAGGGGATCCATCTATCTGCAAAATATGCTGGCTTCACTTACAGGTGAGTGAGATCCTGACATCATCCGTGCCAGGCTGGGACTCTGAGGGTGTTTCCTCTGGGTTTGTAAGTTGTCAGGCAGAGGCAGGTTGACCTCTGTGGGCCGGGAGTCCTGGACAGCCCGGGCCTGCTTTGGGATTTAGATGCAAGACAACAACGGCCTTTGCTGGTGGGAGTTGGTGGTCCTTTGGCCAATTAGTGAAAATTGAATTCTTTAACATCTTATTCCACTTTTTTCCCCTTGCCTGGGTTTCTTCTTTGTTTGCTTTTAACAGGGAGACTGGATACAGTTGATTATCACTTTAGAGGAAACATGAGGTTTTCCTAGGACACTCCCAGGGAGCAGGAGGGAAGCAGTCACAGTGCGGGGAGGGACAGGGCCCTGCTTTCAGAGCCTGGGAGCCTGGCGCAGAAAGTCAGGCCTGCCTGCCTCTCTTCCTCAGAGGAAATAGATTGGATCAGCTTTGGGTGGGGGATGAGGAGTGGGAGTGGTAATTTCTCGATTATCATGCAAAATCTGGAAACTGACACAGCTTTTCTGCTGACTGCTTTTAACAACTACAGCCTCTTGACTTCTTTTTGTGAAAGCAAGAGTCTCAAAAATGGCCCATCTGGTGATCATGCTGCTGAGGGGCAGTTACGTGGGCCTTGTCTTTATGAGAAGGGTGCCCTCTTCTTACAAGGAAGAAGCTCCTGCCTACTGTTGGTGTTTGTGTTCAGGCCTGCTGGCTTCACCTGCTGGCCATGCTTTCAGGCTTGGGTCACTTGTCTAAGGGATGTGAGGACAAGCACCAGCGAACGATGGCAAAGCAGGCCAGGGTAGATTTCTCAAAAGCTGCCACCAGTGTGGATGCAGCTGGTCTTAGACCACACTTTGAGAACCACTGATCAGTCATTCTAAAGAATGAGCTGGAAAATCATGTCTGAGTGGCTTTCTATTCCTTCTAGTCCCCAGAGCAGCTGGAGGATGTCCAGGGGAAGGACATGTGAACCTGAATGATTGGAGTGGTGACTGGAACTTAGAGAGAATTGGACGCCACTATCGATTGTCACTATTGGAATAAACAACATGTGCCTTTTGTTCTTCAGAAACGGTGAGGACGTGACCACATAAGGGTGTCCTTCCTAAAGTCACATCCACACACAGCTCCCACACATCTCCCATGTGGCCTAGTCCCCATCAGTGTCTAGCCGGTCCTCACCTGCTATGAGTCTGTCGTCTGGGCCGCACAAGTGGTTCTGGATCGCAGGCGTGTTTTATCCGTCATGACTTGGTTGTTACCATACACAGTGTTTATTTTTCTTCATAAAAAGATGCAAGCTGTGTGACTCCAAATGCTGGAAGCTCAGAATATTCCATTTGTTTGTGGAGAGACAGACTGGATGGCACAATTTCAATCAAACTATGAAATGCAGCCTGGCATGCCTGGAGAGAAAGAGGAAAATAATATCGCTGCATGCTCTTCTTTCTGAGAAGCCTGAGAACAGTGTACACTCTATTAACTCATTAGTCCCTGGAAGGTGTCCTGGAGGACATGTGATGGTATCAGGAACTCTGTCAGAAATGGTCGTCCTCTTTCTGGAGACAGGCAGGGCAGGGTGGCACGTGCTGTGCCCCACTGATTAACTTTGGGTAACCAAGCATGTATCCTTCTGCTTCCCAAATGGAAATGGCATCCCCCCCCCACCACCCAATTACAAAAGTAATAAATAATCATTAATTTTTTTTTCTGGAAACAAAGATTAACTAGCAAAAAAAAAAAAAATTAATAATAAATAATAATTCTCCCTGTCTGTATCTATCTGCCTGTCTCGATCTAACCTGCCTTTTCGACTGTGGACACCTCTCTGGGGCAACATAGCTAGATCTACATCCTACATTGTGTGGCTATATTAGCCCCTGAGTGAAGGACGTTTGGTTGGTTGCTAGTTGTTTTTTCTTTTATAAACTAATGAACTGAACACTCATACATACCTCTGAGCCCCTTTGTTTTCTCATTTGCTTAGGCTGAACTCTTAGCAGTGGAATTCCTGGGGAAATGGTTTTGATGAACATTCCCAAACTGCCCTCCCCGAAGTCTGTGCAAATGACACTCAGCCCCACAGAGTAAGACCCTCACACACCACATCACTCCAGAGCCTAATTCTTTGTCACTTTCTGGGGTCGTCTTCTCTTAGATTTCTGAATGACCAACATACCTTGACAAGGGAAATTGTTATGTAATAAAGATTTTTATTTTTTCTTATTATAAATTGGAGTTATAATAAGTATTTTATTATCATAACAATAGTATTTGACTCTTTCCTTATTTCAGCTTTTGGTTATGAAAATGTTCAAACCACAAGAAAAGTTGAAATAATAGTACAATGAACCCTCACATACCTTCCATCTAGATTCAGTTATTTACATTTTACTCTGTATAATGTATCTATCTCTATCTATATGAATATGTATTTAAATTTTCCTAACAACCACAGTACTATTATCATACCTAAGAAAATTTTTAATAATTTTATATCATCTAATATCTAGTCATTCAAACTAACTCAGGATATGCAAAGTAATATTTCATTATAATGACCGGTATGGACTAAGTAGAGATGATATTTAGGGTTCTCAATCTTGGCTATGCGTCACAATCACCCGGGACCATGTTTTATGAGGTGCTGGGGCTCGAATTCAAAATTCTTTAAGGAATTTTGAGGGCTGGGAGGGAGGGATAAGATTTTTTAAAACTTGAAAGTTTTCCTGCTAGTTAGCAAATTTATTTGGAGACAAGATGCCTAGGGGCCCTTGGCATAGTGGCAAAGCAAAAAGAAGAAACATGGACACCTGGATAGGGCGGTACCTGCCCCTGTGGTGTCGCTGCCACACTTAGCCCAGCACCAAGAAAATGATCAGTGAACTGACAAAGTTGCAAAGATGTGATTTTGGTGTTGGGGGCTGGAGAGGGTGACAGTGGTGGTGGCACAAAGACTTTTTAACCCCTGACAATGCTTTGTCATTTGTGCAGGGTTGTCGTGTGTTTCCCATAACGAGGGGCTGGGTGCGCTGGCTGCCTGATATCTGCTCCCTGTGTTCTGCCGCTTTGTTTCTGAACCCCTGTGGGGAAAGAAAATAAACAAAGCTTTAGTCAGAAGTTATCCAAGTCCCTCATCGCCAGGAGAGTCCACTTCATTTAGAACTTGGAACCAGCGTGGTTTTCAACAACGGCGCTTAATCAAGTGGGCCTGAGAAACAGGCAATAAACTTTCTGGCCTGCTTAACCAAATATCGCTTCTCTTGTACTGACTGCAATAATGTATTTTATTCCCTCACTTTTTATTAGCTCTCAGCTAAAGGCCAAGCTACACTAGCCCCCGTGGTTTTCTTTTTAGGAACAGTGGAAATCTCAGTTTCGCATTTGCCTTCTGAACATCTCAAATATCCGTGCTTTTCCAATGGTAGACCAAAACCATCGCAAATAAGGTTTCAATAATGGCAATAGTTTGCTGTCTTTCATCTTATAAATGCAATCTTTTTTTCCTTTTGTGTTTGTTTGGATTTATATTAACTGGGTTTATGTAAGCTGGCAGGGTGTTTTTTTTAATGAGGCTCTTGATGCCAACCTAAAAAAGTTAAAGTAATCATATAAAATAGATTAAAGTAGGGATGCATGACAGGAATATTTCTGGGATATTTCTGAGAGTTGAGATTTCTGCTCTGTTTCCAGAGTGTGGCTTCTTTTGAAAGATCTTTGCATCAGGTTTGAAATCATCGGTAATTTGTTAATTGGTGGCAAAAATTTGGTATTTGCAACTGGAGAGACAGAGAGACAGAGAGAGTGAGAAAGCGAGAGAGGAAGAGTTATGGCTGGGCATCAGGCATCAAAGACTTTGGGTGTCGGTCTCAGTTTAGCCATTTCTAAAGCCACTGTACCATTCTGAGGCTTACTTTCCTTAAATCCTCTTTACTCCTGACCTTGAACATCCCACTCCAAGTCTGGGACTCTGTCAGCACAAACGAGCACTTCAAAACTGGGATATTGCAATTTTTATTGCATTTACTGGCATGGTGAACATAGTTTCCATACCCTCACCAAGTTAGAATTATAATATGAGTTTTATGTTGAGCAATAATTAGAAGGAAAAGAACTGTGAATAAATGGTGTCTGTAAAATATATGTTCCATAACCAGGCTATGAAAAAAAAAATCTTGTTATTTTTTAAGGTTTTCTGAGAATTGTTTTATGGACAAATCCTAATTCTCCCACATTTAAAATATGCAAAAAAACCCCCCTAAAGGATGCAAAATCAAAATGCCTCAGTGATTTCTCTAGACAACCTGAAACTACTAGGATGTGAGCCATTTGTCCACTCACCTATCCATCATCTACCCATCTACCTATCCATCCATCTATCCATCCATCATCCATGCATCCATTTATCCATCTATCATCCATCCATCCATCTATACACCCACCCATCTATCCATTTGGTCATTATTTATACTTATTTTAAGCAGTATAACCATGTCTCTAGCTTCTGTAAACTTGATGCTTTAATACCTGTCCCACATGCATACCTTGAACACACTTGTTCTGAACGAGCTAATGATATGCCTGAGTCACCTTGCTTTGGCATCCTGTCTTCCTTGTTGCCTCCCATATCCTTAGGAGGAGTACTCCTCCCAGAGGTATACTTTTCAAATACAGAGCAACCAATCCAGATTCTACATCTCCAACTACTTCCCTTATTGGATTCTCACACTTGGGGCCACTATCCATCTGTCTTATTACCCCAAGGCCAGATGCCAGGCAATTAGGAACATCAAATTATTCAAACAAGCCAATCCTAAGCATGTTTACCCTTCCTTGTCCATTATTTCCTCTGGAAACCACAACAATGGCTCTTGTACATGTTTTCCCCTCACTTCTTCTGCCTCTTGACCCACTCTGGTGCTTCTCCATGTGGCCCCCCATGGCATGTTGTGCCCTCTTCTCTTGAGAACTGTGAGTAACAAACTGTCTTTTTTTAATGACAGTACTCTCCTGATCTGTTGGCTTTACCACATCTGAATAATATTAAAACCTACTAAACCCCCTACCATGTGCCAAGGATTGTGGTAGGCACTGTAATGTGAAGATGAGCGAAATAGTTCCTGCTTTAAGGATTCTTACAGTTTGAATGGAGACACAGACAGACAAACACAGAGCGACAACACAGGCAGTGTGGGAAGTGCTAGAGTCACGATTACCCTATGAGCACCAAGGGAAGGAATCTGTAGAGGGTAGTTTGGGGCTGGATCTCAAAAGATAAGAAGAGGAAAAAGCATGTGTAGAGGCACAGACCTGGATCGGGACTGGTGGGGGGCAAGGAGTTTGGTGTGGCTGCAATACAAGGTAGGGGATGACAGAAAGCCTTCAGGTGGTGACTTTAGGTCTTGAATGCCATGTTGAGGATTGTGGACACTAATCTCTGAGTGGTGTGGAGCCAAGGAAGGCTCATAAGCAGGTGGGAAGGTATTTCTTCTTCTAGACAGTAAGGGAGTATGTGAGAATTGGTACAGACAAACAATTTAGAGGTGGAGGGAATATTATGTCTACCTGTTTCTCTTTTCCTTGAGAATTGAGGGGTGAGCTGAGGTTGAAAATGCAAGACAACATAGGCATGTCGATGCTGTACAAAGAAAGGAAGAGATACTGGAGCATCAGTGGTGTGTGTCCCAGTGAGCCTTACTGCATACACATGGGGCACTGGGATGTGGCGGGTGATAAGAAGCCCATGGGGGTGAGTGACAGGCTTTGCCCTCCTGGAGTGCATGGTCCAGTGGTGCAGTCAGCAGACTTACCCCTGGCTATAGAACAAAGCAGAATGGAGGAAGTGCTCCAACAGTGTGAACCTGAGCCCGGAGTGATAAGGACCAACTTCCCAGAGGATGTGGCACTTGAGCTTGTCCTAAAGGATGTATAAGAGGCCAACATGCTGAGAAAGAAGGACACCAATCCTTTGGTTGCAAATATGGCAAGTAGAAACATCAAACGTCCTCAGCAGAGAAATAAAAGTAAATTCAAGGGGAGGGAGCAGAGGGTGAAGACAGTTTTAAAACTACGCCTGCAGCTTCTTCTGTGTCTTTGAGAGTGGAGACCCTCAGCAGTGACTGAACAGCAATGAGCATGTTTCTAATTATCACATCGAGTCTTTGATCTGTTTTAATTATTCGTTTCTCCTGCAAAGACAAATTTGACTCACTGGTGCTGTGTTTAGCCAGCTGCTCTGCTTGGAGGTGCTTGGGCAATGGGCCATGAATGTTTTCCAGACAAAATACACATGCCCAGTTTTTTTATTCAGCTTCACACATGTGGAGCTCCTACTGTGTGCTAGATGATGAAGAGTTCACATCAAATGCTTAGGTCTGTCTGTCTCTCTTTCCTCAGGAAGAGATTCTGGAGGAACAGAAAAGAAAATACGATAAAAATCCAGATCAATTAGAACCCAATCTACAGAAATGTGAACACCTTGCAGATGGGTCAAAGCTGGAAACTTGTTAATAAAAGAAAAAAAGCTTTCTGAGTAGGTCTTGTGGGATTCAAGTTATCAGCTCTATATTAGAAGCTTCTGCATCTTTAGTATAAAACCGTCAGCAATAATCAGAAGACAATGCACTATGATTCACTTTACTGACTGAGGCGGAGGGGCAGTCAAGCAATGAAGGATTTTAAATGACAAGCTTGTGAATTTTAGCATTAAAACATACTTTATTGAGGCATATATTACATATCATATAGTTCACACTTTTCAAGTGTGTAATTCAATATTTTTTTAGTAAATTTACCAAATTGTGCAGCTATCACTGTAAATCACTTGTAGAACATTTTCATCTGCCTAATAATATCTCTCATGCGTATTTAGTATTAATCCTCATTTCTCCTTCCCAACACCCCAGGCAACAGTTAATCTACTTTGTTTCTGTAGATTTGCCTTTTTTTTTTCTGGGCTTTTTGTTTAAATAGAATCATTTCATATAAACAGAATCATACAATAGGCAGTCTCTTGTGTCTAGCTTCTTTCACTTAGGAAAACATTTTGAGGTCCATCTATATCTCTTCATGTTAGGTAATCTGTTTCTTATCATTGCTGAATAATATTCCGTTGTATGGATGTAGAAAATTTTTTTTATCCATTTACCAGTTGTTGCACATTTGAATTGTTTTTAATTTTCCTTTATTATGACTAATGTTGCTATGACCATTCCTGTACAAGTCTTTGTGTGGGAGAAAGATTTAACATTTTGGGGGAAAAAATTTTTCCTTTATTATCAGTTATCCAGAATGCTACTTCAGCTCAAGAAAAAGATTTTCTATGCAGGCCAGTGTTTTATTTTCCAACAGGTGAGTACAAAAGAAAAAAAAAAGACTGAACCTTAGTCTGCAGAGAAATCCAGCTGAGTGCTGGAGTCAGGGTATGGCTGTTACAATGAGGTTGAGTTGACAAACACTTCTGAAAGTCAGGCACTTGATTCCTAGGTATCTGAATCAACCATTAAAAAAAAAGTCCAACCTATATACTAAGAAAGGAGAAAAAAATAAAATCATATAAAATGCTCAATTAAAACCACAAAAGACATAAAAAGAATGGAAGACAGCAATAGAAACAACAAGTAAGGTCAACAAATAGGAAACAGTAATAAATATGGTAGATATTAATCTAATTATATCAGTAATCACTTTGAACATCAATGGTCTAAATGCATCGATTAAAGGACAGAGCTTATTAGAGTGGTTCAAAAAAAAGACCCAACTGTATGTTGTTTAGAAGAAACTCACACATATAGATTAGAAGTAAATGAATGGAGAAAGATATACCATGCTAACACCAATCAAAAGAAAGCAGAAGTAACTATAGTGATTTCTGACACAGCAGATTTAGAGCAAGCAAAGTTATCAGGATAAAGAAGGATATTACATAATGACAAAAGACTCAATTCTCCAAGAAGAGATAAGAATCTTTAATGTGTATGCACCTAATAACAGCATCAAACTAGGCAAAAACTGATAGATGAACTCACTATTATAATTGGAGACTTCAACATCCTTCTATCAGAAGTGAACAGATCCAGCAAGCAGAAAAGCAGCAGGACATAGTTAAACTCAACAACACCATTAATCAACTGGATCTAATTGACATCTATAGACCACTTCAACCGACAATAGCAAAATACACATTCTTCTCAAGATCTTTTTGTCCCAACCCTTTTCTCAAATTGTGTATCCCATAATATAACCAGATATAATAGAATCTAGCCCAAATTTCTTATTATTGCAGATGGGGAAACAGGCCATCAGAGGTCAAAGCTTATACCACATATTTGTGGCAAAAACTTGAACGCTGGTCTTTAGACACTTAGTCCCAGGCTTTTAAAATTTTTATTTAGTTATTATTTTATGCAAATCAGGTACACAAACCTATGTTTATTGAGCATAAATAAATTTGGCTCTATATGCAGGCGCTAATTTTGGTCTGAGGTAAGAAAAAAAGAAAGCAGAAATGTAGACGCGTCCTGACAAATTTTATATTTTAATCTGATATAATTAGCTAAATATAATTTTACTTTACCTTTTTTGTTGCCTTGAGAATGGAGTAAAAGGAAAGAAATTTCTGTGGAGATAAATAAGGGTAAACTGAGGGAAACAGGATAAAAGGGAGAAAACAGAAATATTCGCAAGGGGTGCCGTGGGAGAATGAAACTTCCCTTGCCACATAGGTGTTACTGTTTCAGTTTTGTTCAAAGCCCTCATTCATTCTGTGTATCAATTACTCAAATAAGGGCCTCATATTTATCATTTAAGCATATGAAGTTGGTATTATTATTTTACTTCCAGAAAGGAAAATGAGGCTCAGGAGGTTTAAGTCATTTGCTTGAAGTTACTAAGCTGGCATGTGACAGATTCATTCTCGGAACTCACTTTTTCGAAAGCCTTACGGCCTAGAATTCTGCAAGTTTCCTTCCTTAAGGAAAAGGCCACAAGTTGGTCACCTGAGAAGGAAGGCATCTGAGCGTTCCCTAGGCTCAGGGGAGGGTCTTTATCTCTCTCCTGTAGGTGGGTGAGAATAGTCATGTCTCTGTAAAGAGTCACCTGGCAGGTGGTTCAATATGATGAACGAAAATGGAGCTACTGGTCCCATCCGAGGGGCCCTGGGACAATGGTTCCTCTTGTGATTTGAGAAGAGAAAGTACCCCAGACAACCAGGACCTTGTGTGGTAGACCTGAATCTTATGCCGGAGACCCAGCTTTCATGGGAGGGAGCAACTTGGCTGAGGGAGTCTGGGGGCTCTAAGTCTGGGGACAGTTCTTGCTGAGCCTTTTGGAGTTGGACTCCTGAGCTTTTGATGTAACTTAACCACCCCTCCCCCAACACTATTTTTGTTTGTTTGTTTATATGGGTTTTCCTTTAATACAATTCCGATCCCAGCTCTTAGCTGTGGCAGGGTAAAGGAGCTTGCTCATTTTTATAGGGGGAGATGGGAAAAATAGAGGCTGGGTTGCTTAGTGGTCCCAGGAGTCTCTTTCTTGGTATGCCTTTGATCCGTTATGTGGGACTCTCTTCTGTAGGCTTTCTGGGGACTTTTCTTCCCTTGTCTGAACTCCTGAGTTGCATCTCAAGTTGAATGGAGTAGGAGGTAAGACATGCCAGCTGGGACTTTTCTTCTCTGCCGCCCATCACTAGACTGGGAACAGTGGATATCTGTGAATGCCTTGAGTAGGGGTCAGCAAACTTGTTCTGTAAAGTACAAGATAGTAAATATTTTAGGCTATGTGGGCCATATGCTCTCTGTAACACTCTTCAACTCTGCCATCGTAGGAAAGCAGCAACAGACAAAAGGCAATGAGTGAGTGTGCCTATCTTCCAATAAAACTCTATTTACTGAAACAGGTGATGAGCTGGATTAGGCCTTCCGGGTACAGTTTGCCGACCTCAGACAAGAAGGTAGAGCAAATTAACTAGATGCGAGGAATCCTTTAACAATGTCTACCAGAGAAGACAGGCCGCTCCTAGCACCTCCACCTCCCCGCAGTGTGGACACCGGGCGTTCCAGAGCCACAATTCAGCATGATCTCTTTTCATCCCAGAGGCCCCGGGGCTCCTTTCTAAGGCCTCTGCGCCTTCCTGCTTTCCGCATCGGAAATCAGACTTCAGGACGGAAGCAGACACCTCCCTCTCCCTCACCTTTCTGCCTGGGATGGTCGTAATGGTCCCCGTGGACGCATTCAAAATGAAGAAATGAAAGGCTCAAAGAACTGATCGCAAAGCTCCTACGGCACGGAGGCCGAATTCGGACCCA
>NW_006438906.1:3555573-3563609 GCF_000325575.1 Pteropus alecto
AAAGAGGTGATCGCAAAGCTCATAAGGCACGGAGGCCGAAATCAGACCCACAGCTGTCTGCAGTGTCCCCCAACTGACCTCTTTCCAGCGGGTGACGGCCTCCAGGGACGGAGGGGTCGAAGCATCCCTGGGTACGCTGTCTGTGGGTGGCCTTGAGCTCTGCACGAGGATACAGAGATATGTGTATCAAATCATCATGATATACACTTTCAATACCTTACAATTTTCTTTGTTAATTTGTCAATACGTCAATAAAGCTAAGAGGAAAACTAAGATGGAGTAGTTACAGTCTACACATGAGCGCCATTAGCCAGGTGAGAAGACGTCTAAGACTGATCTGAGACACCATGGGACCCCAGAATTTGTACAGTGAAGAGCTTTGTATGCCAGCCTTCCCTGCACAAACAGAGAGGGGGTATCTCTCTAGCCTAGAAGGTTGAGGAAAATTGTTTCAGAGCATCATATTTAAGGAGCCATGGGTGGGAATATGTGCCTGGATAGTATAAGTGACATTGTTCAGCTTGTCCAGCTTGCTCTCCAGAGCCGGCCAGCTGGGAATGGGCCAGGGCTGGGGCTGCATTCAAAGACTGATAAACTTTCCAGAGATGGATTTTCCAATAGGCACATGCCCAGCACACGTTGTTTTGGTTACACTGGTCCCTCATGGTGCTCTCTTAAAATACTCATGAAGTTTGAATCTACTGTGGGCCAGACCAATTCCTGGACACAGAGGGGCCATAGGGAGGAGTGGAGCATGAGTCTTGATGACCAGAAGGATTCAGGGCAGGTCCAGATACCTAGGACACAAGATAGAGGAGGGCAGACACCTGAGAAAAGCAGCTACAGTGTTAGGAGTAGCTGAGGAAGACAGCTTAATTTTGGCTTGGGGCACTGGCCTCTTGGAGGAAGCAGCATTTGTGATAGCATTGAAGGATGGGCAGATTTAAACTGGTGGGGATAAAGGACAAGAGGTGGGAGAATATGGACATGCTTGGCTAACAGCAAGTGATTTCATTTGGCTTTGAGATTTTGGGAGATAGTATTTTCAAAGATGATCTCAACGACATCTCCCATGGCCCATGCTCTTCTCCCCACTGAAGCTGTGGCTGGTGCCCTGTATGTAGCCACCAGAACGCAGTATAAAAGATGATGCTAGATCTCTGAGGCTAGGCCATAAAAGAAGTTGCAGTTCCCACCCTGTGTGAGTGGGAACACTTGTGTGTAGAGTCCCAATACCCACATAAGAAATCTGACCACCCTGAACCTGCCACGATGTGAGGAAGCAGTCCCAGTGTGGAGCACCGTATGTAGGAGCTCTGGCAGGCAGTCCTTTCCTCCCGGCCTGTTCAGATGACCCAGCCTCCAGGTCTTCCCAGGTGAGACCCCAAACATGGAGAAACAGAGGTAATCTGTTCCCCTGTGCCCTTTCTGGTTCCTGACCCACAGAGTCCATGGGCAGGTTAAAAGATTATTGTTTTATCCACTGAGATTAGTGTGGTTTGTTCAGATTCTGGGAAATTGGGAGAAGAGTGTAGAAAAGCTGCTTGGCACAGGTTCTTCTACGACCTCCAAGTCAGGTTCAACTACTCAGAACTTATGATTGGGCAGTGAGAACCCACTGGAGGGTCTGTTGGAAGGAATGGCTTTCTTCAGGCTGTGCTTTCAGAAGAAAAACATGCAGTGAAACCCAAGACAGTGATGGATGGTAGCTGGAAAGTGGGTGGAGGAGCTCATCAAAGGTTTTTTGGATTGATTTAGATGAGACCAATTTTAGGTGAGCTGTGATTGCAGGAGCTAAGAGGAGGGGCCAGTGCAAGAAGCATCACTATGAAGGATTAGATAGGAGTTCTTTCCAATCCTCCACAGCTCCTAGCCCCGTCTGAAATGACAGAGGGCATAAGCAGAGCATTCTTTGGAACCTGGCTGCATGGTCTTGTAAAAGCAGGACTCACTGCTTAGAATAGGCTTGAGGTTCCTCACCGATCAGTGAAGTAATAAAACACAGAGCTGGTTTCTGGTTAGAATGTGTTATGTGTGGGTGGGGCACCAAAGAAGAGCTGAGTTGGTAACTAAAGTAGTCATGAAGACTTTGATATGTAAGGGACACGAGCACAGATCTGGGAAGACAGAAAGCCAACAACCTCCCTAAAAATACTAAAATAATTTTGGCCTGCTTGACAGTCTACCCTTGTGGGCTGCCACTATGGAGTTATTTCAGGGCTAAGTCCCCCAGTTGTGGATGTCTTTCATGGAGATTCTGCCTTTTCTTCTATTGTCAAGATGAAGTTCACTGTTCAGGTGCTTTAGTGTCTTAAATTCATGCTGTGGTGAAAATGACTGATAAATGAGCCTTTCTTGAGTGAGAATTCTGAAGCAAAGAACACTGGACTACTTTCTTGAGTGAGAATTTTGAAGCAAAGAAAGCACTGGGTTGTTGAAAGCGATAGGATGGATGGGAGAGAAAAAAATGCAGAAAGTGGAAGCTGGGAGCTGGCAATGAGAGTTCACTGACCTCAAGCCTATGTTTAATCTGGGTTTGCCTAAAACTAAAGCTATTCCATTGATACAACTTACTGTTAATGGCTATTGTTGATTCTGATGGTCGAGTGTCAGTTATAACTTGGGCATCCATTCTGATTGGCAGTTGTGAAGGTCACCTAAGAAGGCTAAACCCTGACTCCAGGAACAATTCCTGGGACCCAAGTGTGGAAGACAAACACACGATGGTCAGTCCAGTCCTGTCACCTCTCTGGGGCCTATAGCCTCAGGTCATAATCACTCTATGTGTGAAGCCTGTGAATTCTCCACGACCTTTTTATTTCTACGAAGCCTATTCCTCTGCTCTCATGGTCCTCAAAGGCATGCACCTCTCTCTTTTTCCTTAACCCCGGTGGCAGAGAATGTGGTGTCTTATCCAAGTTCCCCCAGCCCTCATCATTCCCAAATGCACTAGAAGCCCACTTCCAACAGCAGGTGCATGTGGACCCTGCCTTTCTCTGGCCTCTGCAGCCTCTTGGTCTGCTCACAAGACAGACTGAAGTATGGGGTTATTAATGTCTTCCCAGCAGCAGACCTCACCCCGTGATGGATGAAATTTAGTGGATAAATACCTCATACATTTCATCTCTCAATTGAAACATTTCATAGGCATCATCTACACCATCTCCCAGCTTCTCTGAGGGCCTGAGCCCTGTTGCCCATGTTGATAACATGACGATTCCCTCCCCTACTTCGCTTTCTCACACTCAGTGCCTCCTAACATCGCCTCCCAAATAATTACATTTGCTGACATCCTTGTCTCAGGGTCTGCTTGGGGGGCTTCCAAACTCAGACAGCCTCTCAAGGACCCCATGTTTCAGAGAAACAAAAGGCAAATGGTGCACAGGCAACTCCTGCTCTTTTCCCTAAAGCATGGCTCTTCTCTAAAAATGGCTGCTTTCTCGATTCTCAGAGGGAAAAACAGTGATAAACAAACACGAACTAATAATAATGCAATAAATGATTCTGTCCCACCTGTTATCTCAGAATCTCTAATGCAAAGTAAAAGAAACAACAACAACAACAACAACAACAACAACTAAGCCTCCTTTCTTCCCCAGCAACACTTTTGTGTGGTCATGAATTCATCCCATCTTTGAAGACATGCTATTTCAGCTCTTAGCGTAAGGGGTTCAGCCCTCTACATCCTTGGACAGAATCTCTTTCAAGCTCTGCTCTCTCGAATGATTAGATGACATTAAAGTGAGATCTAAGCATCTGTTGTAAACACACCTTGGCAGGTGCTTCGGCCCCCCAGTGTGGACCCCTCTCCAGCTGACATGCTGTTAACTGCCAGCAATCAGGATGCTCTGTGGGGAGGGCAGCTGCTGCTTAGTGGAATCTGCTTTGATGAAGACAAAGGAGTTTGTCTTCAGTTTGCTTCTTTAACCCCCTCTGGAGCTTTGAAGTCAGAACTAGAAGCCCTGGGGGTGGGGGAATTGGGCTCCAGTGTTTGGGGAGATGTGCAGATCTGAACCATCCCTCTATGACAGACTTGGGAACCCACTTGAAAAATAGAATTCAACTGTTTAGTAGAAATTCAGTATGATTTTTCTTTGGCTCCTCCTTTTAGGGGCATCATGTCGTGTCAAGAGTGCAGGAGGCAGTGAAGCAATCATCCTTGGTTGGCGATCAGCAGATGCTCCTATCTATGCATAGTGCTTCTCAGGAGCAGAGTCAACAGAAGAAAGGTAATGTTTCGAGGTCAGGAAATAGAAATTTAAGTATATATAAATAAAAGTATAAAGACAAACCTAGAAGAACAAGAACTAAGATTATATGGCAAAAACCAAGAGGAATGGGGCATTGGGATGCAGCTGGCAATTTAAGGGCAGTAATTTCCCACCTTTCCAAGTGGGAAAGTCAATAGATGTTCAAAATTGATAAATTAAAAAATGGAGATATAGTGGTTATCTGAATATGCATTATGCTGGTCTCTGTCATTAAGAGGTTGTATAGAGAATCAAAAATTGTCAAAGTATGCATATATTAAAAATCCAGTGCTGTAGCATTAAAAAAAAAAAAGAGAGAGAGAGATAAGGATTGTAAACTGACAAGGTCCTTGCAACCTGTGAGGTCAACCAAGGGTTGCCTCACCTAAAAAAAAACACACTATACGAATATTAATAAAGTTAGTTCCCGCTAAGACAGCCTCCCTTCCTGACACCTGCACTTGTCTCCTCGCATCACCTTAAATCAATCAACAGCCAATCTTAATTAAAGTGTAGGGAGTGAGGCTGATTGACAACTGAGAATGGACAACCTGAGTGGGATGACAACAGCACAGTCTAGTCTCTGGGAGGAAATAGATCTGAATATCGCAAAAGAAAAGGGAAGTTCTTGGGAACATCTATGAAGTCTTCAAATGCTCTTTGCAAAAAACGACCACTTAAGGAACTGTGAAAGTCGAATGTGAAACGAAGGATGTTGTATCCTGTTATTGTACAATTGTGTCTGAAGAATTACTCCCCAAACACTTTAAATGCTTGATTTATTCTTTACTCTTTCTACGAATTAGTGCACAGTGGCTATTATGTTTTATTAAATAAAAATACATTTATTTTTATAATTTTAGTTTCAGTTTTCAAGATAATCTCCTCATCACCATTTACTGTGAAATTTTGATCTATGTTTTAAATGGATTCCCTGTAAGTGGCTTTTTCCAGTACTAATTGTCCTTGGATAATGAGGACCTCCTGCCTAAGTACAAGATTTAGAAGGATGATTGTAATCAACCACTTAAAACAGAAATAGTTGAGAGAGTGGATTCATCTGTGGAATGAGGTGAAGAGACAATGAGAGTGACTATAATTTTTGATTGTACATATTTCTGTATTTTTTAAATTAATTTTATTTCGTTGTATTTTATTTTGCTAAAGATACATACAACATTCAAAATTTGACTTTTTTTCTTTTTTGATAAAAATATCTCAGTGATACAATTGGTAAAAATGGCCATGAAGTAGGTCTAATGTGGGTCCCCTGGTATGAATTTGTGGCAGACGCTGTCAGTACCCCATCCTTATCTCAACACTTATCATCCCTGCCCTGTGTGTGCTGGCCGCTCCCTACCTCAAATACCTGTGCCTCTGCCTGAGACTGTCTCTGGCTGCAAGTCCCATGTGTAGCAAAGGCCTGATGTGCAGGGGAGATGGTGCCCTGAGAGCATCAACTGTGTCCATAGCCATGACGGTGGAGAGCTGGAAGGTAAATGTCCCAGGTTTCACCCTGTGGATGGGGCAATTGTGAGGCATGCTCTACGGCATCCCCAGAGGTCCCCATCAGGAGGGAGTCCCAGTTGCCCACAGCAGTGATCTGCTCATTACACGGCCTCTCTCGGCTTCCTTCTCTTCCCCGCGCCATGACTGGGCCTTTGTGGGATTACCTTCTTGCAATTGAATCATGTCTCAGAGTCTGCCTTGGGGGAACCCAACCCAAGACTAGCGTGTGTACTGGGAGGATTAACTGCCTTTCTCCTTTGAGCAGAGAAAGTGAAGTGCGGAAGTTCTGAGGAAGAGAGCACTTTTGAGAGGTAACAAGACAGAAGAAGCCTTCCAGGAGCTAGGCCCCACCCCTCAGGCGGAGGGATTGGTGCAATGCTCTACTGTGCCCTCCACACCTTTGTTGGGGGTTCGGGGGCTCGCCAAGAGGAAGGGGCCAGAAGGTTGCCCCTTTCATTCTTTCCACCCCTGAGAGGGCCTGAGGCCTCCGCTGCTGGTGACGGCCAAGAACTCAGAAGCCCACGCTGGGAGACGCTGGGTCGGGGTGAAGCGCGGACGCATGCAGCTTACTTCTCTAGCCTGTGATTCTACAGCAGGACTGAGAACAGGCTACACAGCCACCTTCTAGAGCCGGTACTGTTTCACCGAGGTTTGAAGTATTGCCTGTGTTTTCACAAAAGCCCTTCTCAAACATGTGCGAAAAGGACAACATGTAAACCCAGTTACTCAGACTGTGTTTTCTGAGGAAGCAACAGGATTTTAGAAATGAATGGATCGATCTTGTTTGCAGCTGTCTCCACTGCAGTGCAGCACTGTGGAAGGTACTCTGGACCAATTCTGTGCCCAATCCTGGGCCCAATCCTTAGAAGACTGTAAGCTTCCACTTTGTGTGTTCTGAAATGCAGAGCTTAGTGCAGCCCAAGTGCCTGATCCACAGAATTATAAAATCTTAATAAAACAGTTGTTTAAGCCACTAAGTTTTGGGCTACTATGCAATCGATAACTAAAATTGGTATGTTGAATCAGAGCCATGACATTTAGAATCCACTGTAATTAATATTCTGTAAATCAGTATTCTGTGTAGCAAGAATATATTGGGAACTATTTCCTTAAACACATTTTTTTTTTAAAAATCATTATATCCTCCATTTAAAAATCTCCAGACTTCCAATCATATAATGAATCTAAATCAAAATTCTCAATTCCTCATGTGGTATATTGATTACATTAATGGTCCCAAATTTTCATGCTTCCTGGGGTTCATGCCCTTTGGTACTCTCCTCCCATAAAGACTCTGTTATGTGTTATAGGCTGAATTGTGTCCGTCCCCCAAATTCATATGTTGAAGTCCTAGCCCCCAGTACCTTGGAATGCGATTGTATTTGGGGACAAGACCTTTAAAGAGGCATGATAAAATGAGGTCATTAGAGTGGGCGCTACTCCAATATGACCGACGTCCTTATAAGAGTAAATTAGGACACAGGGAAGATGATATAAAGACCAGAGAGAAGATGGTCATCCATTTCTAAGCCAAGAACAGAGGCTTAGAAATCACCATGCCAGCACCTTAATCTTGGACTTCTAGCTTCTAGAATTGTGAGGAAATAAATTTCTGTTGTTTGAACTACCTAGTCTGTGGTAAACTAATACGCAGCCCTAGCAAACAAATACACATGTGCTTGCTCTCACCAATTGGATGGTAGTAATATTTAGGCAAGCAGAAGATTGAAAAAAGTGCTTGCAAATTTCTGCTTCTCTTTTGACCTCTGCTGCTACTAAGAGAACACACACAGGCTAGCCCCCTGGAAGGATGTGTGAGACACGTGGAGGAGAGCCAAGAATCCCTGCTGAGGCCAACCTGGCCCACGGCCAGCCTGCCATCTGACTGCCGATGCATGGGCAAGTCCAGCTAAAGCAGCCAAATCTGTTCAGATCAGCAGAACCACCCAGATGACCCAATGACTTGTGAGAAAGGATAAATGGATGATGTTTGAAGCCACAGTTTGTTATAAAGCATTATTTTGGTCACAGACAATTGATATTCCTTATTCAAGGCCTTCCACAGTCTGCTTGGTGTCACTTCCTCCTCCTGTTCACTACGCTCTACTATCAGAACAAATTAAAATTAAAGCAAAGCCTCTTTAACATGCACGCTTTTACATGCTTTCACTGCTGAGATGATCCCCTGTCTGGCTGCTCCAAACTGTTACCCCTGCAATGACTTCCTGAAACATTCTACTTAGTTTTCAAACCTAAATCTGATCTCTTCCAGGAATG
>NW_006438906.1:3563676-3571100 GCF_000325575.1 Pteropus alecto
ATGCCTTCCCAACCTTCTGCATTAGTTTCCTATCACTTCCAACTAATTACCACAAATGTGGCTTAAAACAACACAAATTTATTCTCTCTCAATTTTGGAGGTTGGAATACTAAACAGAAGATGTCAGTAGGGCTGTGTTCCTTTTGTGTGCTTCAGAGGGAGAATACACTGCTTGCCTATTCCAGCTTCTAGAGGCCACCCATGTTTCTCAGCTTGCCCCTTCCTCCAACTTCAAACTCATCACTCTAACTTCTGCTTCTGTTGTCAACATCTCCTTCTTTTGACTCTGATCCTCCTGCTGCTCTCTTGGAAGGAGACTTGCAATTAATTATACTAGGCCCACCTGGATAATCCTGGATAATCTCCCCATAGCAAGGTCCTTAATTTAATCACATCTGCAAAGCCCCCTTTGCCATGTAACATGTTCACAGGCTTCGGTGGTTAGGATGTGGACAGCTTTGGAGACCATTACTCAGCCTATCTATCTTTTGCTTGATATTGTCACTCTGTCCTTCTTCTGAATGTTCTCTAAATCTGAAAAAAATGCCCAATATTATTCTTGGTAGGTAGGCCGAGATGTTTAGGAGTCTGTATTCAGTATTAGACGATGACCTCCATAAGACAAGGTATTTTGTGCATTATTCGTTTTTGAATCCATAGCACTTAGCATACACCCTGGCACAAAGCAGGCATTCAGAAAAGATTTTTAGATATTTAATAGACATGCAGCCTCATGTAAAAAGATGTACGGAGATACACAATGTATTTGTGTAGAGTGCTTTTGAAGGAATGAATAGGAAATACTTGTACTCAGTGACTGATATTGATTTATTTAATCACCAAGTGAGGTCAAAGAAGGGTCTTTCCTAAAGCACGTATTTCATACTTCCATCTTAGAGTGACTCAGACCACACAACCACACACAGTGGATTCTCACATGCTCTTTCTATTGCATCCCTGGAGAAGGAATGAATGCTTTTATTCTTTTCATTGGAAGATGAAGCCCAAGGCAGCTGAAAGACTGGACAAGCTATGGAGGTGTGAGTAAAGTCCAGGTGGCCAGCCTCCCAGGCCAGCGTCTGCCTCCCTGGAAGACAACGATGAGCATTCAGCATTGCATCCAGGTGTACATTGTTATTACCACTCCTAATTTGCATCAAAGCTTTGGGAGGAATTATTCCTTTGACTGGAAAATTTCCAGGCTTGGTCTGAATTCAAAGGGAAAGATGAAAATCAAAGAAAAAATGTTCTCTGCTTTGCAGCAAGTTGGGAAAATGTTTGTGTATGCGTGTGTGTCTGTGCGTAACATGCAAACAAAGAAAATAAAAAGAATTTGTCTTCCTCGTAGATAACAGAAGAACATCTGGCAATTACAAAATGAAACCTTCCTTATGTTAAATTCCCCATAAAGAAAAATGTGCCTATCGAGTTTGAGGAAGGGAAGCACAGGCATTACTCAGACTTCTCAGGCCAGTTCCCTAAGGCTTCAAGAGCATCTCAGCAACATGGTGGCCTCTGTTGTGCTATATATTTTGATGCTATGGTGATGGGCTTCACGGAAATGAGAGCAGAATGGGGAAGAAGACCAGCTTGTTTTTAGTTGTCCCAGGGTCATTGAAAGGGGGCTAAGGCCTAGTGCAACCAGCTGTTCCTGAAGGGAAGTTTGAGGTTACGCCAGTATCCTTTCTATTCTCTTTACCATAGGAGAGCTTTTCCATGTTGGAAATTCTTCATTAGCCACATTACTGCTGAGAAGAAGGAACAGGTGGATGGTATTTGCAGCTAAGTGACGATCTCTGACATTGGAACAGAAGTCTGCCCTCACTTCATTTAATCCCAGTGACCATTTTTAAGGAGTCATTGCTCCAACTTTCTAAACAAGGACCCAGAGTCTCTTTCTTCTATACTCACTTCCTAGCTGATCCAATTCAACCCTGACCACTCCACGGGGCAAAAAGGCCAGGTCAACTACCTGCTTATATTCATTTGGGTATCTGACCAGCACTTCAAACTTACAATGGCCAAAACAGAATTCTTGATCTTCTGCTTCTAATCCGTTTTGCCTAGGCCTCCCCACTTCAGTTAACGGCCTCACCTTGTTCAAGGTCTTTCTTTTCCCCACCCCTACCCTCACTTCCAATAGTCATAGGCTCAATTCATTAGCAACTTGACTCAGTGCTACCTCAAAAATAGATGTTAATAGTTTACTTTCCTGCATCTTCACTGCTTCTGCCTTGACCAGGCTACCATCAGCTACTCTGGAAGTACTGTAATAGCCTTCTATCTGGTCTTACTGCTCTCACTCCAGTCTCTGCACATTAGCCAGGGTAGTCTTAGAAATATTAATCAGATGGTATCACTTCCCTGCTAAAAATGGCTTCCCACCACACTTTAGAATATGATCCAACTGTGATCTGCAAAGCTTACCTCCTGCCCTCTCTCACAGCACTCATTCTTCTATTCCAGCAACACTGGCCTTTTTTCTGCTTCTTGATCCCCTCCTTCTTTCTCCCCACGTATCCCAATCCTTTGTTCTTTCCGTTCTTCTGCCTGGACCTCTCCACACTGAGATCTTTGCCGGGTCAGCACTTACTGGTCTCATTTCAAATACGTTCTCCGTGGATCCTCTGGCAATCTGACTCCAGGTGCTTCCCTCATCACATTTCCTTGCTTCCCATAAGACGACTCCTCAACTAAAACCTAAGTCTATGTGCTGTGTAGGGGTTTAGCTTTTTGACTCTGCATTCCCAGAACCTAGCTTGGTGCCTGCACATAGAAGGTACTCAATTAATAAATCTGATGAAAGATGAAGAGAGGCCACTGCCATTTCTGCAATATCACACCATGGTCTGTAGGATCAGTTGGGACAGAAACGGAATCAGGAGTCTCTTGGGCTGGAGTGGTGGAAGAAAGACCCTAGATAAGTTTCAGAGTTAGAATACCTGGGTTTAAATCCTGAATCTCTCTCTGAGTGCTGTGTATGGGCCGCTTATTTCCTCTGAGCTACACGTTCCTCCTCTATACAGTGGAATTAATAATGCTTATTTCAGCTGGTTGCTTTGTGTATTAAATACGGTCACCCATGTGACAGTTCCAGGTAAACAGCAAATGGTCATGCTGCATTTTCTATTTTGGCTTATTTTCTTTTTGGCTTATTTGATTAGAATGTAAAGCTAGCAAGGTGAGGGCATTGTGAGTGTAAAGTCTTGTGGGCTGGTTGCAACTAGCTTCTTGGCCTCAGACTTACACTGGTCATAATCTCTGTTTAAAAGCCATCTCAAAATGCATGTCACATGGCACCAGGTCTAATTAATAACACAGATAATAATGGTATTTACCCAGGACTTCAGCAAAGGGACACAGATGGTGAAAGAGATGGGGTTCTACCAGAGAAAAAAGAGAAATGGAAATGACATTTATCAAGCAGCTATTCCTTCCAGATGATCTGAACACAGAATTTGAGCAGTCACAGCAATCCAAGGAAGGGACATCGTTGTCCTTCTTTTACGATGAGAAAACTGAGGCTGAGGAATATTGTGCAACGCCCCCCCCCCGCCCCAAATGCATGTTTTTAAGGCTTTTGCTACATGTCCCATTACTTTTCAGATAATTTGTTCTGATTTCTATTACCACCAGCAGTGACTCACCATACCCTTGCAAGATTCATTTATTTGGGGCAGTGGGGAGGCACAGTTAACATATACTTTTTATTAATTCAATCAAGATTTAGGAAATTTAGCAGCAGGTTAATAGCAAGTAGTTACATAATCTATTTTTCTAAGTTTATAATAAATTGTCTTGAGCAGTCTCTAGCAACTTAAAGCCATGAGAACACATGTGAGTGTCCAAAGCACTTTGCTGTAATGCCTCTAGCAAAATTACTAGCAATTTCCTAATAAAGTCTTCTGGTGCAAAGGGCACCTTATCTGGGACTCCCATAATCAAATATGGCCTCTTGTATTCCTTTATAAAAATTGTGACTAAATATAAAATAAAATAAATACAAGTAAGACTTAGCGAGTATACCCTGAAGCCTTCTCAACAGGCCTAGCTGCTTTCAGGGCTTTTATCTAGACAATCCTTGCATGCAGCTTACCTAAATTCCATCTACTGCCTGCCGTCAAGCCTATTGATGGCCATCCTGCTTTGGCAATAAGTGCTTCAATTTCAAACCGATGCAAGCAGATGTAGGGTTCAGTGCTTCAATTTCAAACCGATGCGAGCAGATGTAGAGTTCAGTGGCACTAATAGGCTCAGCATGGTCTCGTCCTTTCCCTTCCCCTCCTCTCATTTTAGCACTAGAAAGAGCAGCCTGTCCTTGCACTGATCAGTGTGGGAGGAAACTAACTTTTCTCTTTGGTTTATAGAGGGCACTGGATTTAGTTGTTCCTGTGTTGCAACTCCTTGGCTTGAAGTCACAGAGGGTTTCTCTATTTCTTCCTTGAGCCCAACAGGAAACAATTTGCTAGATGTAGAGCCTGAAGAGAACATGTCCAAACTGTTCATTTTGCCTCCTTACTAGTCGCAGGAGATATATTTTCACAAGCAGAAAATATATCTTTTCCTCCTCTTCAACTGAAGTCTTACGAACCAGCAACAGGTCCCTGGATTGGGAAACTCTCAACTGTCCTAGAATGGAGCGATTGCTCTTTTGGTCTGCTGTGTTTTCCTCATCAGTCCCTGAGTTGTCTTCCATTCTTCAATCATTTCTAGCACATTGGTTTATTTTGCCAGAGAAACTGTATTGCCTGCTAACCACTGTTACCTAGCAGCTCCTCAGCTGTGATTCTGGGAGCAAGATCCACTTTTATAAGTTGTTTGGAAATGCTTTTAGCACAATCACTATGGAATTCCAAAGTGGATTTTCAAAAGATAGTTATCTTTTTTTTATTAATTCAAAAATTTTTCTTCTGAGCTTACTGTGAAAGGTGGTTTCCACATAATAATGACATGTCCTTAAGCACCTGTGTCCCTATGTTGCACTGCTGGCTGTGACCATGGCAATAATAGCTACAGGGGTTCCACATATAAGGCAGAGCATGGCTTTCCCACAGCTAAGCCTAAATTATCTTTATGTTGAAATTGTTAACATCACAAAGCTGCTTTAAATCATTGTGCTCTCCAGTTCAGATCTCAGTGTACACTGTTGTGAAGATACATTCTAGTCAATGCAAACAAGGCTTTGAGTGATTCTCAGAATTTCTCTGAGTTTTCCCTCCTCACAAAGCTCCATCAGAAGGATGATTCACTTAAGTGTCTCAAACACTTGCTCCAGACATATGATGTGTTTGTGTTTCACACTTTTTAGGAAGTTTGCCTCTCATCCCAGTAACCTTCATTGTAGAGCTTCCATCCTATCTTTCTTTGCTCACTCTGTTTCTGTTTCTTTGTCTGCCACCTCAGGGACCTCTACAATGTTCCCTGGTCTCAATATCCTTCCTAAGGTACAGATTTCCTGAAGATCAACTTCAACGTCCATCTTTATTTGCGCAGCTTTTCCTTCTATGAAGTTCTTTTGAAACCATTGTTGAGATATTTTTTCTCTCTGCATTGGAGACTCTTCTGGACTCTTCTGTGAGAAAGAAATGTTCCTTGGATGGTTGGGAGGGCAATGAATTAGCTCACAAGGACCCACAGGGATGGGATTTAGAGTTAGAATGTCCACTTGTGTTGAGACTAGAATATTTAATATTTACCACAATTTTCCCAGAGACAATGTCTCTGCTGGTAATTTTTTTTCTTTTTGGTGAAACTATAAATTACGAACTACCAATGCTTGATTTATTCCCTGCCATCTGTGGGCAGATGTGCTCTGCTTACACATAGTTTATGTTCCTCTAATAACTTTAGTTTTCACATGACTATCAATATCTCAGATATTCCCAATTTTAATTCCAGAGAGAGAATGTCTACTCAGTCCAATTATTCTTAGGCTAGGCCATGTCATATTTGCTGGCAAGTTTATGGATTGGGAGCCCTTAAATTAGATGTTTATTCTTAGTCCAATCTGCAAAGACCAAGGTGTAAAGAGGCTAAGCATTCTAAACTTATGTGGCAGGGGCCATGGGTTGAGTGATTTTCCTTAGAGGGGGCTCTGGGTGGGTAGATACCAAATGACATAAAATGATGGGGTTAATCGGGAGCATAGATAAACCAGAAAAGGAAAAAAACACCTTAGATAAAAGCTAAATCAAGGTTTAAGAAATCAAATAAAAACACAGAAAACATACATTTTAGTGTTTAGTCTTCAGGCACAACTATTGATTGGAAAGATAATATAATTTTTAATCTTAGATCTGGAGCAAACATTTCAAGACACAGAACAGTTTTAGTTGACAGAGAGCAGAGCTAACAAAGGGAATGTGTTGCAAATGATTTGCTTTGTTTTATTGCTTAACTAAAGTCCAGTCCTTTTACCACTGGAAGCAGAGCCATTGATACCTTTATATCTAACTAGAGAACGAAAGTTCAGAAACGCCAGAACTCTTGACATCAGTCGTGATGATATTTTTTGGATTTGACACTAAAAGCAAAGGCGACAAAGGCAATAAATAAATAATGAAAGAAATGATCAATGAAATAAAAATGCAACCTAAAGAATGAGAGAAAATATTTGAAAATTATATATCTGATAAGAGGTAAATATAACTAATCATCAGGGAAATGCAAATTAAAACCACAATGAGATACCACCTTGCACTTGTTAAAATGACAATTATCAAGGAGACGAGAAATAACAGGTGTTGGCAAGGGTATGGAAAAAAGGGAACATGTGCACTGAAGTTGGGAGTGTAAATTGGTGCAGCCATTATGGACAACTATGGATATTCTTCAAAAAATTAAAAGTACAACTACTATAGGATCCAGCAATTATACTTCTGAATATATGTCTGATGGAAACTAAATCACTAACTTGAAAAGATATATGCACCCCTATGTTCAGTGCAGCATTACTTAGAATAGCCAAGACACGAGAACAATCTTAGTGTCCATTGATAGATGAATAAGTAAAGAAGATGTGAGATTATCTGTCTATCTTTCTGGACAAGATTATTATAGTTTCTTAAACTTTTCCCAGGACTCAAACTCTATAGAGTGGGATCAAATTGGCTAAAGATATTTGAATTTATACTGCAGCTAATTTAGAGACAATGTTTCTTAGAATTACTCTGTTGTATAGATCAGAGTGTTTAAGAATCAAAATAATTCAAAAGCCAGTCACTGAGATAGGGTTGCCTCCTTGAAAGTATCTCATTTCCCTTAAGCAGTGTTAGGAGAGATGGACAGCAAGGAGATTCATTGAAGATAAATCTTTTAATTTAACTGGGATTATGGGTTCTAGAAAGTAATATAGAGATTTAATGGCATCAAATCATGCATGTAGGTAATGATCACTCTACATTTCCAAAGCATAGGCTGGTTCA
>NW_006438906.1:3571154-3611548 GCF_000325575.1 Pteropus alecto
ACTATGTTTTTTCTGCAGATGTGTAACAACTAATCCCTTGAGTAAACTGGAATAGAAAAAAGCAGAGGAAAAACTAAGACTTCTCTTTTACTTAGCTGACCCAAAGGCTCTGAGTAACCATCAGCCAAACCAGTCAGGATTCCTAATAGAAGCAGAGAAGGAAGCACATTCATTGATTTTCTGGCACCTGGTTGAGTCAAGGACTTAAAAAATGACCTGAATGGGTGTGGCAAACACTCACTTCCAAGCAGGCAGCAGTCTTGGTCCTAGTGGTGGAGCCCGAAAGCCTCAAGACAAGACCGTCTGGAGCAGCACCCCCGGAACCCCAATCACCCAGGACACAGCCCTTAAATTAAAAGACGTACTGAACTGTAGCCTGCATCTGTACTAAGGTGGAAAATATTTTATTAACAATAGGTTCTGGATTTACATCTTAGTTTTGGATAGAGTCCCAGGTAGGAGGTAAAGCTTTAAAGGTCTGGGTGTCTGCTGAAACCAAGGCTTTTGCTCTGCAAAAGAAGTGGGTGATGTTTTGGAGGGGAGAAGTGCTCTTAAACAGGAGGGCCAGAGAGAAAGAAAAGGAGAGAGGAGTTGGCAAGACTGGATCAGTTGAGGGGTCAGAGTCTGCAAGGTTGGGGCAGTCAGCAGATGCTTTAGGAATGACCATGCCCAAAGCATGAGTTGTACCGACTGTGCATGGAACAAATCACACCTAAGGAGAGCATTTTACTGTGCAGGTATGAATATTTGAATTTGAATATTTATTATGATGCTTATCCACCAGATGTCAGTAAAGTGTCTCATTCTAACAAGATAAGTATACTAAAGGCAATTTTCCAACAGATGAACGTTATCTCGAGGAAGGGGTGCTTTAAAAAAATTGCACAAAAAATAGTATGTACTAACAGAGCCCTGATTTTTGGCCTTCTTCCACTTACTATTTAAAATATCTTCCTCTTACAGTACTCCAAATAAAGAAAAGGAAATACTCCCAAGTTTTCTATCCTCTGGGAAGCCATCATATCCAAAATCTACAACAAAACAACTAAACTGAACTGAACACAACTTTAATTGTACTCAAATGTATTTGATTCATTTTAAGAGTATTTTCAATGTTTTACTCATAACACATCATGCTTCACTTTGGGTATTTATAGCATGTAGTCTGCTTCTCCTAGAAGCTTGTCAACCTCTTTTGATGAATTATCTATATTTTTATTTAATTTATGCATACATGTAGTTAATAGCTAAGTATTACTATTAAGCATATAATACAAAACAGCAGTCACCTACACTGCCCTGCCCTAGTTCCACTCCTCGGATGTACCACTTTCACCTCTTTTACTTGTTTCTTTTGCTATCTATTTAGATTTCGTATATCTAAATAATTTGCTTTAATGCCTATTTCCTGATTTATTTGATTTTTCATTGCCTTCCTATTACAGTACTGGGCTATATTAGTTAGGCTAAGTGATGCTAGCTCGCTGCTGTAATAAACAACTTCCGCATCACGCTGGCTTAACACAATAAAGGCTTATTTCTTTCCCCATGTAGGTCATCAGGGGAGGTAAGAGGTTGTTCTCCACACATTCAGGAACCCAGGCTTCTTCCATCTTTTGATACCACCATCTTCACCGTATGGCCTCCATATTGCCTCTGAATCGGAGAAAAATAAAAGAGGATTAAATATGGGGAATGTGGCCAGGGCAGTGGAGAAGTCAGGTGTTAGGAAAGCAAAGGGAGAAAGATATCAAGTTGGAGGGAGTGATCCATTGTGCCAAGTAAGGAAAGGAGAGAATTAACAACATGGCTGGCATCGGTAACCATGCTAAGATTGTGGGCTGGAAAACTTGATTGGAGTGGGCCTTAAAAGGGAGAAGATTTGAGATAAAATAGTATGTAAGATGGTTTAGTAGCCCTTTTGTACGGATAAATAGGGAAGGAGCAGAAGGAGGAAGGAGAATACCAACTATGCTGCTGGGATGGCGCAATAGAGGGGAAAAATAATGACGTAGGATGGGCGAGAATCTTGAAGAGGTTCCTGGAACTAGCTCGCGGCAGGGGGAACTTTACAACTGGAACAAGGCCTTAGGTACCCATGCTGACCTCATTTTCAGTGAGAAGAAGGAAGAGCACATGGGTGCAGATACTGCAGCATGTGGAGGGGGTAGAAGGTAGATGCGGTGATGGGAGTTTGGGGGAGGTTCTTCTGATTGCTTCAGGTTTTTCATGGAGCATGATGTGAGGTCATTAGCCGAGAGGAGGTAAGCTGAGACGGTGGGTTTAAACTTTATTTCTTCTTTTTGAAAGAGTCTCTTACAGTCGTTTTAGAGGTGTTTAGGGAGGGAAGACAGGTGTTCAATTCAACCTGCCATATTTAATAGGAGTTCCAATTATAAACTACTTAATATTATATACCTACTCTCCTTTGCATCTGCCAGGGCCTGACCAAGTAAATTCTCAGTAAATATTTGCTCAGCTGAAGTGAATTTTCTTCGTGGTCATAGTCAGCTTTTTGAATGCTTTTTTGATGTCTGCCTTATCACCTTCACTAACTTGAGAAAGTTAAAGTTCAGCGTGTTAAAGAAAAACTTCGTTCTTCCTTGCTAGATATATATATATATTTTTTTCCCCGTTTGGTTTGGCCATGCTTTGAGACACGCGCTCTGTTGATTCACATCTTCACGGAATATGGAGGGATCCGAAGCAGTCAGGTACCTGCTCAGGGGTTTGTCCGCAGCATCCAGCCTGTGTTTGAGAACCAGGCCTCCAGGCTCCACGATTTCCTGCAGCGCGAAAAACTAGTGCGCTTCAGGCATGGAAGCCAGAATGTGGGCGCTTGGTTCATGATCTGGTTGAAGTAGACTGAACCGTCATTCATTGCTGCCTTAGAAATGAGATTTAAAGCACTTCCGGGATAGTAAATTCAGAGGGTGGAGAGGGCTAGTTATTGCTGTGAGAACAAGCGTCCACTCGGTGAGCTTGGGAAATTTACTTAAAAACAAGAAGAACCTGCATTTATTGAAGCTTGTATAATTCTGACATCTCTTTGAGGATTATTGTCCCCATTTTACAGCTAATGACACTGAGGCACAGAAATGCTCAGAGAATTGCAGAGATCAGACAGAAGGGAGAGGCAGGAGGCACGCTGGCTCTGGAGCTCTGAGCTCCTAACCTCTGCTAACTCTGGGAGCCTCGGTTTTCATATCTTTCAAATGGGAACATGAGCATGTACCTTGCAGGGTCATGCTGAGAATTAAATGAGATAAGGTATGTAAAGAACTTGGCATATTACAGAAACTCAGTGAGAGTCTTATTATTATTTAAAATTGTTTTTGATATTATTTAAGCCATTTGGTATGTACACGAAAAAGCCCACTGACCCGCATAGTAATTAATCTTATACTCTTTTCCATTGTATAGTTTCAAAAACTATACTATTGGTTTTGGGAGCACAAAGTATAATTACAGTTTATCTTCAGCATTTTATTATTTGAATGAAAGCTCATGATTCAGTTTTTTTTTAAGAAAAGAAAAACTAATACTATTCAGAATAAAGTATCCCCTCTTTTTTTTTTCAGTTTTCATGACATTTATTTTTCTACTACAAGCCCCTCCTTTTTTTCATTAACAATCTGGACTATTGATGAGACCAGACTCATTTTCAGCTGAAAATCAGAAAACAAGATCACAAAACATGGAGAACATATTGTAATGAGGATTTGTAGGTTTGTTCTCCACGGGATCTATTTTATCATAATTGTAAAGTGGCTGAGGGACAAGTCAAAGGAAGACATGGATGTGGGTCAGAGTACTGGGTACCTATTCCAGCTCTGCCTCCTATTGGCTGTGAAATCTTGGGTAGGTTCCCCAGCTTCTCTTTGGTCAATTCAATTATTGAAGTTAGAGATAAAGCTTCCCTAAGTATAGTCTAAGGAACACTGGTTCCATGAGATATTAGTAGGTAGCAGAATAAAAAGGTTTTCATGGTCAAATACATTTGGGAGATTCTGTGTGGTTAGATGATTCTAGATTAGACCAATTATTTTTGCCACAGGCCTTCTCAGAGCCTTTAATATGTTAAATGACACTATCAATTTCAAGAAAGGGATGTAGTATCTCCTAATCTTACTTCATCATAGAACTGCTTTGTCAAAGAGTGTCTTTCACATTTTAGAAGGATGCAGATAACACAAATAAAGTGTAAACTTATTATATGTATTAGTAAATGATAATCATTAACTAGCTATTCATGTAATATTTAAAGGACTAAGTATCTATTAACTAGACTTTCCTCCTTAATTTCTCCATACTTGCTACTGTTGGAAAAAACACTATTGTAAATTATTGGTATGATTCTTATTGATAATTCATTTTTGCTTATAATCACTTTTAAGTTTAAATGTCCTTATCATGGAATATAGGACTCACATATTAGCATATTAGCATAATTCACTATCCATACACATCTATACCTATGTCTGTTGTTATTATTATTATTGTAATTACAAAATTGCTTTCCTTTGTGCCAAATCTTCGATGATTACATTGAGAAAAATTTGTGACCGTAGAAGACATGAGCAGACACAAGTAAAAACCACCCAAAGTGTTAACAGGTACGTATTGTACAAATGACCTCTTCTGCTTTTTATTTTTAAGAGATAGAGTCTATCAGGTAAAGGAATGATTCACTATGTATCAAAATTTAATCATTCGATAGTATTAGACTAGGGATATGGTTTGTCCTGCTCTCCTGTAAGATTGTCAGGAGAATTATAAGGTGACAGACTGTTGGTGCTTTCTACTACCTCTCTCTTTTTAATAGTGAAGTTCTGATTTAGAATATGAATAAAATGGTTCTCTGAATTTATCTTGTATTCTAATAAAGTGTTCAGTAGTAAAAAAGCGAGTAAAAAATAAAACCAGAGATATTAATTTGTTGAACTCTGAACCAAATTGATGCACAAGATAATCTCTTTGGGTGTAAAACAAATATTTCAAACTCTGATCCTTTAAAAATTTTATTTTTGGTATGTTTCTCTATTAAATATGTACATATGGTAGTACAATATTTGTTGTGCAATCAAAAGAATTTTTAAAAACTTTGATTTAACTTTTGTGACAGCTTATTTTTATGAAATTGTATTAACTTGAGGGTTTTTATAGAGGAATGCTATATATAAATGTATTTAATGACTTGATTCACATGCTGGATATGGATATGGATTGTTTTAAGTCACTTTTGCCTCCAGATCTATGGGTTTCTATGCCCTGTGACTAAACAAGCCCAGATTATTACAATGCCTAGTATTATATTTTTCTTCTCTTCTCCCTCACTTTTACAGTAATTATGTTTCTGGACAACCGCATCATTCTGCCTACTTCCCTCAGTATTTATAACTGACTTTGGGCAAGGAAACTAGATGAGCAGGTGTAATAGGACTGTATTTAAATAAACCCAACAGGTTTTAAGTAACAGGCCATGGTTCAATTACGGGGAGTACAAGGGCTGCCAAGCAGGGCCTGGGGCAACGTCAGTGTGTCTTTTTATAATTAGAATTTTGTTTTGGTGTGGATGTTTGCTCTCTAGATAAGTGTCGGTGACTGCAGTAATTTAAAAAATGACTTTCTAAAAATTACAGAATATGTAATGCTTACTTTAGAGAATTTTAAAAAAATACAGGGAGGTACACAAGAGATAATTTTAAAAATCACAATTTCACAGTTAGAAACAACCAGTATAAATTTTGCATGTATTTCTTCTTTTTTTTATTTGCATATATATTTTATATATTTATTTTATGCCTATTTTACACAATTTGGTTTATACTGCATTTGTAGTTTTGTATTTTACATTTTCATTTGACAGTATTAATAAAGCATCTCCTATGTCATCACATTTTCTTCAAAACCCATACCCTTGTTAGTAGCTACATTCATTACATGAATGTACAATAATTTATCTAACTATCCCCATGTTATTGGAAGTGTTTGATATTTTACAAAATACTATGGTGAAAAACCTTGTATACGAATATTTGTCTACATCTTGTATCATTTTTAGGCTAGATTCTCAGAACTGGAAATACTGGGTAGAAGACATGAAATGTGATGAACATTCTGATAACGAACTTGTGCACATCCTTAATTATTTCTGCACAGAAATTCTGTGAAGCAAAATTGCTGTTCAAAGAATATGCAGGTTTTGTTTTATATCTATGTGTTTTTTACATGAGAGTAGGTCTTCCTGTCTTTTTTTCTGTGTGTAAAAAAAAAAAGTGCTCACTATAAAAAATATTTAGACATGAAAAAAGCTCAAGAAATAAAGTAAAAATCACCTGTCTTTCCATAATTCTTGTTGACATTTTGGATCCTGTGCCTACATATACAGATAGGTGTGCGCAAATGAGAGAGGGCATGCACACCTACATCCAGTTACAAAACTGAGATCCACACTATATAAACTGTGTTGTATACTGATATTTTAAGAAACTGATGTTAATTTAAAGTATGGTACACTTAGAGAAATGTGCCCAAAACATGTGTACAGCTGGATGAATGTTCACAAAGAAACACCCAGATTAAGAAATAGAAAAAAATGTGGAACACTTCATGAGATTGAATGTTATCCTTACCCAGGTGCCAAACTAACTCAGCGTCATTCCAATTTTAGTATATGTGCTACTGAAAGGAGCACTTGAAATGTACCGAGGTATCTTTTCATGTTAACCAAGAAACTATATTTGAAAGGATATAAGATATCATCGATTGTTAGTGTCCCATTATTTTGTGTACTGCTAAGAAAGAAAAAAAATCTGCCATGTAAACTATAGACAACACCTTGTTGATAGTCCTGTGTAATAACCAGCTTCTTTTTAAAAAATTGAGATATAATTGGCATATATATAAGATTCTATTAGTGTCAGATGTACAGCATAATGATTCAATATTTGTATATATCGTGGAATGATCACTACAATATGTTTAGTTAACATCCATCACCTCACGCTTACAATTTTTTTTTCTTGTGATGAGATCTTTTAAGAGTAATCTCTTAGCGAGTTTCAAATATACAATACAGTATTGTTAACTAGAGTCACCATTCTGTACATGACATGCCAGGGCTTATTTATTTTATAATACAGAATTTGTACCTTTTGATCCCTTAACCCATTTCTCCCACCTTCCACCTCCCCACCTCTGGCAACCAACAATCTGTTCTCTGTATCTGTGTTTGTTTTTTTCTATATTTCTGTTTTTAGATTCCACATATAGGTGAGATCATACAGTATTTGTCTTTCTCTGTCTGATATAACCAACTCCTTGATGCTTTTAAATTTCCTTAAGCTGTCCTGAGGTTTGCCAGTTTCGTCACCCTTCAGCTTCACTGCATGATGTGTGAGGGCAATCTTTTTGCATTTTCTTATCTTCCACCATGTCTTTTTTGGGTCCCATTAAGCTCTTGGTTGTTTCTTCTCCAGAAAAAATGAAATTGTGGTCATTCTTCCAATGAAGTTTATTTGCTTTGGTCACATTAAATATGTGCCCTGCTTTTCTGTTTCCATTCATTAAATGATTTTGTCTCAATGCTGGTTCTAGTGAAATCTTTTGAAAGACATTTTAAATAACAAGCTCAATGAGTATGGTATCAATAAAACATGTGACTCAGTTCGAAATGACAACTGTACAAAAGCTTTGCTGAAGTTCATGCACGCCCACACAGTTAGGAGGACAGCAGGACCCATGTGAAAAATATAGGTGAGTCAATGAAATACAGTATATATGCACCATCTCTTTTTTTTATAATTGAGATTTTATTGGTTTCTACCTTATCTGTTCACAGACAATATAAATAATCTATACACAATTCTTACACATTAGAATCTATACACATAAGAATCTATATATAATTCTCTTACAAGTACTAACGATCTGGAAAAAAATGATCGTAATCTTTTTCTAAAAAATTACTCAGTCACTTCAATTATAATTTGGAGGCAAATTGTTCTTTAATACAGGTTATCAAGTGCCTATATAAGAAAATACTGATGAGTTGTTAGGTCTAAAATTCCACTAATTCATGATTTAATATCATATTTACGACATGTTAAAAAATGCAATCTTTCACAGCATATTAGCAAAGTTGTAGGAAAAGCTGCACTACTGCTACCAAAGATGTCACAGATGGCACTTAAGCCCAACTGGAGAGTCAAGATCAAGGAACAGTTTCCTTAGACAATATTTTACCAAAGAACAGCAAGGATACAGAAGATAAACAGTTTGAAATGTTTGAGGCATGCAAAATGAATGAATTAATTATGCTTCATATTATAGGATATGACCCTCCCCACCTCAAGATCATGGGGTGGTAATTGGTGCACAGATGTCAAAAACTTCCTTAATTCATTATTCTTCTAATTCCTGGTTGTGCAGAATAATAAACAGTATATGATTTTAGCTATTAAGAAAAAGCATTTACACTTTTCTAAATATGTAAAAAAATATCAACTATTTCTAGAGTTTCTAAAATTCTTGCCTTTACAAAACAGTTGAACAATGCAGGAGATATGGGGATCACAGAGAAGATTTGAGATATGATATTTATCACAGACTGGACTCTCTTCTTTGTTCTGTTTTCTGCAGAAAAGTCTTTAGTTTCTTCATGACCGACTTTGGCCTCTTCCTTTGGCTCTTTCACTTTTATTTGTTTCCCCTCTGAAGATTGATTCTTTCCTGTTGTGTTTTTGAGGCTTAGTTTCAACATTTGCAGAAATAGTTTGGTAGACCATTTTGCCGACCCCTTGGGGTTTACTTAGTGCCCCTTGGGCCAGATCACCCTTGCTCTTGGACACCATGATGGTGCTTGTGGTGGGGAGGGTGGGCACTGGGCTGCGACACAAATGGCACTTGCACCATCATTTTTCATGGCTGCGTAATAGTCCATGGCATGGTTATATTACACTTTAATTACCAATCCTGTACAGATGATGAACATGCAAGTCTTTTCTAATCTTTTACTATTCATAAAAGTCAATACAATAATTCTTTTGCTCAGATAATTATTTTTTTTATAACTATTCCCATGGAATAAATTCCTGAAAAACTATTAAGTCAAGTGTTATGCACATTTTATGGATTTTATGTGTATTGCCAAACACTTTTAAAAGTTATACAAATTGACATCTATTGATGGTATATGAGAATGTGTAATTCCTGGATTCCTGAGAGTGCTTTTCTTTTGAATCTTTGTTTAGTGATGAAAGAAAATTATATCAAGAGTTCGATAATATTTCATATTTTTCTTGGCTATTTGTGACCTGTTCATGTTCTTGATCTTTTTAATTGTAGTTACTTATTTTATTGATTAAAAATACCTCTTCTAATATATAAACTTTTTTCTATTTTATATGCTATTTTAGCTTGTCATTTACCTTTTTACTTTTTCCTAGTTTTTCTTTTTTCTTGTTATGCAGAAATACTCAATTTTTATGAGTTAAGACTGTTGAGATTTTCATAGATGGCTCTGGGATTTTATTCTATGCTTCTGAGGCCATCTTCACTATAAGATAACATAAGTGTTTTATTATTCTATTTATTTTTATTATTTTAATAAAAAATCTAAAACTAATTACATGAGAAAATTTATTGGAATTTCATTCCATTAGATGTTAATTTGGGGATAATTGTCATCTTTCTACTACAAAAGCTTCTAATCTGGTCTCTTCACTTTTTTTACCTTTCAGGTACCTCAGTAAAGGTTTGTCATTTTTTCATATAAATCCTGCACATTTTTTGTTGATTTTACTTATAGTTATTGTGTCTTAATTGCTATGCCATAAGAAATTTTTACTTAATATTTTCTAACTAAATAATGCTGATATGTATGAGGGGCTTCAAAGTTACCAGTAACTCTTCTTTCACAAGTTAGGTTATGGATAAATGAGTATTTATTTTATCGTTATTGATTTTAAATTGTCTATTTACTTTATATATATACATATATAAAAATATTTTATATATCTTACTGTGTTCATTTCCTAGGACTGCTATAACACTTTGTCACAAAGCGGGTGTCTTAAAAGAATAGAAATTTATTTTCACAGTTCTGGTAGGTAAATCAAGGTGTCCATTGACAGATGTATAGATAAATAAAATGTGGCATAATGATACAATGGAATATTGTTAACCCTTAAAAATGAGGGAAATGTTGACATATACTACCACATGGATGTTGAAGACGTTATGCTAAGCCAGACACAAGGGAACAAATATTATACGATTCCATTTATATGAGGTACCCAAAGTAGACAAGCTCATAGAGGCAGGAAGTAGGATGGTGATTGCTGGGGGCTAGGGCAAAGAGGAAATAGGAAATGTACTCACTGTGCTTAGTGAGTACAGAGTTTAAGTTTGGGAGGACAAAAAAATTCTGGAGATGGTTGCAGAACAATATAAATGTACTTATATTGTTGTGCAACCATCTGAACTGTACATTTAAAAATGGTTAAAATGGTAAATTTTATATTATGTATATTTTACCACACTGGACACTGGGTTGGTTCTACCTTTTGGTTATTATGTATAATGCTGGTGGCAACACGGGTATACAAATATTCATTCAAATCTCTGCTTTCCACTCTTTTGAGTATATACCCAGAAGTGGAATTGCTGGACCATACAATAATTCCGTGATTGTCACAGTGGCTGTATAATTTTACATTTCTACCCCTTCATTTTACTCTTAATGAGCATCTAGGTTGTTTCCAGTTTTGGGTGTTATGAAGAATACCAAAACCATTCTTCTACACGTCGTGCGGTGCACTTATGTACACATTGCCGTTGAGTATATGCCAGTAATGGAATTGCTGGGCCAGAGTGTATGCATATGTTCACCTTTAACAGAATGCCTGAGTTTTCCAAAGTACCGGGACCAACTGACAGTACTGCCAGAGAGTTCCAGTCATTTCCTATTCTTGCTAACTTAGCACTGTCAATTGTTAAAATTTTACCCATTCTGATGACTACATAATGTATGTCATTGTGACTAATGATATTGAGTGTTTTCAACACGTTTATCGATCACTTGGATAGCCTCTTTTATGAAATGTCTGGTTTAAGACTTTTGCCTTTTAAAAAATTGGATTGTCCTTTTTTTTTTTTAAATTGATTTGAAAGAGTTTTTATGTATTCTGGAAGTAAGTTATTTTTTTGGATCTATGGCTTACAAATATCTTTTCCCACTCTATGGTTTGCCTTTTTACTTACATCCTATAACTTAACAAAAATCACGCTTGTTCCTATATATCTAAATCACAATTTAGATTTTTTTTACTTATATTTCTAATTGGCTATTGTTAATCTAAATAAAAGTTCTTAATTTTTATGTAGTTAGCCCCATTACCAAATTAATTCTGTGTTCTATTAAATTTTAAGTTTTCTAGGAATTCAATAATATCAGCAACAAGGAAAGAAAGATATTTATCTTCTTTTTCATGTTCTGTTTATTTTGCCTCAGTGCTTTAGGTAAAACTTTCTAAGTATGATTGAAAAATTGTGGTCATAGCAGACATTCCTATCTTGGTTCTGATTTTAGTGGAAATGACTTCAGCAATTTATTGTTTAGTATACTATTTGCTATATATGGTCTTTTCCATATTTATATAATGTCCTTCTATTTTAGCCCCAGGATGATGCAGAAAGTAAAGTGCTAATTGAAATTTGGAGAAAGGTCTAATATTGAACTAGGACCAAATATTTGAAGCCCCTGATTCAAATAAATGTCTTTTAAGACATTTGTTCTCAATTTTGTTTTATTGTGGCATTTTTTAAATTGCACTTTGTCTTTTTCTTGCATATGTTTATCTTTTTATATGTGACACAGTCTGATGTTTTCTATTTTATTTTTCATTTCAAATATATTGTTGAGACCTACTTAATCGATTTTGTGATCCATTAATGGTTTGTGACCCGCAGTTGGAAATATTTCTTCCTAAGTTAATAGGTGTCTTTTTTTGTAGTCTTTGGATTAGGAAAAGGTCCTGTGGGTTATAGTTCAATGAAACATAGGGAATAGTTGAGTACATCTGTTAATACTTCAAAATACTATACTCTGTATCATTTACAATCAGAAAAAGTTAAGAAGTTTTTGAAAATGAGTTCTATAAAATTGCACTTGATGGCTTAGTTTATTAAGAGAGTTGGACATTTTTACTGAACTGATGACTATTTATAAATCATGATTTTTTTGTATGGCAATGTGGAAAATACTTTCTGATTAAGTAAGAAAAAATGATAAATAATAGCTATACTGGTCACTACTGACATGATTAACAAATAACTCCAGAATCTCAATGGCATACAACAACACCTTCCTTACCCACTGATCGGCAAGTTGGTTGGAATGGTTCTGCTTTAAGCTAAGAGTTGGATTCAGGTCTGTTCTATGTGTTCAACATCACTGACGGCAGCTGCGAAGGGCTGGCTCGCATATCTCGTGGCAGAGGTACAAAAGTGAAGAGCAAACCTGTAAGCGGTTGTTAAAGGCCTCTGCTCTGAAATGCCACACTGTTACTTCAGTGCACTGGTCAAAGTAAGTCCTATGGCTGAACCCAACATCAATGAGAGGGGGAGGAAAACTGTGGAGGACGTTGGCAAAGATGAGGGAGGAAGAAAGAATTCTTGGCTGATAATACACTACTATAATAGCCAACAGTTCCAGAATCCCATCTATTTTATTAACTTATTTCTGCAGTAATTAATACTCATTGCATTAAATAAGTAAATTGGCCTTTTCATTATGAGAAAATTTAAGTCTTTGATAAAAATAATTACTTTTCTGAAAAAAGATTATATTTGCATTGTATAAGAAATTATTTTCCAGTATATTTAGTTGAAAATTTTATAAAAAGAAGTATTAAGTATTTATGACAGGTACCTAGAGAAATCTGTCCTTTGGATAATTTTGTATATCGCACTTCTGTGGTCTCAGCACATGCTGCATTTCTTGTAGTAAATATCCAACCATGATGAAATAAAAAAATATAATGGCTCTCACTTAAGAAAAAGAAGACTTTCCTAATTCCCTTTATGATGAAGTTTTTACTTTGCCTATACCGTTTCTCTCCCTGTGGGGCCAGCAAATTAATTAATAGAAGCTCTAAAATTGTTGAAATTTGTTCATTCTCAGGCTTTGATTCCTGTACTATCTTATTCTTTACAGAAAAATTTACCAATCCCTGCTCTATGAAGTTATTATAAAACAAAAGAATAGTTCTAAAAATGCAAATATTATAACATATAAATAATTCTGATTTCTTAAAAAACAAAATGCACATTTTTCACCCTTGCCTCCATTGGCGGGGGGTGTCTATGATATTTTGTGAGGACTATCTGGCAACCCTGGTTTAGGATACATGAGTAGAAGTCAGCATAAGCTAGTTCATGCTGCAGTAACAACCGCCAACACACAGTGCCTTAACGCTATAGGTTAGTTTCTCACTCCTGCTAAATGTCCATGGTGGCGTTCCAAGATTACTTCAGGATCCAGGTTGTTGGAGCAGCCGTTCTCTGGAGAGCTTCTGGTTACTCTAGCAGAGGCAAAAGGAGTGTGGTTAATTGGGCACTAGATAGTAAAGCTTCCATCCAAAAATGACACACATCACTTTGCTATGTTTTATCTCAAGAGGATTGGGGAAGTATAATCCTATCATATACCCAGGGAGAAAGCAAAGAATACTTGGTAGGCAAAATAATGATTACTGCACTATGAAACAAACAGTGGTCATTTCAGAAAGCAGTTTCATTAGAGGAGGAGGTAGGCTACCAGATTCACGGGCAGCAAAGGCCTTGTGTTTCTGTGGTAGCTGTTTGCAGTGAAATGGAGGTGTCTAAATCTCTTTTGATTTTCTTTCTTTGCTCTTCTTTTCCAGAGCTTCATCTGTACTTTGGTGAGTGTAAATTCCCCCCTGGAGAATTATTTGTTTTCTTTGTTTCCAATGTTATAGTATCTTTGCATCTTTCATTTTCATAAGTATTTGATATGTTACTTGGGACATTTAGATCCAGAGTCACTAGCTGACCTTCAACTTAACTTGAAAGTTCTGCTATTCTTCTTAAACTCTACATTGTACTAAATTAAAAATATTTCAAAGTAGATGAAAAAGCAGACCAACAAAACCTACCACCTAGTGGCTATTTTTCAGACTGGTACTGGAAACGAAGCTCTTCAGTTATTTTATTTATTTATTTATTTATTTTTAGATTTAAAATTTTACCTTCACAAGGCTGCCTTTTATTTGTAAGTATGGTATTCTTATTTACTTATTTATTTTTTAACTTTTTTTTTGGTGACATTGGTTAACGAAATCCAGCAAGTTTCAAGTGTACAATTTAACAGTAAGGCATATATATATCGCATTGCATTGTGTGTTAACTCCCATAGTTAGATTTCTTTCTGTCACCACATATTTGGCCCCTTTTACCCATCTTCACTTATTTTTTAACCCCGAACTATTGCTCAGAGACAGAGCTAGAGCATCATAATTGTTAGAAATTTGGTGTTTCAGTTACACGGAACTCCTACTTTAAAGGTATTTTGTTTATTTCTCTTACTTAATTTTCCAAATGGTTCTAGAGAGAGAGAGAGAATGGCCTGTGGGACTTAAAGGACAATCTAAGATAATTTTAGAGGGAGAGGGACCCAGCCTGGCTTATCAGTCGAAAGGAGGGGATCAACAGGAGCTGAAGTTACCTTGACAATTTTCTATTGAGAATCCAAAGAAGGAAACTAAAACGCTTGTATTTTTTGGATTTGTCTGCCTGTTGTAGTTTATTGGAATTTATTGAACATGATTTCTAGAAAGTTCTGTGTGACATTTATATTCAAATTCTCCTTTTCTTGATGATGGAATTGACATTCGAGGCTGTGAAAAAATTAACAAACAGAAACCTCATTTGAGGTAAAGGAGGCCAGAAGGGGGTGCTCTTGTGCCCTGTGCCTTGTAATAACCCTTTCTAACTTCCTTTTCTTCTTTGTAACAGAGCTTCATCTCCTTCGTTTTAGTGGACTTGCATGTGGTTTGCTATGGTTGCATGCACCAGATTAAAATTTCTTGTTGTTCCTGAATAAACCCACTTTTGCTGGAAAAATATCTGACTGAATTTTTGTTTATGGTCAACAGGGCCAAAGTAGGTGTTGTTCTATCTTGGTGGTCAGCAAGGATGAGAAAAGGTATATGACTTTAGGTCTCATAGAAAGTAATGGAGTTGTGGGTTGAATCTTAAACTTTTACGTTAAATTCAGTGTCATTTCCATAAAGCTAACTGCCGTGACACTCTCCAGTGAAGGAAGGCTCCCAGTTTAGTTCCTGAAGACCACACAGCGTGGCCCCAGGTGAGCCTTCTTGTGCGAGGCTCTGAGTTCCTAGAGTGCACAGATGTGAGCACCTCACCACTAACCTTGGTTTTTCTCTTGTTGCTCTGTCAGTAAGTGAGCGGGCTGTTAGGGGACTGCTGTTCTGTGATCAGAAGAATGGCAGCAAGGCTTTTCTCAGAGGAGCCACTTAAGAGAAAGCAGAGCTGCTCTAGCAAAAGCTTTGAATATGGCTTAATAATGAATACCTGGGTGACTGAATCAGTATGTTTAACCTTCTTGGTTTTCTTACTCTTGAGAAGAGCTGAAGAAAAATTATGGGAGATGAGATCCTAAGTGTATTGAGGATTGATCTGAAAATGATCCTGGCCATCATGACCTTGCTGGCCATTTAATGTAGTATGTCGAGATGGCAGCTAATAGGTCAATCTTTCCTGGAAGGAGATATATTTTAACAAATTTTCATGAGTGATTAATTTGACCTGCTTTCCATAATTCTTAGTTGTAGAATGGTGAGGTGGAAATGCAGAGGTTTTCGGAGTACTTTCTGGGGCTTAATCATCCCGAGATGTGTGTATGCCTAGGTACCACGTTCTTCTGGATAAATGTGACTGTATTTGAGCTCATTTTTTAAAGAGGCTTCTTTCCTTTGTCTGTTTTAAAATTCATGCTAGAGAACAAAATTCTAGTCTGATACTTTCCTGGGTTTTTGATGTCCTGCTGACTTAGAGGTACACACTTTTCTGGACAAGACTGGTATTTCATGGAAGGGCTCACATGTCTGTCCTTTGAATCTGTGGGAAGAGAGCTTATTTCTTTAGGGGGCACAAGCAAGAGAAGAGGTGCTGTGGGGCCCCTGGAGATGTGGGTAGGCAGAGCCAGACAAGTGAGCACTGACAACTGCTCTGTACCTGTTTCCCAGAGAATTTTAGACCTAGTGTGAAAATTGATCATTGCAGCTTGGAGAATGACTGTTGCCATGGATACCTATTGGTTTAAACTGTCTTACCAGCTACCTGTTTGTAAGAACTGCCCTTCTCCTACCTCATCCACATGGTTCAGCTGGCCCTGCCCACCTGGGTACACCTGATTATCCTGGGGTCAGCACCTGACTGAACTGGACCAATGAATCTCTTCCTGGTGTTTCCTGACTTTGAACCAGAGAGAACATCTGGTCACTTTCTTTCTTAAGTGGCTGAAGATGGCAGATGGAAAGCTTGGAAGCTGTTGGCCACTCTATTGTCCCCTCCATGGAAAAAACAGACCATCAGCAAGAAGGATACACATGCAGAGAGAGAACAAGGGTCTGCATGGCTCTCCAGTGCCTGATTCTAGTCCTCCCGAGGTTCAGACACATGCTCCTACCTTAGCCTTCTATGAGATCACCAGTCACCTTTCTAGTAAGTCTGTTTTTGCTTAGAGGGTTTCTGGCTCTTGTCCGTCCTAGGCTTTGAGTTTTGACCTTGAGGATGAGGCCAGGCTGTGGAGATGGTGAGTGGTAAGCTCGGTCCCTGAGGACTCCAAGAGCAGAGTCCCCATATCAGCCTGGTGCTGTTTACCTCTGTAGATGTACTTGAGAGAGAAATACATTTTTATCTCATTTTAGCCATTGTCCATTTGGGATTCTATTACTTGGAACCATAGATAATTCTAACTAATGTCAGACAATGGGCAGTGAACACTCTCCTGCTTCCGGAAGCGATGGGAGACCCATGGGAGTTGTGTCTAATAGGGAAAGCGATGCAATAGTGATGTTTCCCTCCAAATATGTCTGTGGCTTTTAAAGAGTATTAATTCTGGACAACAGGCTGACTATGGTCATGAATAGAATGAAGCATTCTTTATTCTTCTCACTCATTTCCTGCTTTTAGAGGGCAAGTGGATGAACTCTTTTGAGTTTGAATAGCTTTAGAAAACAGCTCCTAGTACTTTTGTTGACTCAGAGCCCTTAACATACATAGCCATACTCAATGTTGGTAGGCTTTTTTAAAATGACCATGGCCCACTTTAAAAAAGGAAGTCTTTCAGAAAAAAGAAGCTTTCTAAATGGCCTGGGCTTCCTTATAAATGAATCAACAAAGAGAATGCTCACTCAATTAGGGCAACATACAACCACCATAAAATATGGGGAAAATACTTTTAAGCTAGAAAATGTTACATAAATGGAAGGTAGGTTTGTATTATGATTATAACAGGGCATTTCTGTTTTCTTTAATATTTACTGCAGAATTATCTATAAAAACAGATAATTCAACCAGAAAATAGAGGGTTTGAATTTTTAAATAAAGGGTGATTTTTCTCCCAAAGCTAGTTTGACTCAGTTCTTCAGAGAGTCTAGCTGTGGATGACAAACTTGACAGTTTGCCAAACATGTTGCCTTTATCTTCATTATTTTGTTTAATCCCTCTAACAATCTTTATCATAAAAGAACAGAGGTTCAGAAAGCTTAAGAACTTTGCTCAAGCTCAAGTCCCATGGTTGGGGTAGCTGCAATTCCACCTGGACTTGGAATCTGAGAATGAGTGGTAGGTGGGCAGAAGGAAGGATACCTTGCAGATTTTCCTGGGGTAGGGGACAGGAGCAGCCCACATTTCGGCCTGCTCAACATGTTCTACCTGGTTGGCCTGGATACCCACCCCCCACCCCTCCTTTCTGGGCACATTGAGTGCTGATGGATCTCTGGCATTCTGGGCACATGTGCAGAGCTTACAGGAAGAGCCTCTCCAGGCAGCTGAAGTGCAGCCACCTCTTAGCAGATGGTGGTTAATAGCAGGCTTTGTTCTCCAGGTTCTTCTATTTTCAGCCACTGAATACAATTTATAAAGAAACATACACACCACCACCACCACCACCACCACCACCACCACCACCACCACTGCTATTCCCCTCCCCCAGCCCTTATCAGATCTCTGATAATTATAGAATAAGGTGCCTGCGAACTCCCAGGGAGCTGGTTTCCATGGCAATGGCAAGCTATTATATTCTAAAGGCCAAGTTAGAACTCCGCCCCCTCGTCCTCACCAGTGCTGTGCGTCTTGTTATTGCAGTGTTCCAAAATAAACTTGCTGCCTAATCGTAAATCCCATATAATTAGAGATGAGCTAATCGTTACCCGCTACCTCTGTGCGGCCCACTCATCATACCAGCAGTTTCTGGAACAGTGATGCTGACGGACTGTTTGATGTCAGAACAGACTTTCCTCTGCCAGGAACTGGGTGCAGCAGAAATCCATGTATGGCTGGGGACCCTCCAACCGGAAAGGCCCTCTGAGCTCTGAGCTCTGTGCTCATTCTCTGCCCCTAGTATTTCAGTAAACTAGAGGCCACTTAGGCAGTGGCTGGGCTACCAGATTGGTGGCTCTCTCCAGCTCTCCATTAAGGAGGGACAGAGAAAGCTCTCCGGAAGTCTCATCCTTTTTGGCCACCTGCTGTGACCAGGGCAGGACATGTGACATTCAGATGGAAAGGAGTTTTTCTTCCTCTCCTTCCCATTTCTTACCCTCTCCCTGGCTACTCTTTCAGCACAGTTTGTGCTTTGGGCTTCTGAGCTTTGTTCTCATCCATGAGTGATCACTGTCTAGATTTCAGCAGGTGGGGATCTCAGCGGGCCTTGTTCTCCGTGCTGGAGAACAGTGACAAACAAAAGAAATTCGGGGAAAACTTGCACCCTCCTGGGGCAGACGATAAAAATGACAAAGGGAACAGGATCATTTCAGATGAGTGTTTGTGAGGGAAATAAAACAAGATTGATGTGTTGCAACGTGTTTGGGGTTTGGGCAAGCTCATTTAAAATATTTGAGCAGAGACTTGGGGGTCCAGAGGACCGATTTCAGTTCACCTGTTCAGTGGGCCTCACCTACCACATTTAGCCTGAACACTCATCATGTTCAATTAGAGTTGCTACAGGATTTTGTGCCACTGCCTCCAGGTGATTTGTCTGTTGGTTCTCTCCTCATTGCCCCTCCAGACCTATTCTCTGCCCTTCTCCATCCAGGTATCTGCTGGTCACCTTTAGAGCCACCAGCAGGTTCTCGGGTACCTGCTTAATCTTAGCCAGCGCTGAGCACAAAATTGGAGCATGGCAGTGGGTGGTAACTGGTCAGGCTGGGCCTTCCCCTGGCTGCCTCCCTGCAGGCTCTGTTGGGTAAAGGCTGCCTCCCGCTACCGAGGCCCAGGTGTTGCCAGGTGGCCTCCCCCAGAAAGCTGTCTCCTTTGGGTCCTGCTACTTGCTCTCCTTGTCCCTTAAGGTTCAGGGCTTACAACAGTTCTCCACTGCTGACCCAAGACACCCCCAAACTCCCGAAAGCCCCTGCTCAATGTAGTATCTTAAACGGCCATCATCTCTGCAGAAAGTGTGGTTATTCAACTCTCCTCTCTTCTCTTCACCCTGTTTTTGAGTGAGCTTGCTTTTTCCTTCCTGGCGCCTGACTACTTCCATCTCTGGCTGCCACACATACTAGCTTTTTTTCTTTTCTTTTCTTTTCTCTAATTGTTCACGCACTACCTGAAATGCTTTCCCTGTTCCCCTCTGACTCTTTTGATCCTGCTCATTCAAGGACCAGCTCAAGTCTCACCTCTTCCAGAAGCCTTCTCTGATTCACTTTCATTTTTCCAGACTCTATTTTTCTAAGAATCAGCCCCCTGTAACTTAGCAGTCACTTCCTTATTCCCTCTTTGTTTCCTGTCTGTTGATTTTACTTCTCTAGCTGGACTTCTGCAAGGTCAGGACGATGTCGGGGTGCTCTTTTAATGCATGACTCACAGAAATTCTCCCTGGTGATTGTTAGTTCACTGTTGTTTGCAGAGATACAGGGTTTTTAGCTTGCAAGTGTCAGGGCAAGGAAATGTTTATTTAGTTGTTTCATCTGGTGTCCTGATGGGTGGGATCTTGGCGAAATAACACTATGTGTGGGTTACATTTTCTTCTCATTTTCTAAAACGTGGTAGGTAATTCCAAAAACCTCATCTGGTTTCCTTCTCAAAAGAATAATTGAAACAAAAGCATGAAATTTGTTTAGGAAAATACATGGCAAATTCTGTCCACACAGAAAAGAGCAATTAATAGGGTGCAAACAGGGGGATTGGGAATCCTCAGAATGAAAGTTTGTATAGGAGCTGGATAGTAAGCGCGATGAGGAAGTGAAGGTAAATGCTTCCAAGATACCATGGGTAGAGCTTATAACTGATACTTCCGAAAGTCTTAGAACCTGGGAAGACAAATGAAAACAGGTTTTGTTGCTTCTTTAGACTGAGAAAAAAAATCATGCTGTGGCTGATGTTTTAAAGTGCTGCTAGAAAATAATATGTTAAAAAAGCAAGACTCAGAGGGTTGCCCAGCATTGAAATCAGGGGAGAAAAAAGCAGAAGACAAAACCCCCACATCCATCCGGATCAACGAGGAGTGCATCTTCCTAGCGTGCCAATACACTGATATTTTTTAGACCAGTTGACACAATTGTCTGTTAATTGTTTTTTGGGAATACCTTTGCAGATGTCTTATTAGATTTCCTAAACAACACCCCATCAATAAGAAGCTTTACAGCATTCTTTCCTGTTCTGATCTCTGCCCTGCGCTTGGTTTATCTAAAACAATTTTGGATTAATTTCTCTGACCTCTGGCGGCTGGAGTAATTTGAGGCTTCACTGGAGTGGGTCAGGTCACTCCAGGTTGAGCTATAAAACCTGACTCCAGTGTGGTTTTGCTCTGGGTAACATACTGCAAATGCTTGGATGGTTTGTCCAAGATTAAAAATGGCCCTATGATGATATTTCCATTTAATAAAGGACGGCAATATGTTTGGTGCTTCTTCCAAGTAGAAGATCTTGTTCTGATAACATTCCTGGAATTAATTGTGGATTTCCGTCCATGGCGTGTGGGGAGGAAGCAGGACTGATTTGGGACCTTCCTAACAGTGTAGCTCGTAAAAGGGAGGGAAAGACTCTCCCACTTCAACACAGAACGCTCTGGCCCTCTGAGCCTCCCATGTGCCAATGGAAGTCCCCGGTGGGCAGCTGTGTGCAGAGAACATGTAAATGTTCATCCAGAGCAGAGTGCCTGCTGGCAAAGGAATAGCACAGTGGGAGTGGTGGTCTGTAATGAAAGGGTGCTTGAGGCCCAAGGATGAGGGGTTTCTAATGCAGGGGATTGGAGCCGCAAACTAAGATAAAAATGACAGATGCCTTGCAACAGCCTCAGACAATTCAAGAATTGGTAAGACATATAATCTTTGGGGTTCCCCAGAAATTCCAGAAGTACTTGGAGGACTTTTGAGTGGCTGAGACCTCTGTTAACAGATGGGGCAGGAGACAGAGAAACATGGATGACCAGAGGAGTTAGCGAAATTAGAATGGGGAGACAATCTGACTGGTGTGGCAATTGAAGATATGATAATAGGTTTAAATTTTTGCTTGTTGATTTTGAAGTAACTTGGGCATCCAAGCAAATGTTCTGTTGTGCTTCAGCAGAGAGGGGATGATTGAACATTTGGAGTTTAAATATTACGTATTTCTTTCAAAAGCCCCTTTAAATATGAATCAGTCGTTTATATGTTAATATAAACAAAAGGTCTGCAAACAGATTTTGGTAGGAAGGTAAAAATAAAAAGCCACCTATAAATACTGGTGGGAAAGTGGTTATAACTGAATAGAGAAATTCATCCATAGAAGAAGCCTGAAATTACCAAAGTCTATCTTCCTTGTAAAGGCCTGGGCCCGCTAGGCTGCCAGCGACCTATTCCCAAGTTTATGGGGAAACATCTATCTCTCTCATATTCTTCTTCTTCCTCTTTTTCCTCTTCCTCCTCCTCTTCTTCTTTTTTCTTCTTCTTCTTATAAACTTTGCCATTTCAAGTGCACTATTAAATGGTTTTTAGTAAGTTTACTGGGTTGTGCAACCAACATCACAATACAGTTTTAGAACATTTTTATTACCCAAATGAGATACCTCATGTCCACTTAATGTGAATCCTCATTCCCAGCATTATTTTTACTGTGAAAAATGGAGGTCCTATTCCTAGCTCTTTTACTTAGTGCTAGTGAGCTTATTTGAGTACTTTGAACACCAACTGTATGAAAAATGTGATTAGTAATATCTAACTTGTAGAATTTCTCAGATATTTAAAGATATATATCTCTAGGAGTTATTCAGTAAAATTATGAAATTATTTTATCATGAAAACATAGATGCTTGCAAACGATAGGGATTGATTCAGTATAGGACTGAATCTTAAGTCATTACTATTTGTGACTTAATCAATAGGATGGAGTAGGAAGAAGAAAACACAATTTATCTGTAATAATGATCTTTGCTGCTTAAAAAAATCCAATGTATTTTAAAAATCTTAATTTCTTTTCATTTATGTTGCTCAATTTTTTTCCTTCTTAAAACTACAGATTTTCTTTCCAAATATCTTGCTGCTCCCTCATCTCCCTCCAACTCAACTCTGTGTTCTACAGTTTTGTCCTGCTTTCTTTTGAAATGGACTTGAAAAAATAAGACCTGGCTTCAGCTTTTCAGAGCTGAGTAGTGATTTTCTCTTCTGGTATGAAATTTAAGACCCATAAAATGCAGTTGCCATTTCCTGTGGCTGTTCCGTTTCTGCGTTCTGATTTCATATTTATTGCCATATGAGTCAAAATCACAATAAGTTGTTCCATTGCCTTGCTTTATTGATACAGTGCCATCCATTTATGTGGGGGAGACTGTTAGCTGCTGGCTGGCTGCCCATACTAGGTACCTGGAAAACTAAACATGGCCACCAGGGGGCACCTTCCTTCAGAGGCTTGTTTAGGGTCCTAATTTGGAAAGGATGAGAGGGCTGGAGGACAGGCTGCTTCTGCCCTGCTCCTCTTCCTTCTTGAGGGACACCACAGGTGAGGAGCAGTATTATATCCAAGCTCTCCCACTTGAGCCAGTCCCCACACTGGGCCAGCTTCCTGGATGGGCGGGGGATGAATGAAAGCTCCATGCCACTTTGAATTTTGGGGTTCCTCCATGACTGCTTCCGGGGAAGGGTTTTTCTATCAGCTTTACCAGAATCACTAGAAGGTACTTGCAAAGGATATAGAGTTTTGGATTTCATTCTCCAAAGTGAACCAGAATCTCTGAAAACGGAGTTCAGAAGTCTTCATTCACTAGACGATTTTAATGCACACTTGTTTGGGCCCTGAAAAATCTAAGCTGGTCTTGGATGCCCCGCCCTCGGCCCCCCACCTTAAGAAATCAGCCTTCTCTCCCCCTCCCCCACACCAATTTCCAAATCAAAACAGGTCTTCAGAGACTATGCCTCACTCAAGGAGTCCATGTTCATTGTAATGGAGAGAATAATGTTCCCAACTCTGCCAACATTTGACGGACCCTCAAGGACGACTTTGATTTTTAGAAGTGGGACTTAAGAAAAACAGTGTTGAAATAATTATTGATATTAATTAGGAGATACAGCTACTTTCTTTAAAAAGAAATGGGCTTTATACTTGTTTCCTGTGACTGTCGTAACAAAGTACCACAAACTGGGTGGTTTAGATGAGATAAATTTATTCTCTCAAGAGTTCTGGAGGCCGGAAGTCTGAAAGCAAGGTGTCAGCAGGTCCAAGCTTGGTCACTAGAGCCGTTCTCCCAGACTCTATGGGAGGATCTGTTCCAAGCCTTTCTCTCAGCTTCTGGTGTTGCTGGCAATCCTTGGCACTTTCCTGCTGCATCATTTTAATCTCTGCTTCCATCGTCACATGGCCTTTTTCTTTCTATGTGTCCATGTCTTCTCTTTTTATAAGGACACTGGTCATATTGATTAGGGCCCCCCTGATGACTTCACTTTAATTTGATTACATCTGGAAAGACTCTATTTTCAAATAAGGTGACATTCACAGGTCCTGGGGTTAGGGTTTCAATATGTCTTTTGGGGGCATAATTTAACTAATAATAGATTTAAATAATTTCTTAAACTATCTTTTTTTTTTTAAAGTTTTAACCCACTGAGTAGCAAGGGAAAACTTAATTTATTCCAATCCTATAAACTCAGTCCAATTCAATGATTTAAACGGTCTGTTCATTCTCTGTAGGCTTGACTCAGAAATGCTGTCTTTTGTATTTCCCATTTCTTTTCTTTATATCTCCATAGAATGCTGTCTAGAGGTTTAGAGGACTGGGTGTACATGACATCATGGTCAAAGAGGAACGGGCAGTCTCACTCTGTCCCTGGCTCCTTGCTAGTCTCTGCTGCAGGATGACGGCTCTGGTGTACTCCAACATTAGTGTCCACTGAGATAAGACTGGTCTTATATGACTCTTTGAGATTACACACTAGTACCCTTCTCTAAAATCCCATAATCTTGGCCACTAGTCCCTGAAATTTAGAAAATCTTTCTCTTCATAAAGACTGGCTTTCAAGTTATTGTTTTGTTAAAGGAACGGAGAAAATCGGCTTTGAGATCAACATTGATCAATCACTTTTTTGTTTCCAATAACAGCCAACTTCTTTATCCAGGAGGCAATGAACCTCATGGTTTAGGATCCGTCTGCAAGGGAACAAGATATAAGAACAAACAGTAACCATGTGGTGTATTAGTTAGCTGTTACTGTGTAACTTAACAGTCCAAATCTCTGTAGCTTAAAACAAGAGGTGGCAAATTGTGGTCCAGGGGCCATCTCCATCCCACAGCATGTTTTTATAGGACTCACAAGCTAAGAATATTTTATGTTTTTAATGTGTTTAAAAAACAAAAGAAGAATATGCAACAGAGACCATATGTGGCCTGTAAAGCCTAAAATATTTACTATCTGGCTGTTTATGGACAAAGCTTATCGACTTGGGCTTAAAACAATAAGCGTTAGTGTATATAAGTCTATGGGATATTCAGTTCCTGGGTGGACTCCATGCATCTGAGGTCAGCTCTGGCAGGCAGCTGATCTTGCCTGGTCTTTCTTACATGTTTGGTGGTTGGCTGGCATAGGTTGATCTATATGCCTTTGGCTGGGGCAAATGGGCTCTTGTCCATGAGATCTCTTATCCTCCAGCAGGCTAGTCTGGCCCTGTTCACGTGGCAGCAGTAATGTTCTAAAAGAGAGCAGAAATGAGCAAGGTCTCTTGAGGGACAGACTTGGAATCGACACACTGTCTCTTCTGCTACGTGATATTCACCAAAGGTCCTGGCCCAGATCCCAGGGTGGAGAAATAGACTCCAAGTCTTGCTAGGAAGAGCTGCCAGCTCACATGATAGAGGATGTGACTATAGAATGTGGTGGATAATAGATGCCATGTTTGTAATTATCCTACCACATATGGGTTATTTTCTAAATATTCCCCCAGTAGCAACAAATTATATTTATCTATCTTTCCCAAATATTCCTTGTGCTCTTAAGACCCCCTTGTGGAGAAGCAGGTTTGATTTGATTTAGAACGTGCTAGGAATTTGTGCACCTTCCTCATAGAACTTTATGTTTTAAAAAGATTTGAAAAATTTCATGCTAAGGCTGTCTTCTTTTGCTTTTAATAATGTTTTCTCTTCCCATTCCCACATCTTCCCACCTGAAGGAGAGGAGAGATTAGTTTTATTTTGTTCATTTTATAATTAACAATAGTCATGATATTTTCCTGTCCCTTCGATTCATAACTTCTAAAATCTGAGCTGGTTTGGGGAGTCCTTGAGAAACAACCCCAGACACATACCTATCACCCTCATGAAATTGCTTTAAGACATCTCTTCTCATGAGATTTTTTTTTTTTTAAACTTCTAAATTGGTGCCCAGGAGAACCAATCTAGAATCTTATCCCAGCCAAATATAAGATGAGTTTCCCACCAAACTTCCCTTAACCCAATCTTCTAACTCTGTGACTCATCATTCCCTTTGCTGGGAGATCCACAACTCCTGCTTGATGCTGTTTTAAGAGGGAAACAAATGAACAAAAAACCCACAAAGATTCAAATCATTGACTTTCGGAGTAAGAAGGAACATTGACCTTCCTCTGACATATGCATACTCTGCTGCTTTTAAGAAGTGGCTGGCCAACCTCTTGGCTGTCTCTCACATCGTACTAAGACAGCTTTGTCTGGATTAAGTTAATATAGACTCTACATGGAGCTCCAAGATACCCAAAGAAATATGTAGGCCATAGTAGCCACTTTGTCTTTAAAGCATGGCTCAGGGACCAGCATCTAGTCAGCAAAATAAGAAAACCAGGCAGTCTCGAAGATTTGCCTGAGGGAATGATGTCCCTGCCCCCAACCCCCCACCCCACCTCCACTCCCCCAGTTGGAGAAGCGCTGTGCTCCCAAGCATTCTTTCCAAAAACAGTTGTAAAAATCAAGCCCTTACTGAAAGCTCCAAAATTGAGGCCTGGGATATAAAATTCTTGGTGGTTTTTCTAAAAAGCTGACTGCTAGTGGTGGGAATTGGGAGGGAGGGTGCCGAAGACAGAGACCTGTGTTTGTTTAGCACACTATTGTAGGGGGAAGAAGCTGGGGCTGGAGGGGTGGAGATTTGCTCCATGGGAAGAGGCCAGAGCACACGAAGCAGGCCGCTTAACATTGTGCGGGGACTGGTGAGCTTGAAAAACCATTTTCAGGGTCGCCATATGTGACAGAAATTGCTGATTACCTGCCTAATTACCCATTCTCCAATTTTCTCTTATTCCTTACTAACAGGATCCCATTTTGTTTGGAGCAGCTGTGTGCTTAGCTAAAAACACTTACTTTCCCAGATTCCCTTATAGCTAATGGTGGCAATGTGATATGACTAGGGCCAATGAGATGTGAGAGGATGTCTGCTGGGAATTTAGGGGAAAGCCTTTGCTTCCCGTTATAGGTTCTGTCTCTCTTTCCTTCCCCTTCCTTCTTCTTTCTGCCTTTTCTGTAGATGGGAGACGAGGAGGTGCAGTAGTTCTATGTCAACCACACGGGAACAAGCATGGATGGAAGTCAGCACCCTCGGGATTCACCCCTTGGCAGCTACACCAGCCCAGGATTGCATTCCTGGACTTCTGCTCTGTGAAAAACAAACCCCTGTGTGTGTAAGCAAACATTAGTTGGGTTTCTCTCTTACTTTCAGCTCAGTTCTTACTACGTGATATAACATAGATCTTTGAATGTTATCTCTTTGTGTGATCCATGAGAGTTAAGGGTTGCCTTCAGGCCTGGGGGACCTCAGAGATAGTCTTCTTCACAGTATTGTTTTGTGGAAACTACAGAAGTAGGACAAATGAGGACTGTTGTGTCTGTGAAATCCCTGATCTGAGAGACATCATCTGGGTGGAGAGAGCTGAGAGTTGGCATGCACCCCTGGGCACACAGGTTGAGGGTGATATAAAAGATTGGTGGGAAACCAAGGTGCTCTGTGCTGCTCTGCATCAAGGTGACCCCCACACACTCTGACTCTCATCCTTGGCGGCCATGCTTGCCCCATGTGGGTGAGGGGGTAAAAGATATGCCTTTGGGTGGCTGCTGAGCCTCCTGATAAGCTGAAAATGCCATGCTTGCTGGATTCCTGGTTCTGTATCCTCCGTAAAGCTGAGTAAACATGATACTAGGATAAAGCCTCTCTGTGTCTTGGGAATCTGATTGCCGACTGGGACCCACAACCATTGCTGTGCCAGACTAAGATCCAACTGACTTTGTTAAGACTAATTAGTAATGCCTTGTTCTCCCATTAACAACAATTATTTTATTAACCTTTTATATGGTTTTTTGTGTCACCCCAAATATATATATATATTTTTTTGTGGGTGGGTTGGGATGTGAATTATTTCAGTAAGTACAACTAAAAATCTTTCCTCACCAATGGCAGTGACCTTCTGTTAGAATCTTTGGGAAGCGTTAATGGGAGACCATGTGGTGAGGAGTTGTTCCACCTATAGTGGGCAGGCAGATAGCACAGAGAAATGAAAAGAGCATGGAGCATTTGGAAGTAATGAGACCTGAAATGAAGTCTGAATGCTACCATTACAGCTGCGAGGTCTTGGGGGATTTCTTTAGCCTTCTTGAGTCTCAGTGACCTTATCTGTACATTGGGAATAAGTCTCTATGTAGATGAAACGAAATAGTAAAGATAAAATATCAAGCATAATCCTGATCCAGGCACTACATTCTTCCCACCAATGTTGGTTTCTTCCCTTCTTTTGAGTCTGTAACAACAACAACGACAATAGTAATAACGATACCATCTGTGTCATGCTTCCCACTTACGGTGAATGAGGTCAAATGCATGGATTCCAGAGTCAGATTGCTTAGTTTGAATCCTCGGTCTGCTCCTTGGAGGATAAATAACTTTGGGCAAGATGTTTAACTTCTTTGTGGCCCATTTGCTTTATTTGTAAAATAGGGATAATAATAATACCTACTTAATAGTATTGTAAAGATTACAGAAGATAAAAGTCAAGTGTTTGACACAGTGCTTGGCACAAATTCAGGGCTCAATAAACGGTTATAAAAAAGAAAATGTTTGCAAGGGCTCGGATATCATCCTGTGGTTAGTACCACCTATATGTAGTTGACAGAGCTGAGGCTCAAAGCCAGGCCCCCTGACACTGAGTTTATACTGTGCTCAGCACAGTGCTTGGCACGAGAGATATAAACCATGGATGAGACACAACTTGAACTTCTGTTTGCAAGGAGTTCACGGTCTAGAGACAATAGGTGTTCAGGAAATGAGAATATTGAGGTTCCAAGTCCATTACTACCCCAAACTGTTTGAATTTTACTGTCCCTAGAAACAGGGAAGATGGTTTGAATCTGAATAGATGGCTGTCTGTGACAAGACGGTAATAGCAAATCTATGAGACCCAGCTTGTTGTTTTCCTATCTCTGCTGCATCTGTGTGCTCTGGTCAGGTTCTTTCCCTCACAGATTTATGTAACATATCATCACAGTCACGTCTGTGTGTTTTGTTGATGCCATTTAAATTCTGTTACTATTTAATACCAAGAACATCTAAAAAGAACATTTTGAGGGACTTTAAAAATCCAATTGGTCTCTTGGTAATTTGATTTGTAGGAAATAGGAGAAGATAGTATTCTGAATAGAGTGCTTTTAAATGAATCATCATTGCTTTCTTATATAGGCAATAGATGGGCTTAGATTGGTTAGGAAAGGCTCAGCTGCATGTGAGAGAAAATCCAAAATAATAATGGCTAAACAAGATGGATGCAATTTGTTTCTCATGAAAACGAAATGTGGAGGAGACAGGGCTGACAGGTGGCTTCATGGAATCCCCAGGGAACCAGACTCCTTCCATCTCAACTGTTCTTCCATCCTTAGAACATGGCTCCATGAACAAAAAAGATATCCAGATTCTACCATCACCATCTGTGCCTGCATTCCAGGCACAAGAAAGAGGGAGGGATCAAAAGAAAGTATACTCATTTTTTAAGGCATCTTCCAGGAGTCACACATTCCACTTTTGCTCACAGAGTATTGGTCAGTATCTAGTCACATGATCCCATCTAGCTGCAAGGAAGTCTGGTGTCTTTGTTCAGGCTGCCATAAAGAAAATACCATAGACTGGGGGACTTATAAACAACATAAATCCATTTCTCACAGTCCTGGAAACTGGAAGCATGAGATCATGGTGCTAGCATAGTCAAGTTCTAGAGAGGACTCTCTTTTGGGTTGCTGACTTCTTTTGTCCTCAATGGAGGAGAGCAGAGAAGGGAAGCAAGCTCTCCCATGACTCAAATACACTCATCCAATTCACTAGGGCTCTACTCTCATCTAATCCTAATTACCTCCCAAAGACTGTACCTTCCAATACCGTCACATTGGTGGAGTTTCAACATACGAATTTTAGGAGGACACAAACATTAAGTTCATACCAGCTGAGAAATTTATTCTTTATCCTCGGTACCTTGGTAAACTTCTAAAATTGGGTTCCATTACTAGGTAAAGAGGTAGTGGGTACTGAGGCTTAGCCAGCAGGCTTTGAAATACACTTTTTGGGGGGAAACTTGACACCCTCTTCTCAGCCAGCAAAGTTTCATTGGTTTGGGAGTAATAGCAGGGAAATCCCTAGTGCAAATGGGACTGCAAATGGGACACGTAGGACTATAAAAAAAAAAAGAAAGAAAGAATTGCAAAGTAGCATTTAAGACAGAGTAGAAGAACCCTTGGACATCACATGGACTGTAGGCAGCTTCCCCATTTAACACATGAAACTACTGAGGGCCAAAAGAGTGAGTTGACTTGTTCATCAGGGTTCACTAAGTTCACTCACAAGACTTGGAAAAACTGTTAAACGTGTGGTTACAGTTTAGTATAGTGAAAGGATACAGGTTAAAAAATCAGCAAAAGAAAAAGCTTCACAGGGAAGAGTCCAGGAAAGTCCAGGTATGAGCTTTTAGTTGTCTCTCTGTGTGGTCAGTAGACAGTGCTTAACTTAGCCAGCTATGAGGGATAGCAGCATGTACATAGTTTTGCTAACTCAGGAAGCTCACTTGAGCATTGGTGTCCAGGGCTTTTAATGAGAAGTTGCACACATAGGTATGCAGTGTCCACGTGACTGACTCTAAGTACTGTCTTCAGCCTACCCCTCAGAGGTCAAACTGATAGAATGTGGCCCAAGGCCCCCATCATAAATAACATTGTTAGCGTGAACTGTCGGGTATGGCCCAAAGACCCATGTATACGGAGATAATCTTATTAGTGTTTTTTTTTTCCCAAGAGCTGGTCAAGGGCTAGTCCTGAAGACTTTTAGAATAGGCAGGGTTTAGGCATCTAAACTGATTGCTGCACATTTGCCCAAAGTCACACACCGCTGGCAGAGCCAGGCCTAAAATGTTCACCTCCTTGGAAGTCATGGTGGATAACTGGAGTGAGTCGACTTGCCCATGGCAGAGGCAGATCTAGGGTGCTCATCTCTTGACCTCCAACCAGTACACCAGCAGGATTAAACACATGATTTGAGATGGACTCTTACATTTTAATTGGCTCTGACACTTAGGAGCTGTATGACTCGAAAAAAGTTATGTAAACTCTCAGTGCCTCAAGTTGCTCATCTGTAAATATGAAAATGATAGAACTATCATCTACTCAGAGTTTCTGTGAGGAGTAAATATGTTAATTAACATGAGGCTTTTAGAACAGTTTCTGGTATATGATATATGTTCAGTAAGTGAAATCTTGTGTTGCTATTATCACCCATATCACGTTGCTATTCCTGTCTCTTTTCATGCCTGCAGAAACATCTGGAGCTGGCTCAGTATTTGGCTGTTGACAGATAAAAGCTGTGTCATTTTGGAAAAGTCACTTAACTTCTCTGGGCTTTAGTTTCCTCTTTCCTAAATTGAGGGGAAAGGGAGAGAGAGATACTAAGATTCCTTCCACTTCTATGCTCAGATGCTGAATGTAAATATGCTTCAGAGTGTCTTGGGCCATTTAGTCATGACAAGTATACATACATTTTGTGTGTGTGTGTGTGTGTGTGTGTGTGTGTGTATGTGTGTGTGTGTGTTGTGTGTGTGTGTGTGTGTGTGTGTGTGTGTGTGTTCGTTCCTGGGCTGGAAGACAAAGAAGCAGCAGGGATTGCAGGGATTCAGCTAATGCCATTTTTTTTTACCCCTGGTTTTATGTTGCTGAGCAATCCTGAATCACAGGCTTGTCCAAGAGGCCCCTGTTTGTGTCTGGGGTAAGAAACCTTCAACTGCTCTGTGCTCTCTCCATGATGTCAATACCAATGCGCTTGGAAGAATTGGAGGAGAGATTTACCGGTATTTCAGAAGCTTTGGAGGTGCCCTGGAACAAAGACCCTTAAGTTCATGGGCACCCTCTACCCTCCTGAGAATACAAGACTGAGTTTTAACCTAGAACTACAACTTGGACTTACAAAGAGGGTGTGTGTGTGTGTGTGTGTGTGTGTGTGTGTGTGTGTAGGGGGGGCAGTGTTAAAAGGAGGACCCCAGGAAGGAGACGACATGACTCTTATTGATCCCTTCCATCCTTCCCTCCCTCCATCCTTTCCTTTCTCCCTCCCTGGAGGACCCCAGGAAGGAGAAGACATGACTCTTATTGATCCCCTTCCACCTTCCCTCCCTCCATCCTTTCCTTTCTCCCTCCCTCCCAAGGCTGTTCTTTTGGGAACCCTGCCTCCCACCTTCGCCAGGTTTCTAAATTCCAGAGGAAGCGCCACCTCCAGCAGGTACTGAGCCTGCCTGCTGTACCTCAGCATCCTGCACTGCCCTGCACAGCAGGCTCCTTGCTCAGACTTCTTTTTAAAGCAATTTAAAAAAGGAAACAGATGCTCCCTGTGAAGCCTGAATAGCAGCATTTCTATCATCGGTTGTCATGACATGGGCTGACACGGGAGCAGCCCTGCAAAGGGGCTGACAATTTGATGGATTTAATTTTGGTGCAGATTTCTGCAAAAAGGCAGCTGCCAGGAATAAGTCATTAGTGGCTGAGGAGGACGAAGTGACTGGTGAGGACGAAGGGGAAACAGGCAGGTGGAGGGAGTCTAACATTGCAGCCCAGCCTGACAGCAGCAGTCCAGTGGGGCACCATAAAGGCTTTGCACAGCTCCAGCATTGCTGGATGACTGATTTCAGGCTCTCAATGAACTTATTCAGCATCCATCCAGCTCTACTCTACCTCTAGAAAAGGCCCATCTTTGTCTTCTGTCTGAGAAATGGAGGCAGAGATCAAATAAATTGCCCTAAGATGAGGAAGTTGGTCAAGGTGGCAGAGGACCCTGAAATCTCTATTATTGGTCCTGGGTGCAAATAACTCTGTGTTGCAGAGAGATGACAAAGCAGCATCATTTCCTTCTCCACTCTTAACCCCACTTGTTGTAGCATGAGGTCCTGATGCATTTGACAGAGGACTTAACGACAAGAAAAACAAGGCAGGTTTCCTTTCTCTCGGCTTTGTGCTTCCGTTCCCCTGTATACCCCTCCGCCCACCCCATGGTCTGTGGGCTCTAACTTGGCAAGTGATAGGATCAACCAATCATCCACTGTCCTTCTCTCTTCCACATAGTGGCTTCTTACTTTGTTCCTTTTGGAGCCTTGTGGATCAGGAAACCCATGAACCAGCATCCTTTATTCATTCCACTAACATTAATTGGCCTTCTGTGCTTGCCACTCTGCTACATGCTGGAGCCACAAGCTGAACTATGCATGCTTCCCGCCTTTCAGGATCACGACATCTGGTAGGGAGGACTGATATACAAAGAAGTAATCTTTGGAAATGCAAATTAAAGACCAGCTTGTGATGCTTGAATTGGTAACATTTACAAAGCCTGGACACAGTAAGTTTTGTTAAAGATGTAAAGCAGCCAGGTCTCATATACTGCTGAGAGGGTCAGTTAATACAACTACTTGGAAAGTCATTTCATATTACTTAATAATGGGGAAGATGCACATATGCTATGATTAGGAAGTCTATGATTAAGCAGGTACCCAGAGAAATTCTTGTGCATGCACTCACAATAGTGATACTTGAAACCGTAAAACACTGACAACGTACAGATATCCATTAAGAATAGAATGAACAAAAATGCTTTGGAATACTATACAGCAGTGAAAATGAATGTACTACTACTACTACTACACATATCAACATGCATGAATATTACTAACTGTAGAACGAGAAAAGCAAGTCACAGAAGAATACGTTGAACACAACTTTCTTTATATAAAGGTCAAAAACTGACAGACTTTAGCTACATATATAGTAAACATACTTTTAAAAACAACAAGGGAATGAATGATAACCATAAAACACAGGATAGTGCTTAGATAACAATAAAACACAGGATCTCTGGTGGTGGGTAGGTTTGGGAGGGACACAATAATAGCTGATATGTCCAAGCCTTTGCACAGGCCTATGTCTGGAATGTTCATGATATCCAGATGGTGTTTTCCTTCATTAAAAAAATGTCCTATAGAGATATAATTGAAATAAAATAAACTACACATATTTAAAAGTATAATGTGATAATTTTTGACATATTTTTCAAACTTGTTTTGGCTATTCTAAGTCTTTTTCATTTCTGTACCCATTTTAGGTTTGATTGCTTGAGGGTTGAGTAGATATCAAAGGTGATTATATATTGGCCTTCCAATTATACTGGTGGTTTCAGTAGTGAGAGAGGAGATGGAGCAAAGGGCAGTGATGGAAACAGAGGACTTCCAATGCTAAATATAAGGACCTATGGCAGCCTGATGCTATCAGGCCAGAGAAGGCCAAATACACTGCTGCCTTGGGCCAGCATAGCCAGTGGTGTTCCTCTGTAAAACTTTGGGAAATTCCCCACACAGCCCATGACTTAGCCACTGAATGGCACACTTATCCTGAATATCATCCTAAATGTTTTCTCTGCTGGCCTCTTTCAGAACACGGTAGTGACAATGTATTGATAGTCAGAACTGGAAAGCTAATCCCAATCTATACTTCCAGATTCTTGAGTAGCATCTTCACTGCTATTTCTCACATGAGGACATTATGAAAAATGAAGTGAAGAGCAATCTGTCTGCCAGTGTGAGAGACCTTTAGATTCAACGTCCCTCTGCGTAAGCCAGAATCGTTAGAGAACCAGATGAAGGTTATAGTTCCTCTCTGGCCCCCAAATTCACATATATACTCACACATTCATATTGTGTGCCAGAGTTCAGAGAGACAGATGTGGAGAACATGTGTCATCTAGCATCCAAATCCTTCTTTTCCTTTGAGTACCCTAATCTCCTGTTGGGGAGAATAGCTATTGTGCCTCATCTTAGTGGGTGGGCAATTCCTGGTGACAGCCACTTCCTGCTTCCTGCCACCATGAACGTCAACAGAGACTTTCTCTATCTATCTCGTTGGTGAGTGTGGAGACAAGAATATGACCTAAATTTAGCATAGTGGACACTGGTTTCTGGGACATGGAATCTAGAACAAATGAAACCAACATGAAGGGAATGTAGAGATGAGAATCTGAGCTGTGTCAGAGGCTGGGGCAGGCCTATGTGTTCATGCACGGTGACATTTTGGTGTCCCTTACGTAGTGCTTGCTACATAGAGGATGCTCAGTAAATTTTAAATGACTCAGTGCTTAGATAGTAATACTGTCAGCAGATCCCATTTCTGCTAGACAAAAACACTGTCTAGAATCACAGACTTGTCAAGTTGGAACAGAGTTTTTTTTTTTTCTCATCTAATCTTTCGTTTTACTGATAAGTTAACAGACCCAGGCAGTCCAAGGGATGTGGCCAAAATATTTCCTTCTTTCCTCCCCAGGTACAGGCAGAATCTAAATATTCAGACTCCCAATCCATTTACCTTTCAGCTACTCTATCTCCAAGTCTTTAAAAGTATATTTAGATATTTGCCTATTTAATTAGCCACACATAGACATAAACATATTTATGCCAGAACCATTAAAAATAGTACCAGTAAAGGGTAGCCTTGATACTAGCCACGATTCAGAGAAGAGTGAGTCAAGATATTACTTAACAGAACTATAGCTGGTTATTAGTCCAGGTGGGTTGTATTTAGCATGATTGTCAGCATTCCAAAGTGTCTTTTCACTTTCTTCATTTTTTTCAAATTAGAATTTGCTGTAAATTGACTTTCCTAAGTCATTTAGGTGGACTCTTGGAAACTGGCCAACACCTCAACCCTTTTGATGGGACTACTGGGTTTGCGGGTCCAAGATGGTCTTTTTCTAGCACGTTGAACACAAGTATAACAATTTTCTAAAGATTTGTGCACTGAATGCAGATTCGCTTCAGCAAATGCAACCTGTATGAAGCAGGCTTTAGAGCTAATGGTTAAAGAAACAGCCTACTGGCCAATGTCCATATTTGTTACCAGGCAAGTAGGAGAGGTGTTTAAGAAATGTCTGAGACTGTCTTTACCTGAGGGCATTGTCATCAGTCTTAAATAAACAAATTATATGTTGTTAACTCTTCATGAAGTTTGTAGCAGTCTCTTTGAGTTTGGTATTGATTAGGGAAAGTAAAATCTCACAGGTTAGAAATCAGGCCCTAGAATGTGCAGCCAGGTATCCTTAGTGTGAGCATCTAAATTTGGGTTCTTTCAAAAACGGATGCTAAGACAAGGAGTTAGATCCAAGTGGTTTATTTGGGAGATGAAAGGAGGGAGAGGATGAGGGAGAGGGAGACAGGAAAGAAGGATAGCCAATAAAAAGTGATCATGAGCATATTACCTCTGTGGGCAACCGGGATTCAATCTTGCTGGCGATCCTTTGAGAGACAATGTAGATGACACCTCAGGTTCATCCCACTGTTGGGGAACAAGATGTGGCATTATCCACCAAATCTTGTCCTTTATTATTTGAGGGTTACTCCTGAAGTATCAACTCTCTGGTATTTCTGTCTTTTAGGTGATCTCTGAGGTTGGCCAAGCCATGTGGGTGGGAAACTAAAGGCATATATTATACTAAGGAAATACTATTCCAGCTACTTCAGAAAATAGAATCTTTGTATAGCATTTTACAGTTCTTTCTTTCTTTCTTTTTTTAAATATCACCATGACAACCACCACAAAATAGAACACCTAAAGTTAGGAATAATTTAAAATTTGGGGGAATGTGAACTCTAAGAGAGATTTGCATTTCCTTTTGATAAGAAAGCTTTACAGGAAAAATTCAATACTGTAAGATGATTCTAGCTCTTTATTGTTCACATATGTGCTGTTAGCATTGATCTGTCTCAATGTCTCTCTCAATGTCCCATCGCCCCTCAAAATCTTGGATAATTATTGTATAATATCAAAAGCAGGAAATTAATATTGATGATCTTGACACAATCCAGTGACCTTATTTGGATTTCATCAGTTTTCCATGCATTCCCTTGTGCACATTTAATTCAATGGAATCTTTTATCACCTGTATAGATTTGTGTGGCCATCATCATTTTGAAGGTACAGGACAGTTTCTTTGCAAGGATCCCATGTGCTACCTTTTATAGCCATAGACACCTCCTTCTCTCCCACTCCCACCAACCCTGGCAACCATTCATCTGTTGTCCATCACTACGATTTTGTCATTTCAAGAATGACAAATTATACAGGTATAGCCTTTGCGATTATTATTATTTTTACTAAGTTTATCTCCCTTCGGATCCATCCAAGTTGTTGTTGTGTATCAGTAGTTTGTTCCTTTTTATTGCAGAGTAGTATTTCATAGTTTGGATGTATCACAGTTTCTTTAACTATTCACTCACTGAAGGACATTTCAGTTGGTTCCTGTTTTAGGACATTGTGGATTAAGCAGCTATGAATGTCTGTGTAAAGATGTTTGTGTGAACATGAGTTTCCATTTCTCTCACGTAAATGCCCAAGAGTAGAATTGTCAGGCCATATGGTAAGTGCATGTTTAGTTTCATGAGAAACTGTCCCACTCTTTTCCAGAGCATCTGTGCCATTGTCCATTCCCACCAGTAATGTACGAGTGATCCACACCTTTGCCAGCATTCGGAGTTAGTGTTGGTCTCTTCTGTCTGGATCATGGGGTCAGGGAGATGGTGTTTGCTTTGGTTTGCAAAGTTCACAGGAAGTTAGTCCCAGTCTTGGGCCACCTAAGTGAGATCTCTTATCATTCTTGCTCTGTTTTCTGTCTCTCTTTTTACCTTGAAATAAGAACATATGTGATAGTTGTAATAGATCAAAGCATTCCAAATGACTAACTTCTCTCAGGTTAAAAAAAAGGCTGATCTTAGTCTGCAGAGATAAATAAGTGACTCACATGTAGCCTGAATCAGTGTGGCAAGATGGATGGAACAGGGGAGAAAAATAAAGGGTGAAGAAACCAGAGAAAAATGACCAAAGGAGTCTATTATCATAAAATATAAAGAATATTGAAACAGTTTGTGAGGTAGGCTAAATATCTTCAGTATACACAGTAATAAAATGTATTTTTAGTGATAATGGGCTGTGAGCTACTTTAAGAGATTGTCTTAATTGACTGGTTATATAGAGTTAAAGTACTTGTTAGAGTAACATAATTTAGGTTGAAAAGAATGTGAATTTCCAAAAGTTTAGATGTCATCTTAGAAACAATGCCATAGATTTAGAAATGATGTAATTAATGCTCAGAGCAATTAAGTTTCTTTCCAAAGTACACAGGGAGCTGACTGCAGATGGGCCAGAGCCTGGGTTGCAGTGTGCTTCCTACACAACTATGTGCGGTGATGCATTTTTAAAAAGATTTATACCTTGACCCGCATCAGGCATTTTCATGTCCTACCAGTCCATGCCCTGCTTTCCTTGGCAAGCCACCTGCTACAAGAAGCTTCTCAATTGTCCCATGTTGCTTTACATGGAACTTTAGAGAATGGACACTGCAGGGTAGATGAAGTGTCACTGTACAGAACAGTGTAGGGCCTTGTTTACAAACATCCGCTTGCCTTCAAATGTTCAAAGGCTCAGAAGTAAAAAGAAGAGCTGGCCGTTTAAAAAAACAGATTAGCTAGAGTAGGTTTTAAAATAGCAAGACTTAAAGTGATTCAATGTTAATTGAATATTGAGTAAGGAAGAGGTAGGGAGTTAATTGAATGAGTGAGCTTGGGGTTTCAGATAATTTTTTCATGATGTGAAGGAAATTATTACAGAGTTGGATGCAGATCAGGGGAAAGAGAGAGGCAGCATGATCTTTGGAAGCAGTAAATGAAAGCCGTTTAGTTTAGTGGGAGAAATATAAACTTGGACTGTTAGTTTTTCCTTTAAGCTTGTAAAACTATTTTTTTAAAAAACACATTTTTTATTATTATAAAAAGTTACACATTATCTGAAGAAAATTTAGAAACTATTGAAGAGGAAAAAGAACAAAATAAATGTCATCCATAATCTCATTGTAGATACTCAACCACTGACATTTTAGCTTATACACTTTCAGTCTTTTTCAATGAGCATGTATCATTTATATATTTACATATATATTAAAGTTTATAAATATGAGATCATATTGTTTATTAACTACATTAAAACTTAATAGTACATGAACACCTTTCCAACATAAGTAATTTTAAATCACTGCCTAGTATTCTACTGTAGAGAAATCCTTTAGTTAATTTACCCAATATTATTTCCCTCTTATAAACAACCCTGTGATGAATGTTATAACTTCATTTTTGTGCTTATCTACAATTATTCTTTAGGTTAAGTTTGGAATTTCAATGTAAAATGAAATGTAAATTTTAGGATTTTTGGTTCCTATTGACAAATTATCAACCTGAAAAAAAATTGTGTCAATTGTCATTCCCACCCAAGTTTATGGGTTTTACCATATCTTTTAAAAAATGAGTTCCATTATTTTTTTAAGTTGCCAGTTTGGTAAATAAAAATTATCTAATTTTTTAAATTTCTTTGATTACTAAGTACAGCATACTTAAAAAAAAATATTTGGGTTTCTGTGTTTATAAATTATCTGATTGTGTCCTTTGATTATTTTTTTCTACTGAGATGCTCACCTATTTCTCACTGGTTTTTTAAAAACTTTATTAAAATATTGTTTATTTCACATGTATAATTTTGTCTTCTCATCATTTCCATTTGTAGGACCATTGCTGCTACTATGTCCTATCATAACATTCTATGCATACTTAAAACCAAGCAAAGGGAGAAGTTGCATCTTTAAAAACTAAACAGGCATTTTGGACAACATATTCTTGGCAATGGATCCTGGAAAACACTTATCAGACAAGGTAGGGAATGTTCTCACTCTGCACTATAAAAAGGACAGCCAGATATCAACCATTGCAGAAATAAAATAAGATGGAAAATTTTAAGAAACTGTTTAAGCTATTTTCTTAAAAGAGACTTCCTCCACTGCCAGAGATCCTGAAGAGCCACACGGCCAGTCATCTGGAAGCAATTCTTCATATAATTGATAAACTTGGCTTCCCCTTTGGGAAGAGAACCAGCTTTTTCTATACTTGCTTGCATTTTTGCTTTAATGTCTTCTATACAACTAGGTCCTTTTGGCATCTAGTTTTAGGAGTTGTCCTTCTTCTTCTTCTTCTTCTTCTTCTTCTTCTTCTTCTTCTTCTTCTTCTTCTTCTTCTTCTTCTTCTTCTTCTTCTTCTTCTTCTTCTTCTTCTTCTTCT